>NC_142877.1:106600757-106903787 GCF_051225735.1 Oryctolagus cuniculus
TACCTGTTCAGAACAGCAGCAAGAAATCTTATCACAGAACACAGACTCTACCCAAAACCAGTCCAGCCTGGATGTATTGGTCCTGCCTGATTTCCTTGCATAGTTCAGGTTACAACAATCTTCCCCAGGGAAACAGGTGGCTGGCATGCAGGAGGTAGACATACCTTTGGATTAATTCAAATCCATATTTCTTGTAGTTATTTATTCTAAATAACAACCATTACAAAGAATACTCTTCCATAGCAGGATGATGATTTATAATGATAACAAATGCTGATTCTCTCACTTGATTTTTACTTTTACTTTTATATATTATGGGTCTTTGTAAATAGCCTTAATTATTTCTCAGACCAAGGAAGACTATAAGTGAAATAAATAGTAATCAAGGTGTAGTCAACTCATGTACATGGCTAGGATGCAATTTTATCTGCTTTAGTCTATGATTCTTCTGAATTTGAGTTACCTTCCAGAGAGAAATTTTTACAGGATGTTACTGTAAAGTGTAATTATTTGGATTTTGCCACCTGGCGTTCTGGCAGCCAACATTGTGCTTTTGTGCTTTCTTGTGAGGCGGCATGAAGTAGCCACTAGACTCCTTTTCCAGAACGTTCTAGTATAGATAGCAATGGACCTAGATAGATAGCAATGGATCACCTAACCACTTGTTTTTAGAGATTCGGAAACTTTTTCCTACCTACAAAGCTGACGAAATCATTGCTCTGTCACAGGGTGGCGAGACGAGGAGATGTATCTACACCATATATTTCATGGGAAAGCGTTCCCCATTCATTGGATGCCAGCCAAAGTGTGTGAAAACTGTCATTGTGAGTATGGGATTCAGTCATTCTTCCGATTCCTTCAGCGATGCTCGGGAAGTCAGTCAGTTGTTAGACTCTTCAGAACGCCTTTGCATGAACCCCTCCCACCACCCCTCACCTTCCCCCTGGTTGTCATTCAAAGGAGCAGGGGCAGCAATAAAACTCAGCACTGCCCTGTGAGACAGAAAGTGGGAAGAGCTACAACACTCAGTTGCATGAGGAAGAAATCGAGGAACTGAGAGGTGGATGTTAAACTCTTCAGATGCCAGTGCCTCATATTGGAGTACCTGGGTTCAGTTTCTGGCTCCAGCTCCTGATTCTAGCTTCCTGCTAATGCAGACCCTAGGGAGCATCAGGTGACAGCCCAAGTAGTTGGGTCCCTGCCATTGGATTGAGCTCTCTCCTCTTGGCTTCAGGTCCATCCCTGGCCGTTATGGGTATTTGGGGAATGAACAAGCTCAAGGGAGATATATTCATTCATTCATTCATTCATTCTCTCTCTCTCTCTCTCCTGTATAATCATTAAGAAATTGAGGTCAGAGAGGCTAAGAGGACTGACCTCCTGTTGTGACAACAAGGCAGCTCTGTGACCCCGCTTGTCAACATGAGGGACAGAGGAAGTGGGCACCCTGAGGGAAGGAGGGTGCACCTCTTCACTTAGGAGGAAGCACGACAGAGCTAAGAACCTCTGGGCTTGCACTGGCGTTTTCAGGACAGTGCTGTAACTGCCTGCCTGCTTCCTCCCAGAGGACTCGATAGAACTTCTGCCTGTCCTGGCACAGGTGGGCTGGCGTGGCGCTGAAGCTGGAGGTTTAGTGCTTCCATGCATTCCAGAGCAAAGGTAGGCTAAAAACCAAGCAGACATCATCCAGGGTTCCCCTGAACTATAAGGGACTGGCTTATAAACTGGCTTATCCACTGTAGAGCAGTGGATAAAATAAGCTTCAGTGTGAAAGGGCCTCATCTCCCATGCTCAATGTCGCTTGCTTTACTCTGTAGTTTGCTCTGGACACCCCGCCGCCTGTCGCATTTTTCTTCGACCACTTCCCTTACTTGCCTCTTTCCTCCCTCTGCCTCCTTGATGGAGATGTCAGTCCTGTTCCTAGTAGCCCTGGAAACTGCTTAGCCTTTCCGAGTCCTCAGAGCTGTCTGCCCCCCATCTCTGGCAACCCCTCAGGCCAGAGACACAGGCAGGCACCAAATGCCACAGCAGGATTTCTACACTGAGGCTGGACAAAACGGGAACTGGAAGCGCATGATGTTGACCTTCTGTTTCAGACCAGGGCGTGCTGCGCTGGCTTCTTTGGGCCCCAGTGCCAGCCCTGCCCAGGGAAAGGACAGGATGTCTGCTTTGGTAACGGGATCTGCTTGGATGGTGTGAACGGCACAGGCACCTGTGAGTGCGGGGAGGGCTTCAGTGGGACGGCCTGTGAGAACTGCGTCGAGGGCAAATATGGCATCCACTGTGATCAAGGTAGGCACCGTGCCACTGCCCCACCCCACCCCACCAGCCTCCCAGCCTGCCGAAACTGAGCAGGAATGCACAGAGACACAGTGATCTGGCCTCTCTCCCGAGGCAGAAGGCAATCCTGCCTGCTGCTGTCCTTGTGGACTATAAAGATGTCTGTGTCATTTGCATAGGGCAGGGTTCCCCCAAGGTCACAGCTGGTGACGGGCAGAACTGAGACTTGAATGAGCATCTTGCTGGACCTCAATGCCTTGCTCTTAATTCATGGCATCCTTTAAGAGCACCCTATTGATCTGTCATCAGCAAACCACATACTTTCACTTCTGCAGAGACAGTGATCTGTGTAAGCCACATCATCAGCACCTGGCACCCTTGCACCCTGACCTCCTCGTGCACAGTGACACCTGGGAGGAGGAATTTCCTAATCCATGATGAGAAAACAAAGCTTTGTTCTACCTGGTACTAAAACCAAAAGCTTGACCAGGCTATCACCCTTTTCTCATCGGCTGCTTGAAGCCAGACAAACTTAATATGTGATTGAATCCCTGCAGTTGGGCCATACATTGTTGGAATCACAAGGTCCTTCTTCCTGTGTGTTTGGAAGAATTGTGTGCTTACATTTGTGCAGGAGTTTCTTAACCCAGGATCCATAGAGGATCCCCATAGGATGCAGAAAATTTCCAAAAATGAATGCTTTGGAGGAAGGCTGTGGTCATCCATTGCTTTCATCCCGTTGTCAGTACAGCTCATGATCATCCTATGAAACAAACGAATCAGCATTTCCACATAAATGAAGACGTCAGTGCCACACCAGGCTTGTAGAAAGCCAGTCTCATATGGGCTTCCCTGGAAGTCCACTCTTAAACAGCAAACATGGGTTTATCCCAAGAAGCCCACATAACTCTCATAGAACCTTGGCTGAGGACACCCTGCTGCTGCTTGGATCACACCCTCAGTGCTACACAGACCCAAAGCTGTGGTCTGAATCCTGTTGTTGAGGCATGATCTGGCTTGCCCTGCCAACCTGCTAGACTCTGCCTTCTGCACCCCTACCCTCCCTGAAAGAATGAGATGTAATCACGCAAACCCTGGAAATGATAGATGAGATGTTGACACAGGTCAGAGTCTGATGACTTGTGGGGATCTTTCCACTCAGCATGTTCTTGTGTCCATGGAAGATGCAACCAAGGACTCTCGGGTGACGGCTCCTGTGAGTGTGATGTCGGCTGGCGAGGAGTGAAATGTGACAGTGGTAAGAGTCAAGCTTGCACATTTATGATCTGTTCTTAGCCTCGCTTCTCAGCAGCTACCTATTATTTCTAAAATAGAAATAACACCTGTATTACTTTATCAAGCAATAAATGAACTCCTTTCTTGCTACAAAAAGTCTGTAGAATAAAGAAAATCAGAAAAGAGGAAATAAAAATTTTCATGCTACCAAGGCAGGAAAGAACTATTACTGATGCTTTGTGTTAGCCTTCCAGCCCTTTTCTAAGAATGCAAACATGTAGGTTGATCATGGTAGACTCTGGTATTTTGTACTCACTTCACAATATATAGTGTATAGCTTTCTTTGTGGACAAAAAGATAAATATTTTTTAAACTTTATGTTATTTTTAAATATACAATAAAGGGAACACATTTCATGTATTTAACATATACAATTTTAAGAGCATAATGATACTTTCTTTTTTTAAAAAGAGACCATAATGATACTTTCTACCCTACTTTCTTTCCCTCCCTCACTGCCACCCTCTCTCCTCCTTCCTAACTTTTTTTAAAATTTTATTTATGGTGTACAAATTTCATCTATACAAATTTAGGAACACAGTGATACTTCCCATCCCACCCTCCCTCCCACCCATGCTCCAACATCTCTTCCTCCTCTCTCTCCTATTCCCACTCTGAATTTTTACAAAGATCTATTTTAAGTTTACTTTGTACTTATAAGATTAACCCTACACTAAGGAAAAGTTCAACAAAATAGTATGAAAGGGAAAAAAAACAGTGTTCCTCAACAGTACAGATAAGGGCTGTAAATGGTCATTGAATCTGAAAATGTCTGTTCTACTCCAATACATTATATTTTAGGTACACTATTAGTTACCACAGATTGAGGAAAACATATGATATCTTTTTGGGACTGGCTTATTTCACTAAGTATATGGTTTCCAGTTGCATCCATTTTGTTGTGAAAAACAGAATTTCATTCTTTTTACTGCTGAGAAGTATTCCATAGTGTACATATATCGTAATTTCTTTATCCAGGCATCAGTTGATGGACATCTGGGTTGATTCCATATCTTAGCTATTGGGAATTGAGCTGCAGTGAACATGGGGGTACAGATAACTTTTTCATATGCTGATTTCATTTTGTTTGAGTAAATTCTTTCAGGAGTGAGATGGCTGGGTCATATGGTAGATATATTTTTAGACTTTTGAGGTATCTCCATACTGTCTTCCATAATGGCTGCACCAGTTTACAGTCCTACCAACCATGTAGTAAGATATCTTTTTCCCCACATCCTCACCAGCATTTATTGTTTGTCAATTTCTGTATGAGAGCCATTCTACCTGGGGTGAGGTGAAACCTCATTGTAGTTTTGATTTGCATTACCCTGATGGCTAGTGATCCTGAGCATTTTTTTTCATGTGTCTGTTTGAATTTCCTCTCTTGAAAAATGCCTGCTCAGGGCCTTTGACAATTTCTTAACTGGATTGTTTGGTGATTAAGTTTCTTGAGCTCTTTATAGACTGGATATTAATCCTTTATCAGTTTCACAGTTTGCAGATATAGTCTCCCATTCTGTCAGTTGCCTCTTCACTTTCCTGAGTATTTCTTTTGCAGTACAGAAGCCTCTCAGCTTGATGCAATCATATTTGTAAATATTTTCTTTGATTACTATGCCTCTGGGGACTTTTCCAAGAAGTCTTTACCTATGCCAATGTCTTACAGAGTTTCTCCAATGTCGTCTAGTACTTTGATGGTATCAAGTTGTAGATTTAGGTCTTTGATCCATTTGAGTGCATTTTTGTGTGAAGTGCCAGGTGGGGGTCCTGTTTCATACTTTCACACATGGAGATTCAGTTTTCCCAGCAACATTTTGAAGAGACTGTCCTTGCTCAAGGGACTGATTTTATTTCCTTTGTCAAAGATAAACTGGTTTTAGATGAGTGGATTGCTTTCTAGGCTTTTCTTTTTATTGTTGTCATTTTTTTTTTAACTTTTATTTAATGAATATACGTTTCCAAAGTACGAATAATGGATTACTATGGCTTCCCCCCCATACCGTCCCTCCCACCCACAACCCTCCCCTTTCCCACTCCCTCTCCCCTTCCATTCACATCAAGATTCATTTTCGATTATCTTAATATACAGAAGATCAGCTTAGTATACATTAAGTAAGGATTTCAACAGTTTGCTCCCACACAGAAACATAAAGTGAAAAATAATAGATGATTTTTTTTAATGATGATGAAATCAGAAATCAGATCAGACCTATTGTCATGTTTAATCCCAGTGAGAGTCAAGTTGGGAGTTGATAGTTTCTTTTCTTTTCTTTTTTTTTTTTTTTTTTTTTTTTTTTTTTTTTTTTTTACAGAGGATCAGTTTAATATGCATTAAGTAAAGATTTCAACAGTTTGCACCCCCATAGAAACACAAAGTGAAATATATTATTTGAGTACTCGTTATAGCATTAAATCTCAATGCACAGCACATTAAGGACAGAGATCCTACATGAGGACTAAGTGCACAGTGACTCCTGTTGTTGACTTTACCAATTGACACTCCTGTCTATGGCATCAGTAATCTCCCTATGCTCCAGTCATGAGTTTCCAAGGCTATGGAAGCCCCTTGAGTTCTCCGACTCTTATCTTGTTTAGACAAGGTCATAGTCAAAGTGGAGGTTCTCTCCTCCCTTCAGAGAAAGGTACCTCCTTCTTTGAAGACCTGTTCTTTCCACTGAGATCTCACTCACAGAGATCTTTTGCCAGAGTGTCTTGGCTTTCCATGCCTGAAATACTCTCATGGGCTTTTCAGCCAGATCTGAATGCCTTTAGGGCTGATTCTGAGGCCAGAGTGCTATTTAGGGCATCTGCCATTCTATGAGTCTGCTGAGTATCTCACTTCCCATGTTGGATCACTCTCCCCTTTATTTATTCTATCGGTTAGTGTTAGCAGGTACTAGACTTGCTTATGTGCTCCCTTTGACTCTTAGTCCTTTCATTATGATCAATTGCGAACTGAAATTGATCACTTGGACTAGTGAGATGGCATTGGTACATGCCACCTTGATGGGATTAAATTGGAGTCCCCTGGTATGTTTCTAACTCTACCATTTGGGGCAAGTCAGCTTGAGCATGTCCCAAATTATATATCTCTTCCCTCTCTTATTCCTACTCTTATGTTTAACAGGGATCACATTTCAGTTAAATTTCAACACATAAGAATAACTGTGTATTAATTACAGAATTAAATCAGTCATATCAAGTAGAACAGACAAAAAAACTACTAAGAGGGATAATGTATTAAGTTGTTCATTAACAGTCAGGGCTATGCTGATCAAGTCACCGTTTCCCATAGTGTCCCTTTCACTTCAACAAGTTTCCTTTTTGGTGTTCAGTCAGTTGTCACCGATCAGGGAGAACATATGGTATTTGTCCCTTTGGGACTGGCTTATTTCACTCAGCATGATGTGTTCCAGATTCCTCCATTTTGTTGCAAATGACTGGATTTCGTTGTTTCTTACTGCAGTATAGTATTCTAAAGAGTACATATCCCATAATTTCTTTATCCAGTCTACCGTTGATGGGCATTTAGGTTGGTTCCAGGTCTTAGCTATTGTGAATTGAGCTGCAATAAACATTAGGCTGCAGACCGCTTTTTTGTTTGCCAATTTAAATTCCTTTGGGTAAATTCCAAGGAGTGGGATGGCTGGGTCGAACGGTAGGGTTATCTTCAGGTTTCTGAGGAATCTCCAGACTGATTTCCATAGTGGCTTGACCAGTTTGCATTCCCACCAACAGTGGGTTAGTGTCCCTTTTTCCCCACATCCTCGCCAGCATCTGTTGTTGGTAGATTTCTGAATGTGAGCCATTCTAACCGGGGTGAGGTGGAACCTCATTGTGGTTTTGATTTGCATTTCTCTGATTGCTAATGACCTTGAACATTTTTTCATGTGCCTGTTGGCCATTTGGATTTCCTCTTTTGAAAAATGTCTATTGAGGTCCTTGGCCCATCTCTTAATTGGGTTGTTGGTTTTGTTTTTGTGGAGTTTCTTGATCTCTTTGTAGATTCTGGTTATTAACCCTTTATCTGTTGCATAGTTTGCAAATATTTTTTCCCATTCTGACGGTTGTCTCTTCACTCTCCTGACTGTTTCTTTTGCAGTACAGAAACTTCTCAATTTGATGCAATCCCAATAGTTAATTTTGGCTTTGACTGCCTGTGCCTCCCGGGTCTTTTCCAGAAACTCTTTGCCTGTGCCAATATCTTGAAGGGTTTCTCCAATGTTCTCTAGTAACTTGATGGTGTCAGGTCGTAGATTTAGGTCTTTAATCCATGTTGAGTGGGTTTTTGTGTAAGGTGTAAGGTAGGGGTCTTGCTTCATGATTCTGCACGTGGAAATCCAATTTTCCCAGCACCATTTATTGAATAGACTGTCCTTGCTCAAGGAATTAGTTTTAGATCCTTGATCAAATATAAGTTGGCTGTAGATGTTTGGGTTGATTTCTGGTATTTCAATTCTGTTCCATTGGTCTATCCTTCTGTTTCTGTACCAGTACCATGCTGTTTTGATTACAACTGCCCTGTAGTATGTCCTGAAATCTGGTATTGTGATGCCTCCGGCTTTGTTTTTGTTGTACAAGATTGCTTTAGCTATTCGAGGTCTCTTGTGCCTCCATATAAATTTCAGCACCAATTTTTCCAGATCTGAGAAGAAGGTCTTCGGTATCTTGATTGGTATTGCATTGAATCTATAAATTGCTTTTGGGAGAATGGACATTTTGATGATATTGATTCTTCCAATCCATGAGCATGGAAGATTTTTCCATTTCTTGGTATCCTCTTCTATTTCTTTCTTTAAGGTTTTGTAATTTTCATCGTAGAGATCTTTAACGTCCTTGGTTAAGTTTATTCCCAGGTATTTGATTGTTTTTGTAGCTATTGTGAATGGGATTGATCTTAGAATTTCTTCCTCAGCCATGGCATTGTCTGTGTATACAAAGGCTGTTGATTTTTGTGCATTGATTTTATACCCTGCTACTTTGCCAAACTCTTCTATGAGTTCCAATAGTCTCTTGGTAGAGTTCTTTGGGTCCCCTAAATAAAGAATCATGTCATCTGCAAAGAGGGATAGTTTGAGTTCTTCCTTCCCAATTTGTATCCCTTTAATTTCTTTTTCTTGCCTAATAGCTCTGGCTAGAACCTCCAGAACTATATTGAATAGCAGTGGTGAGAGTGGACATCCCTGTCTGGTCCCAGATCTCAGTGGAAATGCTTCCAACTTTTCCCCATTCAATAGGATGTTGGCTGTGGGTGTTTCATAGATTGCTTTGATTGTATTGAGGAATGTTCCTTCCAAACCCAGTTTGCTTAGAGTTTTCATCATGAACGGGTGTTGTATTTTATCAAATGCTTTCTCGGCATCTATTGAGAGAATCATATGGTTTTTCTTCTGCAGTCTGTTAATGTGGTGTATCACATTGATTGTCTTGCGCACATTAAACCATCCCTGCATACCAGGGATAAATCCCACTTGGTCTGGGTGGATGATCTTTCTGATGTGTTGTTGCATTCTATTGGCGAGAATTTTATTGAGGATTTTTGCATCTATGTTCATCAGGGATATTGGTCTGTAATTCTCTTTCAGTGCTGCATCTTTTTCCGGCTTAGGAATTAAGGTGATGCTGGCTTCATAGAAAGAATTTGGGAGGATTCCCTCTTCTTCAATTGTTCTGAATAGTTTGAGAAGAATTGGAGTTAGTTCTTCTTTAAATGTCTGGTAGAATTCAGCAGTGAATCCATCTGGTCCTGGGCTTTTCTTTGTTGGGAGGGCCTTTATTACTGTTTCAATTTCTGTCTCAGTTATGGGTCTGTTTAGGTTTTCGATGTCTTCCTGGTTCAATTTAGGTAGGTTGCATGTGTCCAGGAATCTATCCATTTCTGATAGGTTTCCCTGTTTGCTGGCATACAAGTCCTTGTAGTAATTTCTGATGATTCTTTTTATTTCTGTGGTGTCTGTTGTTACATTTCCTTTTTCATCTCTGATTTTATTGATTTGGGTCTTTTCTCTTCTTTTTTTAGTTAGTTGGGCCAATGGGGTGTCAATTTTGTTTATTTTTTCAAAAAACCAGCTCCTCGTTTGGCTGATTTTTTGTAATGTTTTTCTTGATTCAATCCTGTTGATTTCTTCTCTGATTTTAATTATTTCTCTTCTCCTACTAGATTTGGGTCTGGTTTGCTGTAGGTTTTCTAGATCCTTGAGGTGAATAGAAAGCTCATCTATTTGGTGCCTTTCCAATTTCTTGATGTAGGCACCTATTGATATAAACTTTCCTCTTAACACTGCTTTTGCTGCGTCCCATAAGTTTTGGTATGTTGTGCTGTTATCCTCATTTACTTCCAGAAAAGTTTTGATTTCTCTTTTGATTTCTTCTATGACCCATTGTTCATTCAGGAGCATGTTGTTCAATCTCCATGTGTTTGCGTATGCTCTAGGGATTCCTGAGTTGTTCATTTCCAACTTCATTCCTTTATGGTCTGAGAAGCTGCATGGTATGATTCTAATTCTTTTGAATTTGCTGAGACTTGCTTTATGGCCTAGTATGTGGTCAATCCTAGAGAAGGTTCCATGTACTGCTGAGAAGAATGTATAATCTTTAGCTGTAGGATTGAAAGTTCTGTATATATCTGTTAGATCCATTTGGGCTATAGTGTCGTTTAAATCTACTGTATCCTTGTTGATCTTCTGTCCTATTGATCTGTCTATTTCTGAGAGTGGAGTATTGAAGTCCCCCAGTACTATTGTATTGGGGTCTAAGTCTCCCTTTAAGTCCGTTAACAAATCTTTTAGATAAACCGGTGCCCTGTAGTTAGGTGCATATACATTGATAATTGTTATATCTTCCTGTTGAATTGATCCCTTAATCATTATGTAGTGTCCCTCTTTGTCTCTCTTAACGGTTTTTGTGGTAAAGTTTATGGTGTCTGATATTAAGATGGCTACGCCTGCTCTTTTTTCATTTCTGTTGGCATGGTATATCTTTTTCCAGCCTTTCACTTTCAGTCTGTATGGATCTTTGTTGGAAAGATGTGTTTCTTGTAAGCAGCAAATAGATGGGTTTTGTTTTTTAACCCAATCAGCCAAACGGTGTCTTTTAACTGGACAGTTCAGGCCATTCACGTTCAATGTGACTAATGATAAGTGGTAACTTTGCCCTGCCATTTGCCAAAGATAAGTTCTAATATATGCTTTGAATTCCCTGTGATCTTTTGCTGTGAGCTTTCCTTCCTTGGTTTCCTTCCTTTACCTTCTTTCATATTGATGACCGTGTTTCTTTGTTTCTGTGTGTAACACATCTTTAAGCATTTTTGCAGGGCTGGACGAGTGGCAACAAATTCTTTCAATTTCTGTTTGTTATGAAAAGTCTTTATTTCACCTTCATTCACAAATGATAGCTTTGCAGGATATAATATTCTGGGCTGGCAGTTGTTCTCTCTTAGTACCTGGGCTATATCTTGCCATTCCCTCCTAGCTTGTAGAGTTTCTGATGAGAAGTCAGCTGTGAGTCTGATTGGAGATCCTCTGAGAGTAATCTGACGTTTCTCTCTTGCACATTTTAGGATCTTTTCTTTATGTTTCACTGTGGAGAGTTTAATTACAACGTGCCGTGGTGAGGGTCTCTTTTGGTCGTGTTTATTAGGGGTTCTGTGAGCTTCCTGTACTAGGATTTCTCTGTCCTTCTCCAAACCTGGGAAATTTTCTGCTAATATCTCACTAAAAAGGCCTTCTAATCCTTTCTCCCTCTCCATGCCTTCAGGAACTCCTAGAACCCGAATGTTGGGTTTTTTAATAGTATCCTGAAGATTCCCAACAATATGTTTTAGATTCCTAATTTCCTCTTCTTTTCTTTGGTCTGACTGTATCCTTTCCTGTTCTCTGTCTTCTAAGTCCGATATTCTCTCTTCTGCTTCTCCCATTCTGTTTGTAAGGCTCTCTATTGTGTTTTTCATTTGATCTATTGAATTCTTCACTTCAGTCACTATCCCAGTTTCCTGTTGTACTAGTTGTTTCGTTTCATTTTGATTCCTCCTTAATATTTCATTTTCACGAGAGAGATTTTCTATCTTGTCCATTAAGGATTTCTGTAGTTCAAGAATTTGTTTTTGAGAACTTCTTAATGTTCTTATCAATTTTTTGAGATCTGCTTCTTGCATTTCTTCTATGTCATCATCCTCATAATCTTGAATTGGGGTGTCTTTTTCATTTGAGGGCTTCATGGTGACTTCCTTGTTTTTATTACCTTGGTTTTTGCGTTTGTTATTTGTCATATTGGAGATATTTGGTTTCTTCACTGTGGTGCTTTTTCTTGTTATACTATGACTCTAGATTAAGTGGACTATCTGTTTTTGATGGAGCCTTAGGGCTTGAGATGGGTGTGGCCTGAGAGCTCTGTTTGGTGTGCCAAAGGTGACACTCCCAGGTTAGGCGTGGTAAACCTCTCTCTCTCTCTCTCTCTCTCTCTCTCTTTTTTTTTTTGATTCAAAAGGGAAGTTATTCTGCACAGCTGAACAAAGTTGGAGGTAGTTAGCAGGCAAATGATATACCCACAGGAGCCAGAGATCAGAAGCTCTTTCCCAAGGACCACACAGGGAATCTGTTCGGCCCTTAGAGTGGGCTCAAATTCTCCTTCAGTCTCCCACTGGGTTGCCAAAGTTACGGAATTGTAGCGTCTCTGGAGAGTGCTCACGTGAATTCCGTGAGTTCTCTCCCCCACCGTCTCTTTTTTCACAGTCTCAGTTCAGTAGCACCATAAATTTACTAAGTCCTAATCTCCTGTTAATTCGCCCCACCCAGAGTCAGGTTTTACTGCTAGGCTCAGGGCCGGTGCAGACCTGAGGTCGCTCTGCTTATGACGTATGTCCAAGATGGTGCCTGCTCTTTGTCTTGCTCGCCCTTGAGAGGTGAGTGGAGAGAGACAAACCCGTGTCCATACCAGTCACCTTTTTTTTTTTCCCTCTCTCTCTCTCTTCCAGTTAGCTTGGTGAAGTCCCCCCCGCCCCGGGGGTCGTTCCCTCTAGTCTCCTCTCTCCGCTTGCCTGCCGGTGTCTCGGGTTATTGAGGTTCGGCTCACCTCGCGTTCCAGCGCTGGTGTGTTGAGTCTGCCGCTGATGTCCCGAACTGTGGGCTCCCACGCTCTCCACGCAGGTCTGCTCCCCTTCCAGCGCCGATGTGTGGACTCGGAGCCCTGGACTTCCCAAGTCTCCCCGCTGTTGCACTCCCCTTCGAGCACTTGCGCGCAGACCCTGCAGCTTGCGCAGCTCAGTCCCGCGGCTCGGCTTCCGCGGCTCAGTCCCGTGGCTCGGTCCTGCGGTTCGGCTTTCGCGCGCGGTGGGCGACCTTGTTCTCCCAGTAGGTCCTCCGATTCACGCCCACTGGATCCAGAAGAGTTTTGTCTGCAATATTTTCCTGGTTCTTTTTTCTGAGGCTACCGTAACTTCCCTTTTATTAAACTAAATTTTCCCGGACTATCGGTGCGCGCCCTCACTATTCCGCCATCTTGGCTCCGCCCTATTGTTGTCATTTTTTATAGATTTATTTTAGAGTTACAGAGAGAGGTAAAGCCAGAGAGAGAGAGGTCTTCCATTCCACTGGTTCACTCCCAAAATTACTGCAACAGCCAGAGCTGAGCTGATCCAAAGCCAGGAACCAGGAGCTTCTTCTGGGTCTCCCACATGGGTGCAGAGGCCCAAGGAGTTGGGCCATCTTCTACTGCTTTCCCAGCCCATAGCAAAGAGCTGAATTGGAAGAGGAGCAGCCAGGACTCGAACCAGCACCCATATGGGATGCTGGTACTGCAGGTGGGGGCTTTAACCTACTGCACCGCTGTGCCAGACCACTGGCCCCCCTGGGCTTTTCTTTGTTGGGAGGGTCTTTATTACTGATTCAGTCTCCATCTTGGTTATTGATCTGTTTAGGCCTTCTGTGTCTTCATGGCTCAATTTTGGTAGGTTGTTTTGTGTTCAAGAATCTATCCATTCCCTCCATATTTTCTGATTTGTTGGCATATAACTCTTTATAGTAATTCCTGATGATTCTTTTTATTTTTATGGTATCTGTTGTTACATTTCCCTTTTTATCTCTGGTTCTGTTGATTTGGGTCTTCTTCTTTTTGTTTAGTTGGGCCATGATATGTCAATTTTGCTTTTTTTTCCCAAAAAAAACAGCTCTTCATTTCACTGATCTTTTTTATTTTTCTGTTTCAATTTTGTTTACCCTAAAATTTTAATTGTTTATTTCCCCCTACTAATTTTGAGCATGGGTCTTGTTTTTCTAGGTCTTTGAGATGCATTGAATGCTCATTTATTTGATGCCTTTCCAATTTTTTGATGCAGGCACCAATTGCTATAAACTTTGCTTTTATCATTGTTTTTGCTGTATCCCATAAGTTTTGATATGTTGTATTGTCATCTTCATTCATTTACGGAGTTTTTTTTATTTCTTCTGTGACACTCTGTTCATTCAGGAGCATGTTGTTCAGTCACCATGTATTTGTGTATGTTCTCAAGATTCTTGAGTTATTAATTTCAGCTTAATTCCATTGTGGTCAGAAAGGATACATAGTAAGATTTCAAATTGGTGTGACTTGTTTTATGGCCTAGCATATGCTCTGTCCCAGAGAAAGTTCCATGCACTGATGAAAAAAATGCATTTGTACAACAGTGGGATGAAAGATTCTGTAAATATCAGATTTTTGTTTCTTGGTTGATTTTTTTCTAGTTGATCTGCCCATTGCTGAAAGTGGGGTGTGAGAACCCCCATTACTGTTGTATTAGAGTCTGTGTCTCCCTTTTTTTAAATAGCCAGGCACCCTGGCATTAGGTGCATATATGTTTATTATAGTCAGATCTTCTGTTGAATTGATCCTTTAATCCTTACATAGTGCCTTCTTTGTCTATTTTAACAGTTTTTGTGTTAAAGCCTATTTTGTCTGATATTTGGATGGCTACACCAGCTCTTTTTTGGTTTCTGTTAGCATGGGATATCTTTTTCCATCCTTTCACTTTCAGTCTGAATGTATCTTAGTGAGGTGTGTTCCTTGTAGACAGCAAACAGATGGGTCTTGTTTTTTAATCCATTCAGTCAGTCTGTATGTTTTTACTAGAGAGTTGAGGCCATTTACATTCAGGGTTATTATTAATAAGTAACAACTTGGCCCTTCCATTTTTCCATAAATATTCCTATCGTTTACTCTGAATTTCTTTTGTACTTTCACTGGGGGATTTTCTGGCTTCACATTCTTTCATGATGGGGACTATGTTTCATGTGTAGTGCATCCTTAAGCATCTTTTGTAAGGCTGGATGGGTGGAGACAAATTATTTCAATTTATAGTTGTTATAGAAGGTCTTTATTTCACCTTTATTCATAAATGGGAGCTTTGCAGGGTACAGTATTCTGCATTGACTTTTTTTCCTCTTGAAAATCAGACTATGTCTCTCTATTCTCTCCTATCCTCTAGGGCTACAGGTGAGAAGTCAGCTGTGAGTCTAACTGAAGATCCTCTGAGAGTAATCAGGAGTTTCTCTCCTGCACATTTTAGAATAGTTTCTTTTTGTTTTGCTGTTGAAAGCTTGACTACAAAGTGTCCTGTTGAAGATTTTTGCTGGTCATGTCTTTAAAGAGTTCTATGTGCCCATGCACTGGGAGGTCCTTTCTTTCTCCAAGTTAGGGAAGTTTTCTGTAATTATTACATTAAATAGTTCTTCTAATCCATTCTCTCTTTCCACATCTTCAGGAATTCCTAAGACCTGCATGTGGGGTCATTTGATAGTATCCTATAAATCTCTAACACTGTTTTTAAGTTTTCTAATTTCTTTTTTTTTTTTTTTGGTCAAATTGAATAATTTCCAAAGGTTTATCATCTAGATCAGATATTCTTTCTTCACCATATTCAGACTTCACCAAATCTGTTGTTCAGGCTTTCCACCGTACTTTTTATTTGACATATTCAATTCTTCATTTCCAATATTTTATTTTGATTTCTCTTAAACCACAATTTCATGGGAGAATTTTTCATCCATGTCATCTATGGATTTCTTTTTTTTTTTAAAGACTTATTTTATTTATTTGAAAGAGTTACAGGCAGAGGTAGAGCCAGAGAGAGAGAGGGTCTTCCATCTACTGGTTCACTCCCCAGATGACCGCAATGGCCAGAGCTGAGCCAATCCGAAGCTAGGAGGCAGGAGCTTCTTCTGGGTCTCCCATGAAGGTGCAGGGGCCCAAGGACTTGCACCTTCTTCTACTGCTTTCCCAGGCCATAGCAGAGAGCTGAATCAGAAGTAGAGCAGCCAGGACTTGAACCAGTGCCTATATTGGATGCCAGAAATGCAAGCTGGGGCCTTAATCCACTGCTCCATAGCACTGGCCCCATGGATTTCTTTAATTTCCAATTTTGTTCCTCAATGCTTCTGAGTAACCCTATGTTAAATCTTTTGAATTCTGTTTCAGGTATTTTATCAATCTTTTCATCTTCACATTCTAATATTGAAGTGTTATTGTGTACCTTTGGGGGAGGGGCCATGTTATCTTCCTTATTCTTGTTTCCTGAATTTCTTTATTTTCAGGTATTTGTGAGAATACTTGTTTTTTTCTTCTGATGGCTTTTGTTTTTGAACTATGCCTCTGTGGCTTAGTGGGGTATCTGCAGTGAATACCCAGAGGTGTGTGCTGTGTGTGGCCAGGGAGCTCTGGTCAGTCCTCCAGGGTGGGACGAGTATCCAAGTGTCACCCAAGTTGGGCATGGTGGATCTCCTCTCGTTAGCAGAAAAGAGAGTGTGGTCTCTGTTGATGTAATCACACCCTCAGTTTTTCTCTTCCAAGGTGATAAATGCCCAGGTGTTAGCCCACAGTGGGTGCAATACTCATCTGTACTGCCACACTGCCCAAAGTATCTACCTGTGCAATCCACAATGTGAGTGTGGATCCCATTGTAATGAGCCACCCCAAGGAATCAGGGAGCTCTGAGCTTGTGGGGCCATTCACACTGATTGCCCAGAGACCCAGCTACACCCTGAGCCTCTCATGCAGTCACAGAGCTCCCACAGTCACTGAATGCAGAGGATGTACTCCCCCATTGTTCACAAGAAATCAGACTCTCGACTGGAGGGAGTACACCTGGAATCAGGTCTCAGACTCCTCTGCAGGGGCTGGAGGATCACAGCTGCCCACCAGCTCAGGGAGGGCTCCTGGGATGTGGGGCTGTCAGAGGGGTGGTCTTTGTCCAACGGCCCAGGTAATGCAAAGATCAAGGACTAAAGAGTTATTGCTTGGCTGAAAAGCTAAAGCCAGACATCTGAATGTTCTCATCCTAGGGGCACTCCAGAGTATATGGGTCCAGAGCTCCTGGGAGAGGGCAGCAGGGAGCAACAGGGGCACAGAGACAGGAAGACATCCTGAGTGAATCCCTAGAACAGTGCAGTAGGTTACCCCTTGCTGGCGTAATATGCTTAGAAGACCATGGTCCATAGGGGACCAATCACATTTAAAAGGACAGGACAGAGACTGGGAGCTGTGGCAAGTTTTCAGGGAACAAAGTCTGAGCTCAGAGCCACATGACTGTGGCAGAGAAAATGGAGATGTTTGATGGTCAAATGGGGTGGTGACTAATGGGATGCAGAAGAAAAAAGAGGGAGGGCTCAAGGCTGATCCTTAGATTACGACTCAGGCAACTGCATGATTGGTGGGCCAATCCCAGAAGAGGGCAGCTGGGGGGAGGTTGGGTGTGAGGTGCCAGTGAACATCTGGGTAGAGAGGCCCAGGGGGCCTCAGCTCGCTCATTCATCGGAAGCTTGCCTGACTCATGTCATGTGCCTGGTGATACGGAGCTCTGACGAGCACAGTATGATCCCTGCTCTCAGCAGTTTCAGTCCAGGGCAGATGCTGACAGGCCCCAGATGGCTGCTGTAGAATATACTGTGGAATTTGAGTGTTGAATCTCAGCAGTGAGGTCAAGAAGGAGACACAAGCACAGGAGACACAAAATAGGTGAACAGACAGAAATGTGCAAGCCTCAGACCCTGAAGGAGGAATAAAGGGCCAAGGACAAACCACCTCTTCTGGGAAAGACCCTCTACACCTGCACTTGGTCACCCAGTCTAGGAGCCGCCTACTCTGTCTTCCTCCCTCACTAACACACCTAAATCATTCTACATCTCCATGGCTCTCAAATTCATCCCATCCCCTTCAGCTCTATCTCTTTGCCTCCAGTCCTGTCTCCCTCTATTCATATCCCCCGCCTTGCTGCAGTAGAGAACTTTCCAAAGTTTAGATCAGATCCTGTTTCCCACCCCTTCTCCAGAATGTGACAACTTGCTATGGTTCTTCTCTGCCTACAAGAGAAATTTAATCTCCAGAACAGGGTGGAGTTCAGAGGCCATTCACCCAGTTTTCCAACCTCATCTTCAGCCCCTGTGTCCAGTACATATTCTGCACAAGGAGCTTCCAGTCTTATAGGGAAATAAATGTTCAGTATAGACAGAAAAAAAAAGTAGTGACATAGGATTACAAAGCACAGGGCCTCTAGACTGCAGTAAGGAGGACCACTCCTTCCTTTATCCTCATGCCAACTCCCCACTTCCAAGCCCATGGCAGACATCACTAATCAATCATTGTATTCATTCCCTCCACAGTCATTACCAATGAATTGAAATTGACTCAAAAATTTAAGGCAGTTTCAGAGAAGAGTACCTAACGGCTGATTGGGCTTTCAACTGGTAGAGAGTAGAGAGAAAAGAATTTCCAGGCTCAAAAACCAGCACAATGCACAAAATTCCATTGTACCCACCCAGTCCATATGAGCATGTAAGGGTTCCCACAGACACACTATGTCACTTTTGCTGCAGGTCCTTGTGTTCGAACTTTCTGTGTGCCTTGGCCAGGGATAGTGGGGTTTCTCTTCCTGCATCCTCCTCGAAGAGGAACCCCACCCCACAACTCTCTCTTTCTGGATCTCACCCTGTCAGGAAATACCTGTTAGCTGGACATCTAATATCAAGAGCCTGCTGCTACAGGAAAATTGGAAATTTGTTCAAAAAAAATCGTTTCCGACCCTGAGCCATTTCTCAACAACAAAAAACATTTTAAATGTTACAATTGTGTGTATGCCTATTTATATCGCTCCATTATAAAAATGAAAAACTAGAAAGAAATAACATTGGATTTGTAAATAAAAGTGTGTCTCTCTCTCGCTGTCTAACTCTGCCTGTCAAAAAAAAAAAAAAGTAAATAAAAGTGGAGACTCAAAACCCAGGGAAGGCACACACATCAACAGCAAATCATAAGGGCCCACAGTCACATTCAAAGGAGGGTGCCTCCATCAGGGTATCTGACCTTTTTTTTTTTAATTTATTTTTTTTATTTGAAAGACAGGGAGAGACAGACAGATTTTCCATCCACTGGTTCATTCCCCAATTGGCCACAACAACTGGGACTGGGCCAGGCCAAAGCCAGGAACTTCCTCTGGGTTTCCCACATGGGTACAGGGGCCCAAGAACTTGGGCCATCCTCTGCTGTCTTCCCAGGTGCATTAACAGGGAGCTGGATAGGAAGAGGAGCAGCCAGGACTCGAACCAGTGTCCATATGGGATGCCATCATTGCAGGCAGCAACTTAACCTATTATCCCACAACACCAACCCCATATTTAACCTTAATGTTCAGCTCTGAGCTTCCTAGCAACCAAGTAAAAAATATACATGATCATATAGTTTAACGTAGTCCACATGATGCATACCAGCTGCTTCCAAGGAAGTAAATCTGTTCCTAGCACAAGTGCTAAAAGGAAGCTCCCGAGTAAGGCATAGTAGGAGAGACTGATGTGACAACTGGTTCTCTTTTTCAGCCATCACAAAAGACAGCTGCAATGGGACATGCCACACCAGTGCCAAGTAGGTACCTCTCGGCCTTCTCTGGGGGGAGGGCTAAGGGGGTTCTTTCCCAATCATTTCCCTTCCAGGCCCTATTCTTAAGGGAGTAGTTGCCTGATAGCATTTCTGAGGCTTTGCGATGAAGTATGCAACTAAAAATACCTCTGAAGAGGCCTCCATCAACTCACAAGATCCAGCCTTGTCAACAAGCTGCCTCCTGCCTCAGCTGGCACATTGACAAAAATGCCACTGAGACTTTTTCACAGAGGCCAAGGCATCCCAGGGGCCTCAGCTCCCTAAGATTTGCTCTCGACCATCTCCAAGCCTTACATGGCTTCATACTCCCAGTTTCCAGAGTTGCTCAATGCATTAATGAAGAGCCCAGTAGCTGAGGTTAGACCTGCATCAAAGTCAGCTTCTGTCACCTCCACTGATGCATGGCCTTGAGTCAGTTGAAGAAAGAGGGAGAGGGAAGAAGTGAGGATGGGACTATCATCCTTAGAATAGTTTCTAGGAACTATAATAATTTCTATGAACTATATGGAATTTAATTTTTTTAAATGTAAAAAAAAATCCTGCTAAGCCTCAGTTTCATCATCTGTACATGGGAATAATACTACGACTGACTTGCTAAGGCTGCTTAGCAGTGTGCTAATGGCAGGAAGTCCTGCTGCAGGTTCTAGCACACTGACAGCTCTGGAGAGATCAGCAGCTCCCCTCCTCATTCCTGAGCTGATGCTCCAGTCATACACCCTGTGGTGATACCTGCAGGCTTAGCCGTCTGTCATGGGGTCGGGACAGGAGTAGACTCTGCTCCCGAGCTAAGGCAGGACCCCAGGGCCCCCGGTGGGAGCAAGGGTCTAAGATGTCGGAGACGAAGAGGGGCTAAATGTTTGTGTGCCAACCCCATTTGCCCTTCCTCCTTGCAGCTGCCTTCTCAACCCAGATGGCACGACCTCGTGTAAATGTGCGGCAGGATTCCAAGGGAATGGGACAGTTTGTACAGGCAAGTGGGGAAGGGATTGGCTGGGGGCCCGCAAGGCTCTCCCAGGCTGTGGAGGGGCCTGTGCCTCTCCTACCAAAAGGGCCGGAGCAGCTGGTACCAGCGTTGATGGTGAATTACCATGTATTGGGCCAGCTGGTTGTACCTGGGGCTAGGAAACTGCCTGCTCAAGGGTGGGACCTGTCGCTTTTGGAATGCGCTCGACAAATAATTGCACCTGTTTTCAAGGTACCCTTACACTGCACTCTGAGCAGGCTCATGGCCTTGACCACAGTGGGGATCACCTGGGCAGCTCTAAAAGCCACTGACTTGCTTAGCTCAGGGCCTGGCTGACACATCAGGGCTCTGGAGTAGCACAAAGAGAGCTTGACCCTGCCCTTGTGCATCCTCTGCTACCCACCTTGGCCCTGGATGAGTCTTTTACCTGCGGTGAGACCCATTAGTTCATCTGTAGTGACCTTAAAAATGAGCTCTCCAGGCATAATGGCGCAGTAATGCAGCTATTTCACACAGCCTCACCGTGAGACTCCTCCCTCTGGAATAACGTTCTCATCATTTGTGTTACCTCGAGAATTTGGCTTGACTGCTCTTTGTGCGATTTTCTAAAATGTTATTGAGTTTTCTGTTTATTTGAGAAGCAGAGAGGGTCTGCAGAGATGCAGAGAGAAGTCATCTAGGGGTTCACTCCCCAAATGCTCACAATGGCTGGGGCTGAAGCTGAGGGTCAGGGACACAGTCCAGATCTCTCACATGGGTGGCAGAAAACCCTACAGCTCCAGCTGTCACCAGCCGCCTCCCACAGTTACCTGGAATGCTGGAATCTGGCTCTGGAGCCAGGAATTGGATCCATGCATTCTGATAAGGGACCTGGGCATCTCAGCCAGCATCTTAACCCCTGGGCCCATGCACCGCTGCTGTATCTTGTTTTTTTTTTTTTTTTTTTAAATCTACAAGTTGGAGATAATGAGAGAACCTCTCTCCTTGAATTATTGGATAACTGGGATTCACATAAGGGCACTTCACCAAGTTCATGGAAAACACAACTCAAACACATGCTTATTTAGGTGCAGGAGAGTTTTGAAATCCATGCATGATTTTCCACACTGTCCCTTTTCCATGAACTTTTTGAAGACCCCTCTGAGGGCTTGGAACAGCCCTGGCACATGGTACTCAATACGTGTGAGCAAATGTTCTCACAGCAGCTAACCCACATCTGGAAATTCGTAGCAGCGTGTTTCTCTCGAGCCCTGGGTCCTGGCAGGCTTCACGCCAGTGTGCTCTCCACACCCTGGGCATCCTCCCGGGATGCCCGGCGCCCTAACCCTGATGCCTAGGTGTTCCCTGCAGTAGACTGTGTCCAGTGTCCAGGAGCGTATCACCCACAAAGGGCAGACCACCACAAGGCTCGTCCTGCCCTCTGTGCTAGGGAGTTAGCTGTGACTGTTTAACCCAGCGCCTGCCAGCGTCCTCTGCAGTCTCTCCACATCTCAGTGGTCCACATACAAAGACATCACTGCAACTCTCCCCGACCCCATCCCTGCTCCGTGTCGTCTCTCCCTTCTACAGCCATTGACGCCTGTGAGATCAGCAATGGGGGCTGCTCTGCCAAGGCCTACTGTAAAAGGACCACCCCAGGAAGCCGGGTGTGCGTGTGCAAGGCGGGCTACACGGGCGACGGCATCGTGTGCCTCGGTAGGTGGCTGTGCCCTCTCTGCCCTGTGGAAATGGCGTCAAGGTCAGAGCCTGTGAGGTGCCGCTGCTGTGTGGGCTCCTGTCGCTGGACTCCGACTGCTGGGGTCATGATGCAGCGTTCCCAGGCAGGAAAGCAGGAGGCTTTGGAAAGGTGCCCCAAGGGGAGGCCGGGCCTTCAGACAGCTTATGGGGGAAAGATGGAAATAAAGAATAAGCTTATTTTGGTGTTTAAAAAAAAATCTGAATCCCTGCATGGCATGGGTATTCCGTGAATATTTAGATGACCTGTCATCCTTGAAGGCACGTGGTATGCAAAACTCACTTTGGAAGGCGAATTGTGGTTGAACATTGCAATCAGTTTCCATGCCTCTTGTGTTCCCTTTCATCCGGGCCAGTTTGCAGGCTGGCTCTGTCCCTTTGACAATGATGTTTAGGAAAGAATATAGCCCACTGGTCCAACTTTTTCTTTTTTTAAAAAAAAAGATTTATTTATTTGAAAGGCAGAGTTAGAGATCTTCTATCTGCTGGTTCACTCCCCAAAATGGCTGCAATGGCCAGGGCTGGGCCAGGCTGAAGCCAGGAGCCAGGAGCTTCATTCGGGTCTCCCACGTGGGTACGGGGCCCCAAGGACTTGGGCCATCTTCCACTGCTTTCCCAGGCGCATCAGCAGGGAGCTGGATAGGAAGTAGAGCAGCCAGGAATAAACTGGCGCCCTTATAAGATGCCAGTGTCACCAGTGGTGGCTTTACCAGTTACGCCTCAACGCCTGCCCCCACACCCGCTAGCTGTTTTTTCCTCCAGTGTCTTGTCCTTTCCTGGGGGTTTGTCTGGCATTTGTTTGTGTGTGTGTGTGTTTTTTGTTTTGTTTTGTTTTTTGACAGGCAGAGTTAGACAGTGACAGAGACAGAGAGAAAGGTCTTCCTTCCGTTGATTCACCCCCCAAATGGCCGCTACAAGCCACAGCAGAGAGCTGGACTGGAAGAGGAGCAGCCGGGACAGAACCAGCGCCCCGACCGGGACTAGAACCCGGGGTACCGGCGCCGCAGGCGGAGGATTAGCCTAATGAGCCACGGCACCAGCCATGTCTGGCGTTTTTTCATGAGAAGTTTCAGCTGTGCACTCCTAGCCTAAGAGTCACTCGAGTGATGTCACGTCCTTCTCGGGATGCAGCACTGAGGCCTGGATTTCTGTTCCCTCACCCCCATTTTGGGGGTAAAGTGTGACCTCTCAGTCAAGGCGCCTGTGTCCTTGCTTTTTTTCTGCTGGGCTGCTCATGAGCAAGGAACAGGGAGACCCTGCAATAGCTTGTCCTCCTCCAAGCGCCCCCTGGCTTTGGCATCTGCTATGGCTTCTCTGAGCCCCTCTGGTGCTGTGGTGATTGTGGGCGGTGACTTCTTCATTCTTGAATCTCTTCATCCACAGCACTGTGGGATGGGATGGCAAGATTCTATGATCCCCTGTCCTTGGCTGTGCACACCCCTACGCACCCCACAAAGAGTCTGCTTTAAGCCCAAGACTGTGCCTCTGCAGGAATTAGCCCATCCCCCACGTGCCGATTTTGAGCACTCGCATCTGAGGCCTCGACTGCTGGGCTCCGTCTGTGGCTGAGTTGTGAACCCTGCTCCCCTGGGTCAGCTGGCCCTCCTCACCAGTCTCCCAGGACGCTGCTGCTGGCAGACAAGGCTGGGTTCTCACGCTAGATACCTGCTGTTTGTTTTTAAAGAAATCAACCCGTGCTTGGAGAACCATGGTGGCTGTGACAGGAACGCAGAATGCACACAGACGGGACCCAACCAGGTGAGCAGTGGCTCTTAGACACGCTAAGGGCTGGGCGTGGACACAGGCCCGTGGGGAGAGGCTGAGAACAGGGCTCTGAGGAGCTGTGGCCACACAGGAAACTGCAGGGCAAATGAGCAAGAGCAAGAGGTCACTGCTTTTCGAAAGAAAGAGAGAGAGAGAGAGAGAGAGAGAGAGAGAAGAGAGAGAAGAGAGGGAGGGAGGGAGGAAGGAAGGAAATTATTTATTTAAAAGGCAGAGTTAGAGAGGATAAGACAGAGAGATCTTCGACCCACTGGTTCACTCCCCAAAAGGCCACAATGGTTAGGACTGGGCCAGGCCAAACAAAGGAGCTTCTTCTGGATTCCCCACATGGGTGCAGGGGCCCAAGCACTTAGGTCATCCTCTACTGCTGCCCCAGATGCACTAGCAGAGAGCTGGATTGGAAGTGGGACAACTGGGACTTGAACCGGCATCCATATGGGATGCTGGCACTGCAGGCGGCGGCTTACCCTGCTATGCCACAGTGCTGGTCCCTTTCACACATGTGGGAGAGCTGAAAGAAGCAGCTCCTGGCTTCAGCGTGGCCTAGCATTGGGGCCTTGCAGTCATCGGGGGAGTGAATCAGCAGATGAAAGACCTCTCTCTCTTTCCCTCTCTCTACAACACTTTCAAATAAATTAATTAATTAATTAATTAATTAAAAAAAAAAAGAGGCCATTCTTAAGGAGAAATCAGGGGCTAGAGGAGAAACGGTGCCGGGAGAGGGGCTTGCCTAGGGAAGGGAGAAGAAACAAACACCACGTGATCTCAAAAGCTCCTGGGATTTCTCCCCAGAACACTCCCCTTCCAGATACCCAGGAGCCCACAGGTTTTGCTTTGCCTGAGGTTCTGAGAGAAAGGCGCCACAGAGAGGACGCCGCGTTAGGCCCTCTGTCAGTCACGTGCTCCCGAGAACGGGAGTCTTACAGGCCCCTGCTGTTTGGGGAGGTGGAGGAGCCGTGAGGTCTCTGACGCCGGAGAGTGGGGCTCACAGGTGCACAGAGAGGCGGGGCAGCTCTGCCTCCCCCGGCTCCGACGCAGTGCGCACATCAAAAGGCCAGGCAGGGACTCACATGCATCCAACACTGGAGCCCAGAATCCAATCTCCAGAGAAGCTTCTCTCGACTTTGCTGAGCTGTTCAGAGACCTCAGTCCCAGGTCCCTCGATACACAGGTCAAACAAGTACCTGAAGCACCTAACAATTAGCAAACAATAATAGTAGAGCACTTGTCTTGAAGAATCGTGAGTGTGCACGCATACGCATATGGTCATAGGGAAACCACACGTTGGGCTTTCTTACACATATTTTGGGGGTTCAGTTTGAGTGTTTCAAACTACCCATGGGATGGGAACTAAACGTAAGAGGGTTTTGGTATTTTGAGCCTCCAAGCATGCTCCTGCTGCCCTAGATGGCAGCAAGACCATAACTAACAAGGGACAGTTGTGGGCAGCTTGCTAAAGGTTGGGGCTGAAGTCAGGGCCTGTTGAGAAGGAAGATGAAGAGCAGCAGTGAAAACTCACCCAAGAGGCCCCGGCTGGCCCAACCGACAAGTTCAAGTTCTAATATGCAGACATCCCACCAGGGCCTCTGCTGCTACCCAGCAGGCTCTTGCCACCCCCTGGGAGGCTACACTGGGAGCAGGCACCCCTTCCTCAGAAAGCACAGCCAGTAAGAATGGTAAACAGGATAGATCCACAGGCCACCCCAGAGCTCGAGGCGACAATTGCTGCTCCAGCATAGAGATGCCCACCGCACACGCCGACTGTTCTGACATCACCATGACCATGCTAGATCCCGAGTCTGCCAGCCAGTCATGCGGCCAGTACAGAGCCTCTCTGTGTACTGACCTGTTTGCCTCTGCTCCTGGACAGGCCGTCTGTAACTGCTTGCCCACGTACACGGGAGACGGGAAGGTCTGCACGCTCATCAATGCCTGCCTGATAGTGAGTAGACCCAAGTCACGCCCTCCTAGCTTCCGGCTGGGGTGCCCCTGAGCACCTCCTGGGGATGCCCTCTTGATGTGATCTCTCGGTACTTCTGGGCCACAAGCTCATCTCTCTTCCCAAGGTTGGGAAGAAAAGAGAAGCAAGCGTCCCCTAGCCTGCAAGATCCCCAGGGTGTTCAGGGGTTCCCCTGAGTGCAAGTGTCCTAAGCCAGCTGGGTGAGAGTCAGCTAACTCTCTCTCTCTCTCTGGGAGTCAGCTAACTTTAATATCCAGCCTGACACCTTGTTCCCTAACCATGATGGTTCCGTGTTGAGTACCGATGGCAATTGCCTGTGGATGTTTGATTGTTTTATTGTTCATTTCATTTACTCTCAGCATACCTAGTGCAGAGGAAGAGATGGATTCAAAGCTAGCCTTGCAGAATGTAAAAGGCTACCTCTAGAAGAGACAAATCTATGCAGAGAGTAAGATGTGTGGGGCTGGGGCGAGGGGGAGGGGCAGCAGGAGCACAGAGAGCCTTAGGGGGAGGGCAGTCCCTCTGCATGGCACCGTGACAGGGGCCCCAGGCCACACCTTCATAGCTTCCGGCAGACACTCGTCCAGACCCCCAGAACACGCAGCACAGTGAGTCCCAACGCAAACCCTGGACTGTAACATCCACGTCGGCCCAGCGGCTCTAACCAAGGAGCCACACTCCAGTGAGATGCAAATAACAGGGCAAACCAGAGCCCCTGACAGAGGGTCCTCTGTGCTTTCCACTCAGTTTTTCTATAAAAACCTAAAACTGCTCTAGAAACCGCGTCTATTAATTTTAAAACACACACACGTGAACCAGCATTCACAGAGAAGTCAGGGCCCACTCTCCCATCTTCTTTGCAAGGTGTGTGTGTAGATGCTTCTATTCTAGGTATTTTCCCAGCTTGAGCTATTTTCTATGATATAAAAGGTTGTTCCCAAAATAGCATTCATTAAAAAGAGAGTCATTATTGAGCTCACATATGTTTTTTTCCTGTCGGGGAAAAGCTGGGAGACACTTCAGGACCCAGCAGCATGAATTGCATGAGCTCTAGAGAGACACATCAAACACGTTTTCTCAGCTTAGCCACAGCACACTGAACCAAGTCTATCCACTTACTTATTCCCATATTGCCATTTAGAAAAGAACGCAGAACAGAGAGGAGGCAGGAATACAAATCTACAGCCAGGCCGAATTTTTTCAGAGAATGAATCTGCCACGGTCCACCAACTGCCAGCATGCTCACAGACCAAGCAGGTGGCAGGGGCCGCGACCCCAGCAGGCTGGGCCCTTTTATATCTTAGCTGGGCTGGGAGTAGGGGAGTTGGGCAGCAGGCAGTGGTGAATTTCTTCATACTGGTCTTTCAAGTTTGGCCTGCTGGCTTCCTAAAGGGGGAAGATTGCAGAGCAGAGCGTGGGGTGAAGACAATAGGGCTTGAGATTCAAGGGCAAGGGATAAATTCCAATATTATCTCTCTTTTGGGCAAAGAGCAAGAATGGCTAAAGCTTATGTCTTCGTTCCATCAATCCTGACTCTAAGTATAGATAAGGAGGTGCCTATTTATTTCTGGCTACTTCCTGCTGATACGGGGTGTAGATGTGGGGTGAGGATCTGAGCGAGGATCTATACTCGGACCGGATTGATTGAAGAGCAGTTTTGTGTTGTTCCTACAAGATAGCTAGAGATACAGTGGTTATTTGTTCCTGCATGAACTTTTGGAATAAGTTAATTATACATGGCAGAAATAGGAGCACTATGATTTTGAGGACAAAAGGAGCTATTAGAGACATTGCCTGTGGTGGAAAAGATGGCCAAAATGTGGCAGAGTTACCTTGTGCATACGTCTCATTAGCACATCTTTTTATGTGTTCGATCCCATCTCTTACCACACCTGATTTATTGGTGTAAAAGCAACATTCTTCACCCAAAAAGAGGCAAAGTCCTCCTCTCCCGGCTGTGAGGAGATCTAGTGCCTGGCAGTTCTGGAGAACTTTTGCTTCCAATGAACGTGAGATGGTTGCTGTGCTAGGTCATTTGTGTTTTCTTTGAGACTGAGAGATAAATCTTCCATTTTATTTGTCTTGTCTACTGAAATGGCCAGTCCGGTCATTCCTGTTCTGATCCCTATCAAGATACCCAGCGAGATGATCAAGGGGGTGAATCTGAAATCCCTCTCTTCACAGTGGGTTGTAGGAACAGAAAATTGAGACTGATCTAGGGTATAGGACAAAGGAGGCAATAGGCAGGCGGGGGCACAGGTGCCTGTCCAGTTGGTAGGAGGCAGATGTATGCCTGGTTTCCACGGAGAAAGAATGCCCTTGTTTCTGGTCCTATGCATACAATCATATGGTCAGCACATGCTCTGTGCAGCAGGGGAATATGACGAGTAAATGCCATTGCAGCCGCTTCCATTGAGCGTGAGGAGCAGTGGTGGCCAGGAGGGAGTGGGCCTGGGAGAGTGACAGCTAGGCCACAGGTGTCATGGGGCAATGAACCCACCTTATAAAAAGGGGCTTGACCAATTAGCAAGGCTGTAGCAAAACGCCTTGGACAGGTACTGCAGCTGGGTTCTCCGGTCTTACTTCCCTCTGCAATACCGCTATTCCTTTCCCCGGCCGTGCTGGTTTCTTCCTGGGAATTCCAGAACAGATATATGTCCTGGGGTTCTGCTAGGAGGGTTCTGGTCCTTGTCACATAAATGAGTCCATGGACCATTTCCCGGAGCTGGGTGTAGGTGGGGAAGGCTTGCCAGCCCCCTGGGGAGGAGTGTGTGCAAATCCAACATGAAGAGACATTGGCGTTATCCTCAAAGAACAGGCTAGAGGAAATGTTGATGAGAGGTATGTAAGAATTCTGGTAGGAACTGTGGGTGAGATGTATGTGGGGGCTTGGAGCCAGGATAGGGGGCCAGGTTAGAAGCAGGAGACAGCAGGAAGGCATCCTGTGCAGAAGAGATAAAGGGTGTGAAGAGAAGTTTTTCACCATGGGTCCAGTCAGCGGGGGGCAATTGCTGTCAAGCCTATGGCCAAAGTTAGGGCTAGCATTACAGGTGCAGTCAATAAGAGGGTGACACAATATGAAATATAAGCAGAAGATAAAGAAGGACATCTGTGTAGGTGTGAAGTCACAGAGATCTCCCTGGAGCCAGCAATCTGAGACGAGGTCAGGAGGGTAGATGAAGACCAGTAGCTGTCCTCTAGAATAACATGGAGATGGACTTGTCAAGGACATGAGAAGGTGGTTCTTCTCGTATTGTGGGGAGCTGCGTCAGCCTGAGAGAAGTGGGTCCTGTGGAGGTGGACTTACATTAGGGATGTCACTAATTTTAGTAAAATGCACTCAGCAGGGTGCCCTTTGAGTGTGGCAGCGGTAGGAGTTGTCAGCATCACCTGGCAGGGCCCACTCCCATTGGGCTTTAGAGCAGCCTCATCTGGTTTTAGATAGACCCAGTCACCAGGCTGGAAGGCCGGAGTGTAGTCAGGAGGCAGTGTGTGGTTTGGGTAGGTGTGTCTGCATAGGTCCATGAGTGACAGCGCATTTCAGTAAGAAGAGGGAAAGCGGCAGGAGGAGGAATAGCTTCGGAGTTCTGTAGGGGAGGGAGGTTAGGGGAAAGGAGAGGCCTTCCATAGAGAATTTCAAACGGGCTAAGCATGAAGGGCTTCCAGGGAAGAGATGTGAATCTTCACAGAGCTAAAGGGAGGAGTTTCCCCCACTCTAAGTGGACCTGGGCGGAGAGTTCAGTTAGGCCTTGTTTTGTAATTCCATTCATCTGTTCTACTTTTCCTGAAGAGGGGGGAATGATAGGGAATGTGAAAATGCCATGAGATATGAAGAGAGGCAGATTTTTGAATAATTTGAAAGGTAAACTCCAGTCTGTTAGCTGACTGAATGGAAGCAAGGAACCCAACTCTGGAATAATATCATTTAATAGTAAAGTGGAAATGGTGGAAGCTGTTTTATTAGTAGCAGAGAAAGCTTCCACCCACCCTGAGAAGGTGTCCACCATCAACAGAAGGTAATGTATGCACCTAACTGGTGGCAAATGGGTGAAATCAATCTGCCAGTCCTCCCTCTGGGAGTGATCCACAGGCCTGGTGGGGAACGGAGGTGGCCTGATGTTGGAGTTGGGGTTAGCGGTTTGACAGGTGCTACATGTCTGAGATATGTAATGCAGCGTTTCTCATATGGCAAGAGTTAAGTGTAAGTGTGATCTCAGGAAGTGAAGACAGTTTGAGTTTGAGTGATAGAGAGAATGGAGGCTTTTTAGAAAGGTAGCTTGGAGAGAAGAGGGGAGTATTAGTCTTTCATCTAGAAACCACCATGAGTCCTTCCTAGATGCCCCTTGTTGTTGGAACTGAGAGATTTCCAAGTCTGAATATGCAGGAGCTATGTTGAAGAGAAAGGATGGGACCATTTCCCCACAAGCTGCTACTTTAGCCGTCAGATCAGCCTGATTGTTAGCCTCAGGTAGGTGCTGTTTATCTTTCTGGTGGCCTTTGCAGTGAATTATAGCAGCTTTTGTCGGTAGCTGGGCAACATCAAGAAGAGCTTTAGTCAGCTTGCCGTTTATTACAGGGGTCCCTTGGACTATCAGAAAACCCCTTTCTTGCCATATGTGGGCATTGGAATGGATGATATTATAGGCATATCGGGAATCTGTGAATATATTGACTGTCTCCTTTGGCTCAGGTGAAGGCTCAGATCAAGGCTAACAGTTCAGCCTGTTGGGAAGTAGTGCCTTGAGATAGGGGCCTAGCCTCTAGGACCCTAGTGGGGAAGAAGAGGAGATACCATCACGGTGCCCCTCAATTATTGTGTACCAGTGGGAAAAGGGAGAGCTTTAGAAGCATTTCCATCAGTGAGCCAGTCCAGGGCTTTTGGGATAGGAGTGTCTGTGAGGTGGTGAGTGTCTGTGAGACAGGAAAAAACCAAGGCAGTCAGGACAGGAATGGGGTTCGAGGGGATCAGAGAGAGTGGCAGGGTGGAGAGTCGCTGGGTTGGGAGAAGAGCAGCAGTGGAGGTAATGGTGAGCTGGAGCGGGGTAGAGTGAAGAACTTCCACATGAGACGGAAATACAGGTTGAAGAGCCCTGTGGCTGAAGAGGTCTTGCAACCTGTGGAGGACCAGATTTGTAAGGGCTGATAAAGGGTCAGCTTCCGGGCCTCAGGTGTGAGAAGCACTGCTGTGGCCAGGACGCTGGGGCATGGAGCCAGCCTTGACAAACCCCATCTGATTGTTGCAGAAATAGGCCACAGGTATAATAGAGTCTCTGGCCTTTGGGGCCAGGAAACTGAGTGCTTGCCCCTTAGAGCTATGGATAGACAGGAGGAAAGGTTAAAGTAGGTTAGGAAGGCTTAGGGCGGGTGCTTGTAGAAGAGCCTTTTTTAGGGTTTGGAATGGGGTCTCTAGAGAGGAAGTCTCATCTAGGTCTCCCTTGGTAGCTGCATACAGAGGTTTAGCAGTAAGAGAAAAGTTTGAAATCCAGATGCAAAGGTATCCCTTGAGTCCCAAGAAAGAGAGGAGGTCACACTGAGTACATGGGAAAGGAAGAGAGTGTATTGCGTGTTTTCAGACCGGAGGAATTGTACAAGTGTCTGGCGTCATGAGAAGTCCCATGAAAGTGACAGAGGTGGAAATTAGTTGATCCTTCTTTTGAGACACCCTACAACCTTTTTCAACCAGAAGGTTTAAAAGGCTACTGGTATGTTGGAGACAGGTCTCTCAGGAGGGGCTACAGAGTAGAAGATCACCAACATATTGAAGGGTGCTGGGTGAAAGGTTAATAGAGACCAGATCTGCCTGGAGGGCCTGTGCAAAAAAGGTGCCCACTGTCCTGGAAACCTTGGGGTAACACTGTCCAGGTGAGCTGTCGAGTAGGATGAGTACCGGGCTCAGACCAGGTAAATGCAAAGAGTGGTTAGGAAGAGGTATCAAGAGGAATTGTGAAGAAGGCATCCTTTAGGTCTAGGATGGAAAAGAGAGAAGTTATAGAGGGTATTTGAGAGAGGAGCATGTAGGGGTTTGGCACCACTGGGTATATGGGATGGACAGTGGTATTAATATGTCAGAGGTGCTGTACTAATTGATAAGAGCCATCTGGGTTTTTGACAGGAAGTATAGGTGTGTTATGGGGAAGTGAGTGGGGATGAGTATGTTAGCTCAGAGAGGCAGTCTGCAATAGGTTTTAGACCTTTATGGCCTCCTGGACTTAACAGATATTGGGGAACAGCAGCAGTTTTTATGGGGACTTTTGGGGAGATGCAGATGCAGGTATGGTGGGTGGCTATTACTAGGTGGGATGCATCCCACACTACAGCATTAACCAAGGGAAGGGAGGGAGTCTCGGGTGGAGGAGTGGGGAGAGGAAGGTCCATCATGGGAAGTATAAAGGTTTGTGCTTTATCCCGGGTGGGAATGGAGATGGATGCCCCCAAGGGTGGAGAAGGTCCCTGCAAGAGGGGGGTGGGGCAGTTAGGAAGGAGGAGAAAGGAACGCAGGAGAGTAGTATAAGGGAGGGGTCTTACAGGCCCTTCCATTAGACCTTTCATGCCAACAGCAGAGACTGAGGAAGGGAGGAGTGGACCGCAATATTCCTTTAAAACAGGTAAACTAGCCCCAGTGTCCACCAAGAAAGAAACTCGCTTGCCAGACGTTGTCCCTCTTGCCCTTGGGTCCCTGAACACATCTGCGATGGGAGCTGTGGAACCTTGACCTCCTCGTTCTGTTAAGTTTAACAGAGATGAGATGTCCTGTGCCGGAGGGGTTTGAGCAGGGGGCTCTTCCAGAAAGGGGTCACCCTCCCTGGGGGCAGTCCATCCCCGTTGTCCACACTTGGGACATGAGGCAGGGGGAGGCCTCGGGTTAGGCAGCTCCTGGCCCAGTGTCCAGGACTGCCACTCTTAATACAGGCTCCAGGAGGGTTAGAGCCTTGAGCTGAGGTGGACTTTGAGTTGGAGCAGGCCTTGGCCCAGTGCCCAGCATTGCCGCATTGATAGCAGAGCCCCTGAGGGGCGGGACTTGGCTTGCAACTGGAGGCTTGGTGGATTACAGAGGCAAGCATCTAAAGCTTTAGTGTTCTAGCTATTTCCTTCTGAGTCCATAATCCCTCATCTCTAGTGTTAAAACCATGAAAAGCCACATCTATGAGGTCCCTCTGGGGGGGTGTGGAACATCTTGTAATTTTTGGAGTTAGTGACAGATATCGAGCTGGCTGGGACATAAAGTGGGAATTTAAATACAGCCGTCCCTCTGGGAGTTGGAATTGGTGTTAGTATACTTCGTCACTGCCTCTGTAAGGCAGGACATAAATACAGCAGGGTTCCTGGGTGACCTCTCAGGTCTTCCTATAATTAACCTGTTTATGGTTGTTCTTATCCATAGCCACCAGCAGGCATGAGATCATGTGGTCTTGGGCCTGTGGCCCCAAGTCCTCGGGCTGGTAAATCCAATCCGGGTTAGGGTTGGCTCTGGGGATGGCTCTAGCGGCCTCTGGGTGTCTGTCTGGGGCCTGGCAGTTCATCTCATCTGCATGCTCTTCAGCAAATTCATCTGGAGTAGGTTAGAGACTAAATACAAGTAGAATTAAACACAGATCATTCCAAGTTAAGCTGTAGCACTGGTCAGGGGATTCTCCGAGAATGAGCCTAGATATTCCTCAGTCTGACTAAGGTCTGATAGAGAGAAGGGCACATTGATCCTCACCCAACCTTCCTCCCCAGCTGCCTCCCTCAAGGGGAGGAGGGATTTGGGTTGCATAGTTCGAGAGCAGGTGTGAGGAAGAGAGAGGGTGGGGGATAGGGGAAGAGGAGGAGGCGGGGTGGGATCCCATGAGGAATCAAGTGGGTCTGTCCCAGAGGAGAGGCTGAGGTGTCAAAATTCCCTGGGATGCAGGGGATCAACTGCAGGGTCAGGGTCAGGGTCACGGCGGGGGGATGAGAGGAGGGAGGGCGCGGCAGCGGGGTGGAAGGCTTGCAGTGGGTTTTTTCTTCCTTGGGGAGAACTGGGTAAAGAGACTAGAGGAGAAGAGGGTGGAGGGGTGGCACTGCCCCTGCTGCTGGTGGTGGGGTGGGAGAGGAGGAGGGGCTGGAGAGAGAGGGGTAAGCGAAGGGCGGTGTTCCTGAGATGGAGGGGGGGGAAGGGATGGGGAGCTAGAAAGTTTAGGGGGAGGGAGGCGCCAGGCCTTCTTCCTCCATGAGAACTTGGAGCGAGGAACATTGATCCCGACGTAAGAGACCTCTGACAGTGTTCCGTTTCTCTGTCCAACTATTAAGGTCACAGAGAATTTGGAGATCAAAGGGGCTGAATTATGGCCATTTTGAGCCATTGTCTAATTCATATTGAGGCCAAATTTTAATACAAAGGCTAATTCATCACTTCCGCTTTATCTCTGCCTATAGGCCCAGCTTGCACTAGTTTTTTAAGAGGCAGGTCAGAGTGGAGTCAGGTGAAATGGGAGAATTTTAAACCCGTGGATTAGGCAAGATTTGGCCTAAGGGAAGGGGGGTCTTTCACAGGGTGTCCCTGGGAAAGAATTACCCCAACCTAAACCTAAGTTCTGAGTCCTCTGAGAGAGCAAGAATCCCCATGCTTAGACCAGCAGCCCAGTTCTAAGCTGTGGTGGGTGAGCGTTTTCCCATACAAGGGAAACCAACCGAACGCCCAGGTCCTGCAAAGGGGGATGAACCAGTCCTGAGTGTCGCCTCAGCGCACTGGAGGCGACAGAGGCATCTCTTACCAGTCCGACTGGTGTGTCCCAGGCCCATCCGGGTCACTCCAAGGAGGACAGCCAGGAGAATCCTGGAAGTTGCACCCTCCCACCCCCAGGAGAAGCCAAGTCAGAAATGAAAGTAGAAAAAGAGACAGACTCAAGGGTACCCTATGAGGCTGTCAGGATCTGGTCTTCACCTGGGGAGTTGGAGTCACCAGAGTCGCCCTGGCCAGAGGCTCTCAGCCATCCACCCGGTTATCCCCGGTTCCACACACCCACAGTCTCTCCCTCGAAAGGAAAATGAAGACTGAGCGTGCCACAGAGAGGAGAGAGTGTGGAAGAAGGGGGAAGGGAGCCATGGCTCTTACCCGAAAGCTGGATCATTGGCTCCCTGCTTCACACGGGCTCCAAGACATTAGGGAAAGAACGCAGGACAGAGAGGAGGCAGGAATACGAGTCTACAACCACGCCGAATTTATCCAGAGAATGAATCTGCAGAGGTCCACCAACTGCCAGCATGCTCACAGACCAAGCAGGTGGCAGGGGCCGCGACCCCAGCAGGCTGGGCCCTTTTATATCTTAGCTGGGCTGGGGCTGGGGCTGGGGCTGGGGCAGCAGGTAGAGATGAATTTCTTCCAAATTTGGCCTACTGGCTTCGGAACCGGGGGAAGAATGCAAGGGGTAGAGTGAAGACAATAGGGTGTGAGATTCGAGAGCAAGGGGTAAACTCCAACATTATTTCTCTTTTGGGCAATGAGCGAGAGTAGCTGAGACTTGTCTCTGTTCCATCATCAGTTGTTATCAAAGAAAATCTCATCCTTTTCACCAAGCACGTCTTTCAATGTTGAGAGGTTTAAGACTCACTTCCTCCATCAACAACCTTCCACACCTTGTTCTTTATAAGCAGGAATCCAGAGTGGATGCTCTCTGAGTCGACAATACAGTGCAGTATTCCAAAACTAGTGCTGTCATAAGAGAGAGGCCTGGTAGCTGGTCTTGAGAAGATGCCTCTTCTCTTGCCATACACCTGCTCTCCCAACCCTACTGCCACCTTCTGCATGTCAGCTCTACCTTAAAGTAGATCAAGTTCTAGGCCTCCTGCATTGAGTACAGGATGCACCACCTCTTCCCCCTCGTGTCCACACACACATCATTAATTCTCCCAATTCTCGTTGTCACTGAGGAGGCACAGGTGGGAGATGGAGGCTGCCCCCAACATGCCAAGGCCTGCCTGTGACAGGAGGGTGGTTTTTGTTCTGTGTAAACCCAAGCAGTAGGTCTGGGAGTCGGGGACTGAGTTTAGGAGAAAAAGTGATTTCTAGGCCAGCGCCGCGGCTCACAAGGTTAATCCTCTGCCTGAGGCGCCAGCACCCTGGGTTCTAGTCCCGGTCGAGGCGCTGGATTCTGTCCCGGTTTCCCCTCTTCCAGTCCAGCTCTCTGCTGTGGCCCGGGAGTGCAGTGGAGGATGGCCCAAGTGCTTGTGCCCTGCATGCACATGGGAGACCAGGAGGAGGCACCTGGCTCCTGGCTTCAGATCAGCACAGCATGCCGGCCATAGCAGCCATTTGGGGGGTGAACCAGCAGAAGGAAGACTTTTCTGTCTCTCTCTCTCACTGTCTAACTCTGCCTGTCAAAAAAAAAAAAAAAAGTGATTTCTCCCAACGCGCGATAAACATCAGAAGAGGGAGAGGGAGAGGACGGAGTAAGCTCTGCATCACTCAGGGTATTTACAGCAACAGTAACTGGAAGGTCATCAAAGCAGACAGCCGACCAGGTTCTCCAGCCCTGGTCCTCCACGGCGAGGGCATCGGGCTGCTTTGCTTCTTAGTGCCTCAGTTTCCATGGATGGCCGCGGATGCACCAGGGCCTCTGTCGGTGCTAACCGCGTGGCCACACTCCCTCGGTAGTGCTGTCTGGGAGGCACGCTGCTGAGACTGTTCCCCTGTGGGCTGCCCTGGGATACCTCCTCTGATTTTCTTACACCTTGACTGTGAGCTCACCGGCTGCTGATCAGCAAGCCTCAAACTGGGCAAGCAACCTGCTGCTCAGAGCCACCTGTCCCCGGCCTTGACCTCTGGATGGACATGGTGCTCTGTCAGCCCACTGGGGTGTCACATCACATCCAGCTTGGCTATCCTGCATCCACGTGACACCACACCAGGAGTCGAGCACTGGGCTGGGGGTTCCCAGGCAGCCCCTCAAAGCAGTCCCATGCGGGAAGAACTCTTAGCACCTCCCTGCTTCTGATGAGATGCCTCCCTAGCCATGGGCCGCTGCCCTGGGGTTGCTATAGCAACTTGCCACAAACTGGGCTCAAAGAGAAGGAAATTATGTCCCCACGGTTCTGGAGGGCAGAAATCCACCCCCGAGGTGTCAGCACAGAGGTGCCCCCTCGAAGGCTCCAGGGGAGAAGACTCCTTCCCTGCCTCTTCCCACTGTCCTGGTGCCTCCAGGATTTCCTGGCTGTGGCCTCATCACCCCCATCTCTGCCTCCACCTTCACATGGCCCTCACTTCTGGAACTTGATAAAGGCACCTGTGGGTTTAAGCCCCACCCCACCAATCCGGGATGATCTCATCTCAATAGTCCCCGTTGCCTCTCCAAAGAGTCTGATTGCATGTCTCCAGCTCTGGCCATGCGAACGTAAAGACAGCCTATTGTTAAAGCCCTCCCTCTCTAAGCCAGGTCCTTGTCTGCTTGTGCTAGTATGGCAAGCTCCTCAGGAGAGAGATCCGCATGAAACCACTGCATGAGGACAGTAAGGGTGACAGTGTGGAGAGTCGAGGAAGCTTGGGTTTGGAGCTGTTCCTAACAATTACGACTAGCTTTACTTTCACAGCAGTTCTTCCATTGGCCATTTCTGTCTTTAAAAAAAAAAATGGCCACCTTGGGTTGGCCAAAAGATTCTTGGTATGGCTGATGTGGGCAATCCCAGCGGCCCCTGTGCTGCCCTCTCAGCACATTCCCTTAGGAATTAACTCTCTGTGCCCCAGGCTGGAGAGCCGCAGGCCAGGAGGGGCCACGCAGGGAAGACCAACAGGGGAACTCTGTTCCTACAGAGTAGTGTCCACACGGCTCCAACTAACTCTTGCTCTGAGCCACGCCAGCCTGGTGTTAACAGAGATGGAAATTTTTAGAAATTTTAACATTTTTCCAACTTTTAAGTGATAATTAATTCTAAAAATCCCTTTGAAACACTGAGCTAAAGCAGCAAAATAATCATAGAGCTCAATCTTGGCCCAAGAATCACCAATATTCGACTCAAGGGTCACCAACAAGCGCCTGGAAATGGAACCTTCATGGATTAGTTCTCTGTCCTAAGCTCCTAGCCCCTTCTGCACAGCCATAACAGAATCCCTGGACTGGGTGACTTTAAGTGAGCAGAAACGTGTTTCTCAACGTTCTGGAGGCTGGGAAGTGTGAGACTGAGAGACTGGTACCCTGTGCAGGCTCGTCCTCCTACAGGGAGCCCACTCCCTCCACTATAGCATTGTCCCACTCATGAGGGCAGAGACCCCATGGCCTGATGACCTCTTAAGGCCCCCCCCTTGCTACTGTCCCAATGGCAATTAAATGTCCACGCGAGGGGGCATTCAAACCTTAGCACAAATCTTTGAAGCTGCGCTTGCCTCAAGTCCATCAGCCTGGCACTCGAGACCCCTAGGAGGGTGGTCCTGGGCTCCCACCGTCCTCTCCCTGCTTCCATGAAGGCTCCGCTGCAGCTCCTGGGCTTCTGCTGTTGACTGAGATTGATGGTGATTTGGGCCAAAAGAGGATTCTTCTAGGTGGTTTTAGAGCATGCAGGGTGTTGGTACCATTGAAGTCCAGGGCATTGCCTGGAAGAAAAGCATGCCCCAGGGGATAAGAGCCCCCAGAAGTCAGCTTTCTTGGACAGGGCACTGCGTGGTCTCAGCTTGAGGCCAGGTTCTGGGGCGATAGGTCCCTCCTGGACCAATGGGTTGTGCTCAACAAACTCTTGGAAAAGGGCTGGAGGAACGGGAGACCACACAGCCTGTCGCTCCCCCTCTTCGTGGAGGAACGACACAGGACCCTGCGCTGTTCTTTTGTCTGCTCGGCCCTTCCCAGGTTTGCTGCCGACCCTTCCACCTCTGTGGAAGGGCGGCTCCCCCTGCCACTTTCCCCACTTCCGCAGGGGAGCGGCACACCGCCGGCCGGCTCTCTCAGGGGCTGCTCAGATGTTATCCAGATGTTCCCCTTAGATGTTCCTGGTGCATGTTGTCTCTCTCCTCCTTTATAGTCCTCTTCCGCCAATCCCAACTCTGCTACCCACACGCCGAGCATGCTGCTCTCCTCCAATCAGGAGCAGGATCAGCTCCTGCAGCTCAATCAAATTTGGCGAGAGGCAGCTGTGTAGAAGTTGTTTACTCCTCTCCCAGCGCCATATTGTGGGAGAGCAGATGCATAGAATAAGTCTTAATTCCAGTAACTTAGTCCAGTCCGAGTTGCTCCCCACAACAGCCAGCCTGGAAGACGGGCCCCTCCTCCTCTGATGAGCAGAGCCGGTTTTGTAAGTGAACTCTACTTTCTTCCTCACTCAGAAGCTCTGCTTCGATTGTAGAGCCCTTCTTGGGGTCCCGTGGATGTTGGCTTCACGCTTCACTTTGCCTCGTTTATGTTTTACTTTTCTGAGGGCAGGGACGTGAACACTATTTTACATAAGAGTACTTCAGAAAGTTCCAGAAAATGCCTATGGTGGAAGAACAACTATGCATGAACCTCAGGATGGTTTTACAGCCATCGAATCTTTTAGTTCGATTTGTCCATGAATTTCCGACATCTCCCTCATATGGGCTACCTCCTATATGGTGACTGCTACCTCTCCCATGATTGGATCAGAGGTTAGCCTGATGCTGACAATGGTCACACAAATTAGTGCCTTTCTAGTTAACTCCCAGGTGACAAGAAAGTTCCCACCTGGCGGCTTTAGGCTTATCTGTGATGCCTGGAGAGCTACTCAAAGGACTTGCCCTCCTAAGACCCACAGCTGGGTAGAATAAGGTGTCCCTTGCAACCATGGAGAGTTGGAAAGCAGCCTCAAGAAAACAGAAAATAATGCATACTACCCACAGTAGGACAAAAAATCCATTTCAACACAGACTGACTTGGCAAGCATGGACAGAGCTGGCAAACTAACTGCTCTGACCCCCTGGCAATTTTACCAGAAAAACGGCGGCTGTAGTGAATTTGCGATCTGCAATCACACTGGAAAAGAAGAAAGGACTTGCACCTGTAAGTCGAACTATACCGGGGATGGATTCACCTGTCGTGGCAATATCTATCAGGTAAGACATTTCCACGGAGCGAACTCTGCCTCCCCAGCCAGGTTGAGGCTCCAGGTTGCTAAGGGATGTCCAAGGGCTCTTGAAACGTGCAGCACTATCAAAATGTAAAAGGTGACTTCCACGTACATTAGCAATGAAAAAAAACAATTTCTGTCTGTCCATGGGAATTCATTTGACCTGTGATAGAGTGATAAAGGTTGATAGAAGGTTCTGGAGTCAGAAACATCTGGGTTGGAATTCAGTTCTATTAAGCAGTAACGTTGTGACTTTTGAGGGCCTATTATATTACCTCTCTGTGCCTCAGTTTCCAAATCTCTAAAAGAAAAATAACAGCACCAAGGCCATGAGTAAGAATTAAATGTGAGGCCGGCGCCGCGGCTCACTAGACTAATCCTCCACCTGCGGCACTGGCACTCCAGGTTCTAGTCTCAGTTGGGGCGCTGGTTCTGTCCCGGTTGCTCCTCCTCCAGTCCAGCTCTCTGCTGTGGCCCGGGAGGGCAGTGGAGGATGGCCCAAGTCCTTGGGCCCTGCACCCGCATGGGAGACCAGAAGGAAGCACCTGGCTCCTAGCTTCGGATGGGTGTAGCTCCGGCCATAGCAGCCATTTGGGGGGTGAACCAACGAAGGAAGACCTTTCTCTCTGTCTCTAACTCTGCCTGTCCAAAAAAAAAAAAAAATTAAATGTGATTATGTGTACAAAGGAGGCAGAGTCTTTAATAACTCAAAGGCATGGGTTGCTGTGTGAATGAGCGAGCGAGTGAGCGAGGGTTTGCTGCATGCACGCCTGCGTCCACTTAGATACCTGGACTGCACATGGAGAACAGGGCAGTAGATGCTCTCAGGTTTCTACCTATTATCACGTCAACATTCACTTACTTGCTTTAAAGCAATCTTTGAGTGAGTGAAATCTGCCATAAACCTACAACTGATATTTTTTCAATACTTAAATAAGTTTTCTTAATAATATTCTGTAATTTTAAAGGTTCTTAAAACTTTTTGCTTTTGGAAATGGTTGAAGCTTTCTTTGGTAAATTAAATGGAGATTCCAAAAAAATTTTGTAACTCACAAATGTGTGCACGTGGTCATCCTGCATGTTGGCTGTAAGCCTATGGGGGGGTGGGGGGTGGCAGGGTGAAAAAGACTTGAGAGAAGTGCCAGATACTTGCAAGGTAGGAAAAGCGTCCTGTGATAACTCTGCATCCTTCTTGTAGATAATTTACAGGCATTAAGCAAAGCAACCTTGTCTGTCTTTACAGGAGCTTCCCAAGGACCCAAAAACTTCGCAGTATTTCTTCCAGCTGCAGGTGAGAGCAGCTACAGATAGCTCCAGTGTAAGAGCGGGCTTTCAAGCCAGAGCCAGGATGAACCTGGAGCCTCCAGGCCCAGGCGCTGGAGCGTGGAACAGGCTCTGCTGTTGGTTTTCTGTGAACTTCCTCTCTCAGCGCTGATCTCGGGCAGGCGCAGGGAAGAGTGCAGTGAATGCTACACTGATCTGTCTTGTACATGTCAGAGGGTATAGCTGCGTGACTATGGTTCACAGCACCCTGGTGTATATTTTATAAATGAGTAGGAGCCAGGAGCCCCAAGCCTGCCATCGTAAAGGAAGGGCAGATGTCGATGGCCTTGAGTTCACACACTGCATGAATTGTCACACTGGCACCCATGAGTCAGTATGGCTACTCTTCACTTAAAAAATTGAAAAATATACATGGTGTATGGAAAAACTCCCAGCAAACCAGTGAGACAAAAAGCATTACTGATGGTAACTGGCCAGCACTTAAAGAAATGTGGAATTCGATGTTTCTGCACATCAGACATCTGAATCCAGATATGCTGAAGAATAAAATATCTAGAAGGATCGTGGGAGATTAGAGGAAAATATAGATAACCTAGTAACTATATAATCTTAGAATTGCAAAAATTGTACTATAATGATGTAAATTATCTTGTTTTTTGTATTTGTATAATTATCCCCAATCACGTAAAATATTGGTAGATAGAAAAGGCCCTGGAAAAATAACAGGAGTTGCTTCAAGGTGCTAGGGTTATGAGGTTAGTCTCATTTTCTTCTTTAGGCTCTATGGGTATTTTCAAAACCGTGAATGCAGTAAGCAGAAGGTATTAATTAGAAAACAAAACAACATGATTTTGGCAGCAAACAACCTAGGTCCAATTTGCATCCAAGACGAAAACACAACACTTTCCATCTACTTTGCAGTCATCAGCTCCCGCGGGTGTTTGAGCCCTGCCTAACCAGGGGCCACGGCCCCGCCTTCCTTCCTACAGGAGCACTCTGTGCGGGACCTGGCTGGCCCCGGCCCCTTCACTGTCTTTGCTCCTCTATCTGCAGCCTTTGACGAGGACCTGCGGGTAAGCACCATGCCGTGGGCAGAGGGAGGGCGTCTGGGGTGAGAACACGGTTCCGGGACCTTAAGCTGGAACCGACACTCCAGATGCTTCTGGGCAGCGCATTTATGACCAGGTGCCCTGAGCAGCAGCAGTAGGGGCTTTCTGCCAGTAGAGGGAGCACTGTCAGGGGATGCGTTCCGGTGGATTCAGGCCAAAGACCTCCTAAAGAACGTTCCTGGACAGGGCAGGAGGCTGGCAGAGATGCACAATTGTGATCCAAACCTCCCATAGACAGGGGAGAGGCTGTGTTAAGGGAATTTAAATAAGTCCTTCCTTTGCTTGCAGGACTTATCAGAACCTTTACTATGCTAATATTCACTGGGGCTCTTCAGGCAGTGTTACCCATGAGTAATGAGGATAGCTAGCATTTATGCAGTGCCTGTTCTGAGTGCCTGGCCTGGATTAACTCAAACAGTCCTCGCAGAGCTGAGTGTTCTTATTGTTCCTGTTTTACTGTTGAGGATATTGAAGAAGTAACTTTCCCAAGGTCACATGACTAGCAGATAGTGGAGCAACAAGGGGTTTTAACCACTGTGTGCACTGCATCTGTCTGTTTGTATTTTGGACACTAGAAAAGCAGAGGCACTAAAATCATTGTCAAGAGTTTGAGGGGGCCTGGCGTTGTGGCGCAGTGAATGTAGCCACCGTCTGCAATGCCGGCATCCCGTATGAGCACCAGTTCAAATCCCAGTAGCTCCACTTCTGATCCAAATTCCTGCTAATGCACATGGGAAAGCAGCAGAGGATGGCCCAAGTGCTTGGGCCCCAGCCATCCACATGGGAGACCCAGATGGAGTTCCAGGCTCCTGGCTTTGGCCTGGCCCAGCCATCTGGGGAGTGATCCAGCAGATGAAAGATATTCGTTCTCGTTCTCCCCCCCCTTTTTCTCTCCCTTGCTCCCTCCATTCCCTCTCTCCCTCCTTTTTCCCCTCCCTCACTCCCTCTCCCCCTTCCTTCCTCTCTCTACAACCCTGCCTTTCAAATAAATAAATCTTTTATTGAAAAGAATTTGAAATTTGATAATTTTCCCTTTAAACATCAAGAAAGTTATCAAACAATAAGAATTGTGTGGGCTTTTTATTATGTCTACTTTATAGATTCATTGTTTTTATCTTGGATTTTTTTGAAGGGCAGAGAGAAGCAGGAAATAGTCAGAGAGGTAGAACGCTCCCAATCTGTTGGTTCACACTCCAAATGCCCAGGACAGCTAGGACTGGGCCAGACCAAAGTCAGCAGCCAGGACCTCCGTCCAGGTCTCCCACGTGGGTGGCAGGGGCACAGCTACCAGACGCATCACTGCTGCCTCCCTGAGTGGGCACTGGCAGGAAGCTGGAGTCGGGGGTGGAGCCAGGACTCAACCAGGCACTCCCGCACGGGATGCAGGCGTCCCAGACAGTGCCCTAACTGCTACGCCCAATGCCCAATGTGGTGTAAATTCTGAATTCCGGGTGGAGCTCTGTGGGATGTCTCCAGTGCTAACGGTTTAAATCTGGCCCTGGTACCGCCGAGAGAGGGGTGGACTAGCAGCTGTCACAGGAAATGCTTCTTCAGAGGAGCGTCCCACAGGGCTCCAGGTCTGCAACCAGTGCTATGAAACGGGGGAACCCTTCCACCCGAGAGTCTACGGAGAGGCAGGGAAGGCACCAGGGCCACTGCCTGGCGCAGCCTCCAGCCTGTAACCCTGACCACAAGCCAACTCCGAGTTGCCAGAGTCTGAAAGGCGAGAGGACGGTGCAGGAGGGTACAGAGAGCCGAAGAGAAGGCTCTAGACAAAGGCGCCCGCTCTGGCTGTAACCCCTCCTCTGCTCTCACAGCTGAAAGCCTGGGACCAACAGCGCCTAATGCCCCAGGTTCTGCGTTACCATGTGGTCGCCTGCCACGAGCTGCTTCTGGAAAACCTGAAACTGACCCCAAATGTCACTTCCCTCCAAGGAGAGCCGATTGTCATCTCCGTGTCTCAGGTAAGAGACGCCACCTCGGGAAGTACCCTCTCCTCCTTCTTGGGCTAACCACCAGCACTAATAATAAAAACTCACATCTATGAAATTGTTTTACAGGCAGAAATTCCTGAATACAAAGTGTTTGATGGTGTATCATTTAACCCTCACAGTAGCCCCATGATTACACAGTAGTATTTTCACCCCCAATTTTCAAATAAGGAAACTTTGCTCAGCAAGGTTAAGTAACTTGCCCAAGGTCACACAGCAAGTAAATATTCAAACTAGAAGTCAAAGCAGAGGCAGGGCAGCTCCAGGCGGTCCATAGGACTGCTTCTGGTAGCCTTGGTCAGAAGCTGGAGAGAGATGAGAGCTCCCAACTACAGCCACCTGACCTCTGTGGCCTGTCCCCCTCACAACAGAGGAACAAATGGTGACTCCAGAATTCATTGCAATGGGAAAAAGAGCTGGGGACAGGGATGTAGAGAGAAGCCAGTTTTGAGCTGCTCGTCTATTTCATTCCTGAGAATCAGGGAAATGACTGTTTTAGTGGATGCCGCATTATCTGTTATTAACTTCTCCATGTGAAAATTACATTCCTGTCGCAATTTTCTTCTTACCATCACAATAAAAACAGACTCCGGGAAGGCAAATCTTCAGATTCCCCACTGATGACTTAATGTGTGGGTGAAGCTTCCTGGGAGAAGCACTGCTGTGCCTGCTGTTCTCCGTGCTCACGTCTCTTTAATTTTCTGGTTGATTTCAGGATGCCGTGTATATAAATAATAAGGCTAAGGTCATAGCCAGCAATATCATCACCACTAATGGAATCATCCATATCATAGACAAACTACTGTCTCCCCAGAACCTGCTCGTCACTCCGAGAGACGCCTTTGGACGGATCCTGGTAGGTAAACCTGCTGACCTGCTCTCCGCACGGAGGCGCCTGAGGCGCAGCGTCTCGGTTCTGAATGTGAGGCGTCGTCCTCAGACATCTTGATTTTGCTACTTCAGGCTCAGGGATCTTCAAAAGCCTCATAGACATTATTCTCAGAAAGAGATGAGTAAAGGCGGAGGGAGTCGGGTAGAAAGACACAGCGTTCCAATCTGCTGCTTCACTCCCCAAAGGCTGCGGTGGAAGGAACCGGGCTAGCGCTCGGCCAGGAGCGAGGAGTGCAGTCCCCGTCTCCCATGTGTGTGGCAGGGAGCAAACTAGTAGAGTTGTTACCGGCTGCTTCCAGGGCCTGTGTTGGCAGGAAGTCGGAATCAAGATCTGGAGGCAAGAGTCAAACCTGGGTCCTCTGCTATCGGGGTGTGGGCATCTTAACCTCCAGGTTTATTTTAAATCAATAAATAGATTTATAGGTTTTTCTTGATCCTGACTTCAGACTGGCCCACCTCTGGCCATTGTGGCCGTTTGAGGAGTGAACTAGCAGATGGAAGACTCTCTCTCTCTCTTTCTCTACCTTTCAAATAAATAATTTTTTGAGCGTCTATAAAGGCAGGTAGTCTTGCAAATATTTGGAAGATGGAGAAGATAGATACAATTGACAGCTAGAGATGATTGACAGCCAGAGATGATTGCTAGAGAGAGACAGATGATAGATGACAAAGAGATAGAATTATAAATGGTAGGCAAACAGATAAATGACAGGTGAGAGAAAAAGAGATCTCGCACTAAACCTGGAGTAAAACTCCTTCTCAATGGACAGAAAAGGCCATTTTGAGATTTTTTTATTATTATTAGCATTGGCCAATGTTCTACATTGCAGACCTCAGAAACTACCATATCTAGCTAACATAAAAAGGAGTTTCTTAAGACACTAGGTGCATCGCTGAGTCTCTCGGAAGGCCAGAGCGCAATCCAAGGTGCTACACAGTTGCTAATCAAGCAGCCCAGGGATGCCTGCAATGGGAGGCACCCGTCCCCACCCTGGGACCACTCTGCCACTGCCACTGGCCTCATCCCCCGGGCCACAGGAGAACAGGACAGCAGATGCTTCTACCATTGTGCTTGCCGGAGGTCCTGAAGTTCCTGCAGCTTCCCCTACCACATCTTATTGTTTCTGTCCACCAGCAAGTCTTGCACAAATGCTTCTGCTTGGGGATATCACCTATGGGGCTCTAGCTGCAAGGGATTCTGGGGGAAATGTAGTGCTCAGCCTTGCAGCCTGTGGAACACAGAGAAGCATAAGCAGAACAGAGTTGGAGGGGGTGTTGGAGCGGCTCTGTAGTATCTGCACTTGTTTTACCAAGGGAGCTTTTGTTCAAATGCTTTGTTTTCACGCAGCAAAATCTTACGACAGTGGCGATAAACCATGGCTACGTCAAATTCAGCAACTTATTGCAGGTAAAGACCCAGGGGAAAGTTGGTTTGGGAATAAGGTGCCCAAGGAAGTTCTGTTTTTTGCTGTCTCGTTCGGTCTTGTTGGAGCCGGCTGACTGGCTACTATTGCCTTGCTGGCTCGCTGATCACTTTTTGCTCATTCAGCAAATTGTTGTTGGTTCTGGGTGAGGAAGTCCCCATTTCCTGGAGACCACAGTCGTTCTCTGCCACTGCATTCTGCGACGTCACGCGGTCTTGAGCTCTCTAGCATACACGGGCTGATTTGGAAATTGAGACGGGTGATGCTGAGGTTGAATTGGGGGATCCCTGGACATGGGGCTTCACACCTGGGAGTGTCGCCCGCGTTCCAGAGCTGGGGACACGGAGCTGGAGAGCCTGTGGGCAGGCAGAAACTGGCCTGGAAACCACATCTTTTCAACTCCAGAGACCATCCCCAGGGAGCGAGGACATCTCTTGGTCAAACCCAAAGGCTGCAGAGGAGACTCGGGAGGGCAGGGCTGTGGTCCTCCTGGGATTGCCCTGCCCCCTCCCCTGAGCAGTCCTTGAGGCTTCCAAGAGCCCTGCCAGGCCCTGGGGCACAGTCTCCACATCTCTGCAGAAGTCCCTGAAATGCCCTGGGTCTCTGGGGAACTTTCTAGAAATGGGGGTTTCAAGGCAGCCACAGTGAGAATCTTCAAAGATGTTACCGTCCATAACATTTGCTCACCTACCACCCCCAAAGCTTCATACTCATCCCACACCTGGGCACCAGACTGGCTGATCACAAGCTTGGAGAGCGAGTTGGCAAACCTCTCTGGAGCTCTTACAGGAGTTATAGACCCTCCCTCGTAGGGTTGTGGAAAAACTTAAAAAGCATACACGTCTCCTCCCAGCCGTAGAGGGCTCTGAGAAGGAGTCCCCCCACCCCCACCCCATCGTGCCATTCCTGGCTCTGGATCTGCATGACCTGGATGTGTGTCAACACGCAGCGGCAGCTCAGTGTTGTAGAGGGTTTCCTCACTTTAAAATGAAATAGGAGAGAAATGCTAAGTTGGTCTTCCGGAATGTAAAATATGTGGGCAGAAGTAGTGCACACGCGCACACACACACACACACAGGCACACACACGCACATGCACACACACCCAGAGAGAGAATTTTCCTGCTCACAAAGCCCCATACCTGACCTCGCCCTTTGCTTTCTAAGGCAATGAGGTTAAGAATGGCTGCAGTGTGATGGGCCCCTGCCTCTGTCACTCTTGAACCATCTGGAGTCCTGACAGGCCATGGGCAGGGCCAGGAGGGCACCCCACGGAGGGACGCTGTGCCCGTGGGGCGGAGCAACCACAGGGGCTGACTCCTCCCTGTGTTCCAGGCCTCAGGCTTGCTGAGCGTCATCACGGACCCCATCCACACCCCCGTCACTGTCTTCTGGCCCACGGACCACGCCCTCCAAGCTCTGCCCCCCGAGCAACAGGACTTCCTGTTCAAACAAGACAACAGGGACAAGCTGCAGGAGTACCTGAAGTTCCACGTGATCCGGGATTCCAAGGTGCCCGCGGAGAGCCCGCCCTGGGATCTCACTTTCCTGGGTCCCACTTGCCGGAGGTCAACCGTGGTCCTCAAAGGCTGAAGGGGAAATGACAGAAGTAAACTGATCATACGCTTTCAGGTGCACACCATTCTGAGGAGCGATGACAATCTCACACCCGGACGTGAGCCGTTCCTTCGCCCAGCATGCCCCAGATGCATGTACTCCCCACATGTTAGTCATATGTGCAAACAACACACATATTTACCCCAGCTGCATGCACTCTCCACACATTAGTCATATGTACATACATGCAACATACAGATATATATGCCCCAGCTGCATGCACTCCCCACACATTAGTCATGTGCATATATACAACATACATACATATTTACCCCAGCTGCATGTGCTCTCCACACGTTAGTCATATTACATACATACAACATGCATACATATATACCCCAGCTTCATGTACTTCCCACACATTAGTCATATGTACATACATACAACATACATACTTACCCCCGCTGCATGTTCTCTCCACGCATTAGTCATATGTGCATGCATGCAACATACATATATGTATATACCCCAGCTGCATGCACTCCCCACACATTGTCATATGTACATGCGTACAACATACACACATATTTACCCCAGCTGCATGCGCTCCCCACACATTAGTCATACATATATAGAACATACATACATATTTATCCCAGCTGCATGCACTCCCCACACACTAGTCCCTTGGTGGCCTTCTTGGTGATGAGAGCAACTGATGTGGCATCGCCACACTTGGGTTCAAGTGGCCCTTATTCTACTTATCGATGGCCCCAAAGCACAAAAGCAGTGATGCTGGCAATTTTGTTATGGTGTATTATTAGCATTTTCTTTTCTTAGCATTTTATTATTTATTATCATTTTATCAGCACTACTTTATTAGCAGTTATTGTTGAGCTCTTGCTGTAATCAATAAATGGAATTTTGTCCTAAGTACGTATACATAGGAAAAAAACATGGTCTCTGTAGTGTTCACTGGAGAGCAGGTTTCAGACATCCACTGGGGGTCCTGGACCATAGTTCTCATGGATAAGGAAAACAGCTGTGTTTTGTTTAAACACAAAATAGTGCGGGAACGACCCAGAAAGTAATGAATCCAAGATCCAGGCAGTGCAGCCCAGGGCGTCCCAGGTGTCCTTGTCCCCATGAGGAGACCGGGCATCAGCAGCCCCTCCCACTGTGACACCCTCTGATGTGTGGTGGCAGTTTAAACCCCCAGTGCACCACGCTAGACTGTGTTTCTTGTACCTGCCTTATTTAATTCAACCAGTACCCAAGAGCACAGGCCAGCCCTTCCGGTTTCCTGGGGCACACTGCAGATGCTTGCTAACAGCAGTCCCAGCTTTTTCTGGATGGATGGACTCTTTTTCTCCTGGTTCCAAAATGTCGACACAAATGATGCTGGCTCCTGATGCCCTGCAGGGGCGTGGCAGCCATGCCCTGTTCCTAGCCTGGGCTCATGCTTCCTGTTGTGAGTCTATGCCATCCAAGAATGCCAGAAGCCCTCGCTTGGAGCTCTCCAGTTCCCAGGGCTGCTGTAACAAACCACCACAGCCTGGGGGCCTGACACAGCACAGCTTGTCCTCTCGCGGTTCTGCACGTGGAACGTGCCAACTTACTACCTCTGGTGGCCCCAAGGGAGCACCTGTCCCATGCGTCTCTCGCAGCTTCTGGTGGTTGCTGGTAATCTCTGTCATTCCTTGGTTTGTAGCCACGCTGTTCTGGTCCCCGCCCCTGTCATCACGTGGCTGTCTTCTCCCTCTATGTGTCTGTGTCACCACATGGCATTCTCTTCTTTCTCCAAGGACACCCTTCCTCTTGGATCAAGGGCCCATCCTAGGGGCCAGCACTGTGGCATTGCAGGTTAAGCTGCTGCCTGAGGCACTGGCATCCCACATGGGCACCAGTTCGAATCCTGAATGCTCCACTTCTTATCCAGCTCCCTGCTAATGCACCTGGGAAAGCAGCAGAGGGTAGCTCAAGTACTTGGGCCCCTGCACCCACATGGGAGACCTGGAAGAAGCTCCTGGCTTTGGCCTGTCCTAGCCCTGACCTTTGTGGCCACTTGGGAAGTGAACCAACAGATGAAGGTGCTCTCACTCTCTCGCGTTCTCGCTCTCTCGCTTGCTCTCTCTCTGTAACTCTGACTTTCAAGTAAATAAATAAGTCTTTAAAAAGCCCATTCTCATCTAACCTTGTTACATCTGCAACAATCATATTTCCAAATCCGGTCATATTCTGAGGCCCAGGAGTGCAGGTCTCCCACACAATTTGGGAGAGCACAACTCAACCCATCCTTCCATTGACTTTGGACACAGAGACAGCGTCTTCCAGGGAACTCCGACACAGCTGGGGGAGGGAAGGGCGGGGAAGACCAGCCCTGACAGAAGGACCCTCCCACCCCCTCAAGGGCCCGCACCCTCACTTCCTTTTCATCGCACCTTCTGTCACTTCAAAGCAGAAGTTATGACAACTCCCAGGAAGCCCTGCGTGGGAATTTGGTTTGTTGGCCAAGCACCTCCACAGCCATGTGCAGCCTCCTGTGGGCTCTCATACTTCACCGTCGTCCCCACAGGTCCTGGCTGTGGATCTCCCCCGGACTGCATCCTGGAAGACCCTGCAAGGCTCGGAGCTGAGTGTGAAATGTGGAGCTGACAGTGGCATTGTGAGTGTCCCCCACCTCTGCCCCATCTCCCGGAACCCCAAGCCTGCTCCCTCTCGCTGCTTTTGGAGGTGTTTCCTGAGGACACAGAAGTGGACGTGAAAACCCTGATAAGTCCTCTGCAGCACATGGTTGCAGCTGCAACCTCACCTCAGGGTCCAACATGGCCCCTGGAGCTCCAGCCATCATGTCCACTTCCTAAGCAGAAGGAGACGCCACAGGGATACATTTCCCAGTTGAGATCATTCACTTCAAGGAGCTTTCCAATAAGTCCCACACACATTCTGCTTACATTGTGTGACCAGAATCCCTTTGGGGTTTGAAGTGGCAGGTGTTGGATCAATAACCAAGTTTGAGAAGTCTTAGCATGTTTTCATCCCAGCTTCCAGAAAGTTACCCCAATGCAGCCACACTCGTGAGGCCCCTCTGTGCTACCGCCAAAGAACAAGACTCTGCTGAGAAGGACAGCGGGAGTGGGCGTGGTTTGTTCTGTGTGCGAAGGCAGTGTAGCATTTAGCTTGATCTGTAACAACCCCATGCTTCAAGAATCCTGAACTCTGTTACCAGTGCAGGGGTGGGTAGGGGGAGCAACTGAACCTCAAGGAAACTGAGTCACACCGTGCCGAAGTGAACATATAAGGCTTTGCCCATGGTTTTGTATTGTTCTTTCCACAGAATCACACTATTTCCCTCCCATCAATGGATGTTAGGATTTACCAGTTTTCTCTTCAAAGAACTTTCTAAAAGCATTTCACACCTTGAGGGAAGAATCTTCATCGACTTACTAACTGGGTGATCTTAGGGAAGGAAATCCCAGGATTGTTGTAAGCATGAAACAAAATGTATCCAGAGCTTAGATAATGCTTTGTACATGTGAGATGTAAGTTACTGTTACTGTTATAAAGTTCAAGTCCATCATTTGTCTATCCTGGAAAACATGTGGACTCAGAAACCTCGGTAGGTTAATCAAGAAAACTGGGTTACTGCACACAAGTGGCCCCATCAGCAAGTGTACCCGAACAACAGCAGAGACGTCACAGCTGCACCCCGTCACCCCACTGCACAGATTGCTACTTTGGGAGAGGCAGCATCACAGATGGCAAGGAGTCAAGGCGCCCGGGCTACTGCCTTGCAGCGAGTGCCTGCACATCTCACCAGCCATGTGACACTGGGCATGTTCCTAACCCCTCCCTGCCTCAGCTTCTTAACTGAGTGCAATTGGGTACTCATCATAGAAGCTACATCCCAGGATTGGGGAGATGGAACACATTTGCTTAGGTAAAGCACTCAGAACAGTACCTGGCATATAATAGGTGCAGTTTTACTGAGATTGATAGATGATTGACTAACTGACTTTCTTTTTGTGTTTTGTTTTAGTTCTTTCTGAGTCTTGTGCCTGCTGGCCACTTTCTATATGGCCTAGGAAAAGGGAAAGTCTAAGGAAGACTATTAACTATTCATTCACTCATTCATATTCTCTCTCTCTCTCTCTCTCAGGGCGAGCTCTTTCTGAACGGTCAAATGTGCAGAATTGTGCAGCGGGAGCTCTTCTTCAATCTGGGCGTGGCCTATGGCATTGACTGTCTGCTGATGGATCCCACCCTGGGGGGCCGCTGTGATACTTTCACTACGTTCAATGTCTCGGTGGGTCCCAACAGGGGCACTGTAGTGAAAGAGCCTTGGGCTAGGAATGGCCCCGGCGACCCAGCGTAGGCTCTGCTGTGAACCCACTGAGGGCTGGTCCTTAGAAGAGACCAGGACAGAGAGCTCTGAGGACCACCAGGTGGTGTCCTTCAAACCAACAATTCTCAAGTGTCCACGTCTCCCTCCGCAGGCCTTGAGCAGTCTCGTCTTCCCATCTGCCCATTCATCCCTTCACTTCTTTGCCACTGAGAACCCACTTCTTGGATACCAACATGTGACAGCTTTTCTGCCATTCATTTTCATATCCATCCATTTACAAGCCCATTCAACAAACATTTTTTTGAGCTTCTGACCAATTAAACCATATGAAATTGCCATACTTGACAGTTTGGAGACTATAACAATGGCAATTTCATATGTTCAACTTTTTATTTATGTCCCAACCCCAAATACCTCCATTCATTTACCGACTTGTTCAACTCACTACATTGATTGAATTTCTGCCCTGGGCTCTGCACTGTGCCAGGCATTTTCTCGTTCGTCTCATTCATTTTCTCATTTACTGAGCCCCACCTCTGAGCCAACCATTTTGTTCCATGCTTGTGTTACTCTCTCAATTATCCAATGATGGGAGAAATTATCATCAACTCTGTTGTGTAGCTTTGGAAGTGAGTCTCAGAGAGATGAAGAGACCTTACACGACAAAGTGTATCACCAGTTGATGTCAGTACCTGGCATTTCATAGGCATTCAATAAATATCCCAAAATTTTAGGGGACCAATCAGCCAAAGGAAGAGATGAATGGATTTCTTAATTCCTGAAGTGTATTCACACAGATTTGTGGAGTCAATCATTGTCCTTCACTAATCCCTTGAAGATCAAATAGAAGCAAAAAATTATTACCCCTCCTTTATACATCTTAGAACTAAGGATCAAAGAGGACAAGTGATTGACCAGAGCATCACAGTTAACTTAGACGGAACAGATCCTCACGTTCCCATTTCTCAGTGCTTGTTACATCGCCTAAATCACATGGCTCTGGTCCGGCTCTATGAAACGGGAGACTTTTCAAAGAACTAAACCAAAGAGTGGAGGCCCAAGACAGACCTTTAGAATTCTCCATGGCAAAGTTGCACTGTGTATGCTTTTCACCTTAGATCACAAAGTTCTTAAACAAGATTAATTGAATTCATAATACATCCAGGTATCAGTATTAACCCAGGACACTTCCTTGTGCTTGCCAAGATTCTTGATTTTAAGTGCTTCTTTTCTGTATACTAGGGAGACTGTGGGAGCTGTATCAATACCCCCAGGTGTCCAACATGGAGCAAACCAAAGGTAATTATGAATGTAACAGTAACATTTGGAAAGACAAGGATATCTCATTGCCAGACCTCAACTGTCAGGTGTGTGTGACTATATGTATATTTGGGAGGGGAGTTGTCTGCCAGTGTGTTGTATAAATACAATGGATGACTTTCTTTTAACAACCAAGCCAGTGGAGTGAGAGATGCACATTCTTGGCCCAGGTAGCCATCAACCTACTGTATCTTCCAGAAACTATATATAAAAGTAAACCTCAGAGACTCCAATGATAAATACAATTATATTGGGCCCTTGGTATATCCATTATCCCTGTTCATCATTTACACTTTACCTTCACTTCACATAGGAGAAAAGGAGCCTCAGTATGTAAGCAGTCTGCCCACGGCCACACAGCTACTGAGGGCAAAAAGCTAAGATTAAAGTTGGCTCAGACACTCATCTAGGGTAATAGACAACCCAAAAAAAAAAAAAACTGGAAGCCACAGGCATGGGCCCAAATTCCAGTAACTTCCAGCAAGTCACATAATCTATCAGTTTTGCCTCTCTAAAATGGAGCTAACAGGGACTAGGATTGTGGCATAGCAGGTTAAGCCACTGCCTGCAAGGCCAGCATCCTATAATGAGTGCCAGGTGGTATCCTGGCTACTCTACTTCCAATCCAGCTCCCTGCAAATGCACCTGGGAAAGCAGCAGAGGAGGGTCCTGAACCCATGTGGGAGATCCAGAAGAAGCTCCTGGCTTCTAGCTTTGGACTAGCCCAGCCTCAGCTATTGTGATCATTTGGGGATTAAACAGGCAGATAGAAGATATCTGTGTGTGTGTGTGTGTGTATCTCCTTTTCTCTCTCTATGTAACTCTGCCTTTCAAATACATACATATTTTGTAATTTTATTTATTTTTATAATTTTTATTTAAGGTGGACAAATTTCATGTATTTCATGCATACATATTTAGGAACATGGTGATCCTTCCCACACTACCCTCCCTCCTGCCTATGCTCCCACCCTTTCTCCTCCTTCCTCTCTCATTCCTTCTCTTTATTTTTATAGTGATCTACTTTCAGTTTACTTTACATTCATAAGATTAACCCTACACTAAGTAAAGAGTTGAACAAATAGTAAGAAGGAAAAAACACCATTCCTCAACAGTAGAGACAAGGGCTGTAGCAATAATCAAAACTGACCATGTCAATTTCACTCATACACATTAGAATTTTTGGTGCTCTCTTACCACAGATCAGGGAAAACTGGCTTATTTCACAAAATATAATGATTTTAGTTGCATCCATTTTATTGTCAAAGACAGGACTTCATTCTTTTTTATGGCCAGTATTCCATAGTGTATATATACCACATTTTCTTTTTTTTATGTTTTTTTATTTTTTTTATTTTTGACAGGCAGAGTGGACAGTGAGAGAGAGAGAGAGACAGAGAGAAAGGTCTTCCTTTACTGTTGGTTCACCCTCCAGTGGCCGTTGGGGCCGGTGTGGCCGGTGCACTGCACTGATCCAAAGCCACGAGCCAGGTGCTTCTCCTGGTCTCCCATGCAGGTGCAGGGCCCAAGGACTTGGGCCATCCTCCACTGCACTCCTGGGCCATAGCAGAGAGCTGGACTGGAAGAGGGGCAACCGGGACAGAATCTGGCACCCCAACCAAGACTAGAACTGGGTGTACCGGCACCACAGGCGGAGGATTAGCCTATTGAGCTGCAGCACCAGCCACCACATTTTCTTTATCCAGTCATTGGTTGATGGGCTTCTGGGTTGATTCCATATCTTAGCTATGGGGAATTGAACTGCAATAAACATGGGGGTACAGATAACTCTTTCATACGCTGATTGCATTTGGTTTGAGTAAATTCCCAGGAGTGAGATGGCTGGGTCATATGGTAGATCTATTTTCATATTTCTGAAGAATCCCCATATGGTCTTCTATAATGGCTGTACTAGTTTATATTCCCACCAACACTGAACTAGGATACCTTTTTCCCTACATCCTCACCAGCATATATTGTTTGTTGGTTTCTGTATGAGATCCATTCTAACTGGGTTGAGGTGAAACCTCACTGTAGTTTCAATTTGCATTTCTCTAGTGGCTAGTGATCCTGAGCATTTTTTCAAGTGTCTGTGGACCATTTGAATTTCCTGTTTTGAAAAATGCTTGCTCAAGTCCTTTGCCCATTTCTTAACTGGATTGTTTGTTCTTGTTGAGTTTCTTGATCTCTATAGATTCTGGATATTAATCCTTTATCAGTTACAGAGTTTGCAAATATTTTCTCCCATTCTGTCAGTTGCCTCTTCACTTTGCTGAGTGCCTCCTTTGCAGTGCAGAAGCTTCTTAGCTTGATGTAATTCCATTTGTCTACTTTTTGCTTTGATGGCTTGTGCTTTTGGAGTCTTTTCTAAGAAATCTTTCGCTAGGCCATTGTCTTACAGAGTTTCCCCAAAGTTCTCCTCTAGTAATTTGATGGTATCAGGTGGTGGATTTAGGTCCTTAATCCATTTTGTGTTGATTTTTGTATAAGGTATATGGTATGGATCTGGTTCATACTTCCACAGAGATCCAATTTTCCCAGCACTATTTGTTGAAGAGAATGACTTTCTCCAGAGATTAATTTTATCTTCTTCATCAAAGATCAGCTGGTTGTAGATGTGTGGGTTGATTTCTGGGTTTTGTATTCTGTTCCATTGGTCTACATGTCTATTTTTGTGCCAGTACCATGCTGTTTTGATGATAACTGGCCTGTAGTATATCTTTTTAAGTTTTATTTATTTACTTGAAAGAGTTACACAGTGAGAAAAGGAGAGGCAGAGACAGACAGACAGAAGTCTTCCATCCGCTGGTTCACTCCCCAGTTGGCTGCAAAGGCTGGAGCTGTGCTGAACAGGAGCCAGGAACTTTCTCCAGGTCTCCCATGTAGGTGCAGGTGCCCTAATACTTGGACCATGTTTCACTGCTTTCCCAGGCCATAGCACAGAGCTGGACTGGAAATTGAGCAGCCAGGACACGAACCAGTGCCTATATGGGATGCCAGCACTGCAGGTGGTAGCTTTACCGGTTATGCCACAGCACTGGCCCCTATAGTATGTCTTGAAATCTGATATTGTGATGCCTCCAGCTTTGTTTTGTCTGAAATTCCTTCAGCTATTCATGGTCTCTTGTGTTTCCCTATGAATTCAGCATCATTTTTTCTGGATCTGAGAAGAATGTCATTGGTATTTGGATTGGGAATAAATAAGCCTTTTATATATATATAATACACACACACACACACATATGGGCCGGTGCTATAGCGTAGCAGGTAAAGCCACTGCCTGTGGTGCTGGCATCTGATATGGGGCGCCAGTTTGAGACCCGGAGGCTCCACTTCCAATCCAGTTCTCTGCTATGGCCTGGGAAAGCAGTGCAAGATGACCCAAGTCCTTGAGCCCTGCACCTGTGTTGGAGACCCAGAGGAAGCTTCTGGCTTTCTTTCTTTCTCTCTCTCTCTCTCTCTCTCTCTCTACCTCTCTGCCTCTCTCTCTCTCTCTGCCTCTCTGCCTTTGAAATAAATAAGTCTTTAATATAAATATAAAATGGAGTTAACAACGGTTCTCTGTGCAGTTACTAGGAAAAGAAAATTATAAAGTATGCTACATTTAAGTGAGGGGCTGGTGCATAGGAAATACTCATTAAATACTGTTTTCTAAATTACTTAGTACAAAGTCAAGCTCTTTCTACTCTACTAGTAAAAGCCCTAACAAAAATATTTCTACAAAACAAACAGTAATTCGCACTCTCCTTGCTGAGGACTTGGGTTGGGGGGCTCTCCCTGATCCCTCCCCAGGCCACCAGACCATTTGCAAACAGTTCTGAGTCAGAAAGTCCTTGCCTGTAAGACTGGGAAGAAATCTTCCATGGACTTTAGCTCTTCCCTCTCCCCTCTCCCAGATACCTCAACTCCCCTAAGAAACAATTGCCTTTTAAATTTTTATTTATGTGAAAGGCAGAAAGACAATGACGGATACTCAGAGATATCTCTAATCTGCTGCATCACTCCCCAAATGCCTGCAACAGCCAGGCTGGGCCAAGCTGAAACCAGAGCCAGGAACCCAGTTCAACATCGGTGACAGGTGCCCAAGTTCTACAGCCATCACTTCCCTCCCAGGGTGCCCATTGGCAGGAAGCTGGAATTGGACACAAAGCCAGGACTTTGAACCCAAGCACTCTGATATAGGACGCAGATACTAAGCCAAATACCCACTCAGGAAAGAATTGCCATAAAAAAAAATAAAACATTAAGGCCCATGGAAAGTCCCATTTTTTCACTTGAGCAGGACCAGGGTCTCTACCAGAGGTTGGGCTAGAGTCCCAGAGTCCAAGTCCACGTGACACAGGGTGACGGCCTCATCCGCTCTCTTCCCTCAGGGTGTGAAGCAGAAGTGTGTCTACCAGCTGCCCCTGCTGAAGAGGAAGGTGGATGGCTGTCGGCAGCAGTGCACCCTGGTGATCCCAGTCCTCAAGTGCTGCAAAGGCTACTTCCTCCCGGACTGTCAAGGTGAGGGTACGCTCGCTGCACAGACCTGAAAGCTCTCAAGTCATAAGGCAATGGAGGAATGATGCCTAAGGACCAGTCATAAGAATCAGTGCCATCCCTTCGATTTGTTCATTGGCTTATATTTCCAAAATTGTCTCAGTTACCTGTAGCCTCTCGTTTGATCCTCACAATAACAGCATGGTGTAGAACAAGCACACCACCATCATCACTACCATCGTCATTCTGGGCTTTGAAAACTAAAACTCAGAGGAAATTCACTCCTTAGCCCAGATATACTCTAATCCAGGTCTCCTGACCCCCAAATGCAGTGCACAGTTCAGTCTGTCCTCCTGCCCAGGTAGACTCCTATCAGATACTTTGAAGCCCATCTCCCATAAAGCAAGGCCATGATCCCTCCGAGTTAGTAGATGTATAATCCACAGCATGCTAACAAAGGTGACAAAAGCACTGAGCTGATCTGGGTCTGGTAGGCTGAGTCACTGCTGTGTCCTCTCTTCCAGCCTGCCCTGGAGGACCAGATACCCCGTGTAACCACCGGGGCGTCTGCCTGGATTCCTACTCGGCCACAGGACAGTGTAAATGCAACACCGGATTCAACGGCACAGCGTGTGAGCTCTGCTGGCCTGGGAGATTTGGGCCCGACTGTCAGGGTACGTGTGGTACCACCTCCCAGAGCTGTAGCCTGTCTTGTTGGCTGCCTGTCTTCATCCACACCACCTGCCTGACCTGGAAGCATCCTCCTTCCCTTCCTTCCTTCCTGCCAGCCACCTTCCATGTGCCTGCCCTGTGTGTTTTTTGCCTCCTTGGCTGTATTCCCAGTTTCCACCCATGAAAAGAGCCTCACACGCCCTGTGGCGCCTACGGCAAGCTGTAGCCACACAACGCTCATTCATTCAGCCATGGACCCTGCCTGTATTTGTTGCGTCCTTATGAGTATTAACAGCCAACATCTAGTGAGCACCTCCTTTGTGCCAAGTATCTACATCTTCCCAGGTATTCCTCCCGATAGCCCTTTGGAGTAGGCACTGTTAGGATCACCAGTGAGCAAATGAAGAAAGCAAAGAGGTGACGTGATCTGCTCGAAACACAGGAACAGTTCTAAGGTCCAGGGATATGGTGGTTTGTGGAGGTAGAGGCTAAGGAACAAAACCCCAGTTATCAAAGAGCTCACAGAACCAGAAGTAGTGACAAAGGATATGAAGACAAAGAAGTAGGTAGAGGGGTCAAGATTAAGACTAGGCCCTGTTCTAGAAGACCTTGCACACAAGGAATATTTGAGTAGACACCTGACAGAGGTGAAGGGCCAGGTGTGGCAAAACCACAGGTGGGCCAATCACACTTGGAGCCTAGCTGGAATGCTCTGTGACTCCACTGTCCAGCACGGTAGCCACCAGCCACGCGTGGCTGTCAAACACGGAAAATGGGTGATCACGGGGCCGAGTTTTTAATTTTAACATTTACTCAGCACACCTGCCTAGTGGCTGCTATACTGGACCTGGTTGCATCCCAATGTCCAGCCACTGATGACCGCCCTCTCTCTGCTCTGCTCCACAGCCTGCAGCTGCTCAGAACATGGACAGTGTGACGATGGGATCACCGGCTCGGGGCAGTGCCTCTGTGAAGCAGGGTGGACAGGCCGCTTCTGCGACACCCAGACAGGTCTGTCAGGGGAGGGCCCGACTGCTGGCAGCACCCAGCCACCATGGACCAGGCTGAGAGCATCCAAGCGAGAGTGCAGGAAGTGGGGTCTGAGTGATGGCACCTGGAAGAAACGACAAAGCGTGTGTTTTCAATGCCACCTAGAAAAGATGATTTGGACCGTGTGGCCCTGGGCCTCGGAAGGGTGGTGACTGGAAGGGAAGCCAGATGAGATTTAACTCCAGCTCATGAAAGCAGCCCCACCCAAAGCAAAGAATCGCAGGATCAGGCAAGGTGGTGCCTCGTTATGGTGGCCCTCGGGCCCAGATGTGCACTGACATGGAGGCTGAGTGATTTCATAGAAAACACAGGCTTTGGTGTACCTGAGACCAGGCCTTGACCCCGATGCTGCTGCTTCCCAGGTGCATGGCTTAGATCACCCCCACTCAGCCCCGACCTTCTCCCCAGTAAGGGAAAGCACACACACTCTGTAAGGGGAGGATGGCTGTGATGGTTGAGGTCATGGTTGTGAAGTGCCCAGTGTGCAGGTGCTCTGAACAGTCAGCATTATCACCATTGTCATAACCTTGACCCACATCATGCAAGAACCATAGCCGAGGCCTACATTCCGGAAGATCCAAAATGCAACAGTTGACTCATGCAGTGTGGGTCACTGTCATTCCACCCTCCCTGAGGTCAGAGAACAGCACTAGGCTCCTCCTCAGTGACCTGAGGTTCCAAGAATACCAACGGAGGTTTAGCACCAGTGCCTCCTCCCCCACACAAGGCTGGCTTCAGGCTGCCCAGGCACACTGCAGCCCCACCCAGTCAGCAAGGCTCCAGGCTTCTCCCAGGCTCCGTGGTACCCTGCAAAGGCTGTGGAACTTCCCCTCCAATTTAACCAGCTCTATCTGGAACCCCATGTCCCTGGGGCCACGGAGCTTATCTACCAAGTTCATCCCTGCTGGCAAGTTTTAAGGTGTAAAGTTTCAGCTGGTTGCCGCTAAAGTTAGCATGATAATCTGAGTCACAGAGAAATCTCACTATAAAGGAGTAATTCTAGAATCTCAGAATCTGCAGGCTGAGGTGGACCCTAGCAACTCACCCCATCCTCTGGCAATGGGGAGTACTGAGAAAACACAGCGGCAGGTCAGGGCAACAGTCTTGGCAAAACTCTTCAGGTGGGCCCCAATGTTGCTCAGCATGGGTACAAGAGGATTGGTGACCCTCCTCTGCTTTTTTGTTTTCTGCAGTTTTGCCCCCAGTATGCACGCCTCCTTGTTCTGCTCATGCCACCTGTAGGGAGAACAACACGTGTGAGTGTAACTTGAATTACGAAGGTGATGGGGTGACATGCACAGGTGAGTCCCTTCATGGCATGTGGCACAGGAGAGGGGCAGGATGTGGTCACAGTGTCTGGGCTTCCCTCCACCACGGCCTGCCTGGGCCACTTCCACAGTGCCAAACCCTCAATGACTAGTGTCCTCAGGGAGTCGGCTCAGGATTGGCCTGCCCACCTCCCAGCTCATGGCTTCAAAATTATTTTGCAATAGGGTTGCACTTTGTAGTGCTTTTCTAACTCTGCAAGTAACCTGATGTGTTTTTATTTTATTTTTGATTGATTGATTTGGAAGGCAGAGGAAGGAAAAGATTTTTCCAGCTACTGGCTCATCCCCCAAATGGCTGCAACAGCCAGGTCTAGGTCAGGCTGAAGCCAGGGACCAGGAACTCCTCCCTGGTCTCCCTTAAAGTGACAGAGGCTGAAGTACTTGGGCCATCTTTTTTTTTTTTTTTTTTTTTTTTAGATTAAAAAAAAAATTTATTAGAGTCAAAGACCCCCAGCCAGAGTGGCATGAAAGGGGGCTTCCAAGAGAGGAAAAAACCCAAAGGGCCCCGTGCACTGGGGTATTTAACTACAATTTTGGAGGCAAAAACCTTGACAGATTGGCACTCAGTTACCAGGCAGGGACAAAACCCATCAAAAGACCTGATTTACAGTTCTTTATCCCATCTGGCTTGTTCATGATAAACCAAAAATACCATCTGGAAGGTGGGATAGGTAACTTGTTTCTACAATAACCTGCGATCACTACTCCTCCCTTGCTGTTGTCATGGCAAATTTGGAGATTCTGAAGAAAGGAGGGCAGCCTATCTGTTCTTGCTAAAGATAACCTTTTTTTGGGGGGGGGGGCAAATATTCTATACCCCAAATTCCATTGGGACCACCCTGACTACCTATTAACCCATCTGACTCCTCACATTCCCCCCTTAACAAGAATGTACCCTAACATCTGCTAGGGGGGACTAGACAATGATCACTCTGGCTGCTTCATGCTGAAAAGGGGCGTCTTTGGGAAGGGGCTTCTCCAGGGGGATACAATGCCAGCTTGAAGCAACTGTTTCCATTGGATGTTTCATGTGCATGGCTATCTAGAATTTTACTTTTTCAAGTCTGGAGAAAGCAAATCTAACAAGCAGTTTAAATTCACAGAATCTAAAACCAAGGACAGAGTCATTATTAAACCACCAGCCTTCTCATTGAGAGGCAAATAGAAACTGACAGAAAGGGCTTGAGTATAATCAGGTGGGCTTTAAGGCCTTGCCAGTTAGGAGTTCTCAGACCAATCTACCTCTTCACATGGGGTACATCCTAAGGGAGGTACCCTGTTGACTTCTATTACCCAGCTGGCCTGGGAGGAGAGCTGGCTCAAAGAGAAGATAGGTGGCATTTCTAAAAGGAAAACATTTTTAGTTAATTCACAGTCCTGCCTGCAATGTTGCTGTCCCTACTTGGCCATCCCCTCAGCAGCAGTGGTTACTTGGGAAGCTGGGGCGAGTGAAGGACTTTTCAGCTTAGAGCTAACAGGGTCTGTGGCTCTGACCTGGATCCCTTCAAGTCCAGGGCAGGTGCATTTCCAGTGACCCAACTCCTGGCTGGCTGAGCTGCCAGGGCTCTTCATAAGCTGACTTCTGCTGAAGTCCTGGCTTTCCATATTGAAAACCAACGCAGTGGTTGGGTCTCCTTGATGGCAGATCACTGTGTCAAGCAGCATTAATTGGTCTGCCACCTATCTATGTTGCTTCTGCCTCCTAGCTTCCTCTTCCTCCTGGTTTTTGTTAACACAGACCAGAGGAAACCTTTAAGAGAATGCAAGTCAAGGGGGTGCTCTGTCCCTAATCTTTGGTGGCCTAAACTAGAAACCTGTAGTTACAGGCATGTTCTGTTACTGGTTTATTTCTTTTGAGGTAGACAATGCCCATGAGGAAAGCTATGTCAAAATGATGACCACCTTATTTACAAAATTTTAATTCATTAGTAAAACTCTCTCCCTCTGTTTGGTTTAAAAAGGGAGGTTTTGCCTGTTTATTGTGTGGGGCCATCATATGCTGTCTTCCCAGGTGCGTTAGCAGGCAGCTTTATCAGAAGCAGAGCAGCCGGGACTCTGACTGGCACCCCAATTTGGGATGCCATTGTCACACACAGCAACATAGCCCGCTGCGCCATAACGCCAGCCCTGCACACAGTATCTTTAAAAAGTTCAACTTACATGCTCTCACAGCCCAGTGAGAACCACTGTGAGCCTAGCAATGTCTGTCTAGAGTACTGAGGACAAAGGTTCAGCTGTGCAGACAGCCAAATGATGGGTACAGACACAGGCAAGCATTTCCTGTAAGTTTGAGGGAGGCACCCAGGACTTACCCAGAATTCCACCTAAAAGGTCTCTCGGGGCCTAGACTCCTCCTATCTCTTTGCTCTGCCATTGCTCACCTGTCTGGTCTGAAATGACGGGAGCTCCGCTCTGCAGAGCTTAGCTAAGCCGAATCCCTCCCCAAAGGCCTCCGCTGTGAAGCCCGGCGTGGCTGCAGTTGGCACCCTCTTAGGACCTCCCAAAGGGCATTACCTATCAATGCATGAGGCCTGGGGAGGAGGGAGGGGGCTTCCAGCCACATCCAGACCATCTCCCGCTGCTCTTGCAGTGGTGGACTTCTGCAAACAGAACAACGGGGGCTGTGCCAAGGTTGCCAGGTGCTCCCAGAAGGGCACCAGAGTCTCCTGCAGCTGCCAGAAAGGCTACCAGGGTGATGGCCGCAGCTGCACAGCCATCGACCCCTGCGCAGACGGCCTCAATGGGGGCTGTCACGAGCACGCCACCTGCAAGATGACCGGCCCGGTGAGTCGCGCCTCCCCATTAAGTGGGGGCGGCCCTTGTGCTTTGCCCAGCTCCTCCACCTGCGGGGTTCTGCTTGCCCATGGATCTCCCTCCTCTAAGCTTGCGTCCCACCTCAGACTATGTCTCATCAGAGGCCAGGGGGCTTCTGGCTGGTATCCTAGGAATAAAAAGGACATCCTTGGAAAAACTGCTGAGGCCCATGCCAAGCCAGCTGCTCACTTACTAGGCCTATCCCAACACTAATTTCCTAGTTTTGACAAATGCACTTGGTTCAGTGAGATGGGGGAAGGGCATAGGGGAGTTCTGTCTGCTGTCTTTGCCGAGTCCCATAAATCTAAAATTGCTCACAATGAAAAGTTTATTAATGAAAGGGGTGGTAAGAAGTATCATGAAAAGCACAGACTCGGGCACTCTTTCAAGTCTTGGTGGAATGGAGTCCATGCCCGGTTCACCTGTTGGGAAGAGACGACAGGAGAGAATGTCCACTAGTGGTTACAAGGGTAGACTTAGGGTCCTACAGAGTCTTACTTAGCTCCTGGGTTCAGACACTGCGAGACCTGGGGCTGGCTACTTATTCTGAGTCTCAGTTTTCTCATCTGCAAAGTGGGCCAAATGAGAACGCAAATATCATAGGGCTGTTGTAGAGATGAAATGAGGTTGTTGCTCCAGGGTCACTGTGCACCTGTTGTGGCTATGGCAGGTGCCAAGGATACTGCAGCGAACAGAGAGAATGCATCCCTGCCTTCCCAGAGCTGACACACAAGTAGAGGGAGGGCCAGGACTCAGTCCAGGAGTCTCACAGCATGGAGGGGGCCCGCACACACTGGAAGGAACTGGGGCGCTCCTTTACGGAGGGCGGTCAGAGAAGTGATGCTGGAACCAAGGTGTGAAGGCTGACAAGCTTCCATCACGAACCTGTGTAAAAGCAAGGCCTGGCAGGAACTTCCCCTCCACTGGACAGGAGAGGCACCTTCTCTGGGGTCCTTCTGAACCCCTGCTGGGCTACATGGCGGTCCCCACAGCACTGGAGGGTCCCGGGGTCCTGGAGAGAAGGCGTTCTCACCTCTTCCCGCTCTTCCCACAGGGCAAGCACAAGTGTGAGTGTAAAAGTCACTACGTGGGAGACGGGGTGAGCTGTGAGCCGGAGAAGCTGCCCCTGGACCGCTGCCTGCAGGACAACGGGCAGTGCCACGCGGACGCCAGCTGCACCGACCTCCACTTCCAGGGTGAGTGCGCTGGGGTGAGCGACTGGCCAGCAGCACCACCTCATTCAGGCCTGGGGAAGGGACCTGTGCAAGAGGAAAAGGAAACACAGCACAGCATAAGACAGGGACCAAAGTGGCCCCTAGGTTGCCCAGACCCAGTGGAGGTAGCAGAGGGGCGGAGCCAACTCAGAATTGGACCTTGAGCTGCTGCAGCCAGGAAGGGAGCGCAAAGGGTGTCTACCAAGGCTTTTCCCCATGTTTGCTTGTCCCGAGATGCTTAGCAACCCGTATGATGGAAATGAAATCAAGGGTATTAATTAAGATACTTAATTAAAAATCACATTAGGGTATTCAATAACCAAGAAGTGCCTGTCACATGCAAAAGCAATTTCTTAACAGTTGTTTGGAGAGTAGCGCATTGACCGGCACATACCCCATTTATTTCCAAGGACAATTCAAATGGCTTATAATAAGCACTCAGCTATACTAAAACCAAGCATCATAATACCCAGAGAGCAGAAAACCACACAGAGGCTCAGAGTGTGGGCAATAGGGCTTTTTTTTTTTTTTTTAAATCTATTTATTTGAAAGTCAGACATATAGAAAGAGAGGGAGAGGGGAGAGAGACATAGGGAGAAGTGGAGAGAGAGAGAGAGAGAGAGCGAGTGAGCGAGAGAGAGAGAGAGAGAGAGAGCGCAAGAGACAGAGACAAAGAGATTGATCTTCTATCTGCTGTTTGTTGCCCCAAATGGCCACAAAGGCCAAGGCTGAGCCAGGCCAAAGCCAGGAGCTTCATGTGAGTCTCCCACATGGTGGCAAAGGCCCACACGCTTGAATCATCTTCCACTGCTTTTCCCAGGCCAAACTGGAAAAACTGCTTTTTCCAGACACAAACTGGTGCTCATATGGGATGCTGGCATCACAGGCGACAGCTTTACCCATTACACCACAGTGCCAGCCCTGGCATGTTTTTCCCAAAGTTTATTTATCTGAAAGGCAGAGTGACATAGAGAGGGGAGAAACAGATCTTCCATCTACTGGTTCACACCCCAAATGCCTGCAGTAGTCAGGTCTGGACCAGGCTGAAGCTGGGAGCCGAGAATTCCCTGTGGGTCTCCTGTGTGGGTGGCAGGGGTTCAAGCGTCTGCGCCCACATCTGCCCCTCAGGCAGGGAGCAGCTGGTCTCAAACAAGTACCCGATATGGGATGCTGGCGTTGCAGGCCGCGGCTTAACTCCCTGTGCCGTAACACCTGCCCCACAGGGCACCTGGGAGCCCAAGATAGGAAAGCCCTGAAGGATCCTCAGATGTCACTCTGAGCCAAGGCCAAGAGGGACTCCAGTGGTTTAGGACGCAATATGGGCACTGCACATTCTGGCCAATCAGCATTTATGGGGCTGTCTCTGGCTGCACTTGGGTTTGTTTACTGCTGTGATCACTCTAGAGGCAATTTTACCATATCAGCAACAACAACTGACTTAACACCCATAACATCTGAAGTCCCGAGACACCCCACATCCCATCTGAGATGAGACGGGATGTAGCAGCAGGGAGGACTTGCTTTCAAAGGGTCCTTTCAAAGAGACTCTGAATGCAATAAGGGAGCTTTTTAAATGAGTAAGATAAGGAAAATAATGCAGTAAGACAAAAGACAAGAGTATCTTATACTAATATTGCAGCTTATATTAGAAAGCAAGAAAAGTTGCAAAGAACTGAGAGAAAGGACTTCACAGGTATCTGCACAACCATACTCTCAGCAGCACCTGAAGAGTAGAAACAGGTAGGCCCGGGGCATAGTAGGTTAAACTGCCCGCTCGGGACAGCCGCATCTCATACTGGAGCGCTCGTGGGGCACAGTAGGTTAACCTGCCTGCTCGGGACAGCCAAATCTCATACTGGAGCGCTCGTTCAAGTCCCGGCCACTCCATTTGCAATCCAGCTTCCTGCTGATGCACCCAGGAGACAGCGGATGGTGGCCCAAGTACTTGGGTTCCTGCCACCACAAGGGAGAAACTGATGAAGTTCTTGGCTCCTGGCTTTGACCTGTCTCAGCCGCGACTGCTGCAGGCTTTTGAGAAGTGAACCAATGGGTGGAAGATCACTCTCTCCATCGTCTCTTTTCTCTCTGTCACTTTGTATTTCAAAAACATTAAATCTTTAAAGACAAAAAATCTAGAAACAACCCAAGTGTCTATCAACAGATGGATAAATAAAGTGTGTCTCCATACATCAGGATATTATTCAGCCTTAAAAAGGTATGAAATTCTCATATGAGAGTACTTCAGAAGTTCATGGAAATGTAATTAAGATATCTTTTAATACCAGTGTCTACAGACTTTTTGAAGTATGCTCATACGTACCCCATGGATGAGCCTTGAACACATTTTGTTAAATAAAATAAGCAACCAATCTGGCAATATATGCAGTAGAAAGGTTTAAAATAACTCCTATCAAGACGCAGTAGCTCCACTTCTATGGACCATCCTATGGCAATAATCTGAAAATTCAATGTGGGTAAACATACCCACCCCAGCATTACTTAACATCACAAGAAATTAGAAATACCATATATATCTAAGAATAAAGGATGATCAGATATACTGTACATCCATTCAAAGGCACTATCAAGAATTTTGTTGTTGGAGCCAACACTGTAGCATAAAAGGTTAAGCTGCACCAGCCCTGGTGGCTCCACTTCTGATCCAGCTCCTTGCTAATGTGCCTGGGAAACCAGTGGAAGATGGCCAAGTGCTTGGCACCCACATGGGAGACCTGGAGGAAGCTCCTGGCTTCAATAAGGCCCAGCTCTAGCTGTGTGGCCATCTGGGGAACAAATCAGCAGATAGAAGATCTCTCTCGATCTCTCTCTCTCTAGATCTCTCTCTCTGTAACTCTGCCTTTCAAAAAATAAATCTTAAAAAAAAAGCTAAGATAATGTGTCAGCAGGATATTACCACATTTATAACACAGATGACATATATACAAACAGGAAAAAGAAAAAAGACTAGAAGAACATGTATGGTTATAGAAGATTTCTGGGGGTTTTGTTTGTATTTTTACTGACTGTATTAACCTGATGTCTACAATGAGTATATGTCAGTTTTATAATTAAAAAGAAACATTTTTTTTTGACAGGCAGAGTGGACAGTGAGAGAGAGAGACAAGAGAGAAAGGTCTTCCTTTTGCCATTGGTTATAAGCTTATACCTTTGAAAGGCAGAGTGACAGAAAAACCAGGAGCTCTTCCATCAGCTGGTTTGCTCCCCAGATGCCTGCAACAGTCTGGGTTAGGCCAGGTGGAAGCCAGGAGCCCAGAACTCTCTCAATCTCCCATGTGGGTGGGAGGGACCCAGCCACCAGGGCCATCAACTGCTGATTCCCAGGTGCACCAGCAGGAGGCAAGGTCAGAAGTCTGCAGGAGCCAGGACTCGATCCAGGCACTCATAAGGGATACAGGCATCTCAAGCGGCAGTTTAACCCACTGTGCTACAATACCTGCCTCTTTTCTTAAGATTTGTTTGGGGCCAGTGCTGTGGCAAAGCAGGCAAAGCTGCCGCGTGCAATGCTGGCATGCTATATGGGCACAGTTTTGAGCCCCGGCTGCTCCACTTCCAATCCAGATCTCTGCTGTGGCCTGCGAAAGCAGTGGAAGATGGCCCAAGTCCTTGGGCCCCTGTACCCACGTGGGAGACCTGGGAAGAAGCTCATGGCTCCTGGCTTTGGATCAGCCCAGCTCTGGCCATCGTGGCCATTTGGGGAGTAGACCAATGGATGGAAGATCGCTAGCGCACTCACTCGCTCTCTCCCTCCCTCTCCCTCTCTGAAACTCTGCCTTTCAAATAAATGAATCTTTTTTAAAAAAAATGATTGATTTGAAAGGCAGAGTTGACAGAGAAATACATACTTTCAATGCTGCAACATGAAGAGGAAGTGGCTTCCCAAGATACCCTGGGGCAGAGCCCACCCCTCCCCTGCCCCCTCTGCTGGAAGCTCTGCCAAGCTGCAGGGTGAGTGGATGATTGCTCCCCCTCCCCTTGCAGATACCACTGTCGGGGTGTTCCACCTCCGCTCCCCACTGGGCCAGTACAAGCTGACCTTTGACAAAGCCAGAGAGGCCTGTGCCAATGAGGCTGCAACCATGGCCACCTACAACCAGCTCTCCTACGCCCAGAAGGTGAGTCCCCTCTTGTGGACATGGCGTGGGTAGAGGCTACAGGGGAGGAAGCTCAGCCTCTTCTGAAGATGGGGACCCTTCGATTTTTGCCTTCCTGGAAGGCAGGACACTCTGGGAGTAGTAATTCATCATGTCCACTTATGAGGCGCCTACTGTGCACCAGGCACTGCACAGGGTGATTCGTTAGCATTAATTCCATTTCTGGAAGTGTGTGTCACTATTCCCATTTTACAGATAGGGAAACTGAGGCTCAGAGAGGTTAAAGGGCCTGATGTCATACAGCTATGAGCTGGCAGATCTAGCATTCAAATGAATTGCTGACTCCAAAAGTCTACTCTGAACTGTGACACTCGGCTGTCAAGGCAGAGGCAGAGATTGGACGTGAACATTTCACAGCTGGAAATCAGAAGATCAGTAACCACAAGCCTGGGTAGGAGCTACCGGAGCCCCCAAAGCAGCTGGGTTTCTCTGGACTGGCCGCAGCTCTGTGGCTGGAATACATGGTGGGGCCGGTACTGTGGTACAGCAGGTTAAGCTACTGCTTGGGACACACACACCTCCTACTGCCCTGCTTCTGTTCCAGCCCCGTGAATGCACTGGGAGGCAGCAGGTGATGGCCCAGGTGCTGGGCTCCTTCCACCCACATTGCAGACCTAGATGGGAGCTCCTGGCTTTTGCAAGTGTACCAGTAGATGGAAGGGGTGTGTGTGTGTGTGTGTGTGTGTCCGTCCCCCTTCCTCCCTTTCTCCCATCTTCCCTTTCACATACATCTTTTTAAAATGGGGTAGGGGAGACTACAGGACAATTGCCCAAGCTGTCACTCCTATCAGCGAGGAAATGGGGTTCCCTGGTCAGAGCTGCTTATTCTCCGAAACCAAAAGCCCTGCCCATCTGGGAAAGCTGGTGCTTTCTCACTGGGAGCAGAGGTGGCTGCTGCATGGTATGATTTTAGGCCCCTCCAACCTCCATCACTACCAACTCTGTCTGCCTTTCTTCACACCTGATATTTCTTTACCAAGGAACAAAACCTTGGATGCCAGGACCCGGCATTTAGGACGGTCTAAATCTCTACTCTCCTGCTTGCTTCTTGGGTGGCCTTGATCGAGCTGTTGAAACTTCTGTCCTACCTAGCGTGTTTGTGTTAGGAACAAAAGTAAATGGCACAGTAGAAACCCAGCTTCTAACCTTATTAGATCTGGGGCAGATGGCCTGGGTTGGGATCTGCTGCTTGCCAGCTCTATGCCTTGGAGCAAGTTACTCAGCTTCTCTGCGCCTTGATTCTCTGCCTTGTGATGAGGATGGAAGGTTCCTCTCTCATCCTACCACGTGTGAGGATTAAAGGCGTTGACACATCAAAAGCTCTTGCAAGAGAAACTCGCCCAAAATAATCTCTGAATAACTGTTATGGTGGTGCTACAATATGATGATGGTCATGATGATAACTTTGATGATGATGATGGAGAATTAGAATTCTATCACCAGTGAGAGTTCTATCGATGCATAAACAGAAGAATTTGCACATGAGGGAAGTGGCTGATAACCAATTCTTTCATAGAGAACAGAACTGAGTAGGAAGGACTTGGGCACCCACAAAAAAACAGAAGGCACCACTTTCATTCATGCAGGTATTGATTGATGGCTCAATCAACAAAATTTTAATGACCACCTGCAATGTGCCGGGCACAGGGGTAAAAATAGGCAAAATTGAGCCTGACTCCATGCAGTTTTTAGTTGGATGGAGGAAACTGACGTTAGCCAAGTGATCCCACGGGGAGTATGAAACTAGCTGACCGGTGCCCATCATCTGTGTCCCTGCAGGCCAAGTACCACCTCTGTTCAGCAGGCTGGCTGGAGAGTGGACGGGTTGCCTACCCCACAGCCTATGCTTCCCAGAACTGTGGCTCAGGGGTCGTTGGAATAGTGGACTACGGACCCAGACCCAACAAGAGTGAAATGTGGGATGTCTTCTGCTATCGGATGAAAGGTAACTGCCCCAGCTGCACTGCAGGGCCCAGGCCAACCAACCACCAAGGATGAGCAGGGAAGCCCATGCCCCTGCCTCACTGGGGATGGGGGCCCTGTGCACCTCTCCCCTGCAGACGTGAACTGCACCTGCAAGGAGGGCTACGTGGGCGACGGCTTCTCATGCAGCGGGAACCTGCTCCAGGTCCTAATGTCCTTCCCTTCGCTCACCAACTTCCTGAAGGTACGCACCAGGCACCAGTCTGCTTGGTTTCACCTCGGGCAGGCAGAGGCTGCTGCAAAGCAGGCGAGCCCTCGGCAGAAGCCAAAGGCTCATGGCTGGAGCTGAGCACATGGGCACTGGACCTCCTGCGTGAATTTGCCAATCTCCTGTTGCACAATGTTAAGCGTTACTTTCCTCAATGGGACTCAGTTCTCTTACCTGTAAAGTGGAGATGGTCATAGCACCAGCCTCGCAGGGCCATTGAGGGTCACACTGGGAAGCACTCGGACCAGTGGCCAGCACGTGGAAAGCCACTACTGATGACGTCAGCTGTCTCTGTGGCCAGAGCAGTTAGGGAGTGGGATCTGCAGGGACCCCACTCTTCTGTCTTCATGGTCAGCATGGGCACAGGGCATGAGGCCTGCCCAGGAAGTCACATCCATATTCTGCAAGCTATGTCCAACAAAGAGAAAGCCCCACTGGGAGGAGTTGATGCTGGTTGCTCAAAGACCTGAGCTAATAATAGTAATACCAACAGACACAGCTAAGTCTTCTGCACACTGACAGTATGCTAGGAGCTGTACCCAGGCTCCCACCCCCAAGGATGGATGGGACTCCTGGGAACATAAGCCCCACAAGGGAAGGTGTCTCCCTGCCTTGCCCACCACTGTTTCCCCACCACCTTCTGCTATGATTCCCACTTTTTCCGCAAAAAGAAAAAGAGGCTAGGCAAGAGCAAGGCCACAGCCCAACACCCCAGAGCTGAATTCAAACCCAGACTCCCCGTCATCCTTCATGGTGCCTAAGCCACTGTCCCCAGCAGAACCGACAATCGGTGACCTTGGTGGGGAGGGGCATGCAGGGTCAGGACAGAAGTCAGACCAAAAGCCCCAGAACAGTGAGCCTCTGCCCCAAGATCAAAGGTGTGCACCTGCCTGGTCTAAAATCAGGGTCACCACACATACACTGAAGATAAACACGCATCCAACACTTCTGCGGGGGAGCGTGCTCGTGGCAGAGTTAGAACAAAGCCCTCTTTAGCCAGTGCCCCAGCCTCTCTGCACGGAGACGCCCATCTACAATGACAACGCTGAACTAGGCAGAGCGATTTCTTCACATTTAGTCAGTGAGTATTCATTGAACATTTAAGATGTGTCAGTGAGCAAAACAGAACAGAGGAGTGGGTGGTCTGGAGGGCTGGAAGGGGATAAACGCAGTGAGGTCAGGAAGAGGGGGGTGCAGCTCAGGGTCCCACAGCGCACGGTGACAGGGGAGGCTGCAGTGGAGAGGTGGCAGTGCCCAGAGGAGACCGACAGCACTCCAGGCAGGAGGAGCAGCCGCACACACAGGCCAGGCCGAGAGCAGCAAGGAAGCTGGTTTGGGTGCAGCGGGGCAGCAGCCAAACGCCTTGGGCCTCACAAGCCACTCTGCTCCTCCTCTGGGTGACGTGGGCCTTGTTTGGAGAAGACGAGATGTGAGCTTCGACTTGTGTCTCACAGGACCGCTCAGGCCACCACGATGAGCATGGGCGGTGACAGGGCTGTGTCTCAGGACCATGGGGTTTTGTGAGCATAAGCACTGCTGGCTGACATCGGAGTTCCCAGCTGCTGCTGCCCTGCACCCTCTCCAGCCCCCCTGACAGCCGCCTCCCTTTCCCAGGACCTGCTGGTCTACTCCAACAGCTCCGCCAGAGGCCGGGCGTTTCTCAAGCACCTGACGGACCTGTCACTCCGCGGCACCCTCTTTGTGCCCCAGAACAGTGGGCTGGGGGAAAACGAGGTGAGTCGGGGTCCCCGCGTCTGCATTCAGACCCCACCAGGATGGTGCTGTATCAGAAGCCACCCCCACCAAGTTCAGTGCCAACACAGTTTTGGAGCTCACACACCCGCTGATCACCCACCACTTCCGTTGGTCTTGGCACACATGCTGAAACCAGCAGGCAGGGGCTCCGGGCTGGCTGGCTGTGGCTGGAACTTGACAGGTGCTCAGTCACTACTTGTTGAAAAAAATAAATCCTCATGCAACCTTATGAGGTCACTTCCGCTATTATGCTTTTTTTTTTTTTAAGATTAAAAAGTACTTAGCAAGGTCAAGGCCACAGCCTAACACCCTATAGGGGTGCTCTTGCAGCAATGGCAGGGGGAGTGGTGAGCACAAGCCCAGTCCTGCAGTGCTTTTTGAGCCTGGGTTTGGCTCATTAGCTGACGTGCCATTGGCCGACAGGTCGCATACTTGAGTGGGAGGCTCTCAGAGGTCAAGGGCAAGGTCACTGGGCAGGGAAGAACTGAAGCTCTTGATGCCATCCACCTGTACTGGCAGAGAGAGGAACCAGCAGAATTTAATCAGCACATCCACCGAGGGCTGGCCCCAGGCCCTGCTCAGCCACCCAAGGGTTAGGAGGAATGATACCACCCACCTGCTCCTCCCAGGACTTCACATAACAGAAGAGTTTCCACCCCACCTGCTAGCCAGGGGAGCCTCTGGCAGAGTCCAAACCAAAAGCCCAGGGAAACATGACTTCCCAGCTACTGTCTGTCCTTGAACCACCACCCTTCATTCTCTTTCTTCTTAGACCTTATCTGGGCGGGACATCGAGCACCACCTCGCCAACGTCAGCGTCATCCTTTACAATGACCTGGTCAATGGCACGGTCCTGCGGACGAGGCTGGGGAGCCAGCTGCTCATCACCTCCAGCCGGGACCAGCTCCACCTGGTATGCAAAGCCTTCTGGGCTTACTGGGAGAACAGAAGATAATACATGCAAAGTGCCCAGCATACAGTAGGTGCTCAATAGATGGCAACTATTATCACATAAAAGTAAACTCTAACCCTACAGCTAGAGGGTGGTAATGACTGCATACCTCGTGTACCATAGCAACAGGCAGTGCCTATCCCTTGGAAACCAGGCTGGCTTTAAAAGCTGGTGATGGGCCGGCGCCACGGCTCAATAGGCTAATCCTCCGTCTGCGGCGCCGGCACACCGGGTACTAGTCCCGGTTGCTCCTCTTCCTGTCCAGCTCTCTGCTGTGGCCTGGGAGTGCAGTGGAGGATGGCCCAGGTCCTTAGGCCCTGCACCTGCATGGGAGACCAGGAGAAGCACCTGGCTCCTGGCTTCGGATCAGCATGGTATGCTGGCTGCAGCGGCCATAAGGTTGTGAACCAACGGAAAAGGAAGACCTTTCTCTCTGACTGTCCACTCTGCCTGTCAAAAAAAAACAACTGGTGATGAGGAATGCAAACAAAGCCATACGAAAGCTTCTTGAGTCTCTACCTCTGCTTCTGTCACATTGCCTGTCCATCCCAGGCATTATGGTGAACCCTGAAGCTAAAAGGCCCTGGCGCGAATCCCAGTTCTGCTGCCTGACAGAACTCAGACAAGTGATCCAACCTCTGAGTCTCACTTTCCTTCTCTGGTAAATGGAGATGATGATGATGGTGTTGTAAGGAAAACTTCCTTCTCTAAGATTTATTTATTATTTATTTGAAAGGTAGAGTTACAGAGAGCAAGCGAGGGAGAGAGAGAGATCTTCCACCCATTGATGCACTCCCCAAATGGCTACAACAGCTGGGGCAGAGCCAGACCAAAGCCAGGAGCTTCTTCCAGGTCTCCCATGTCGGGACAGGGACCTAAAGATTGGGGCCATCTTCCGCTGCTTTCCCAGGCTGTAGTAGAGAGCTGGATCGCAAGTGGAGCAGCCGGGACTTGAACCAGCACCTCTAGGGATGCTGGCATTGCAGGCAGCAGCTTAACCCATTGCGCCACAGCACCAGCCGCAGACTCTCCCTTCTTACAGTCCATGGCTGAGTCTGCGAATTAAACTGGTATAAGACAGATTAACAGAAGAGCATACAAAGCTTATTTGATATTTTACATGCACAAGGGACTCCTCATAACAAAAAAGATCTCCAGCAGCAGATACAACCAGGAAGTTAGACTTTCCAAAAAGCAGTGCAGTAAATTTGTGAAGAAGTAAAAAAGCATTGGGGCAAAGAGCAGTAAACTGTGGGACAGTGAGTAGGAAATTAATGGGAGGATTACTTCAGTGGTCGCTCTGTTGAGATCCATTTGGGTGTTGACTGGCAGTCTCTTCTCTTCTGACACAAGGGTGCCTTTGCATTACAAACCTTCCCTCAGGGAGAGGGGAGCTCACAGAACACTTCCTGTGTCAGCCACTTCTCAAGTGCTCCAACCTAAGAACAGTCAGTGTGCTGGCGGAGGCGTTCTGAAACTTCACTGATGACAACAGTGAGGGTGGTAGGAGTGGTGGTGACATGGACAGTGGTTGCCATGGTGATCATGTGAATGACTGATGATGCTGACGATCACTCTGATGAAGATGTCTAAATCGTGGGCTGTGTAGAGATGACAATGGTTCAAGGCTTGTGACATGCAGGACATGCAGCAAATGCTAAATTGCATTTTTCAATATTTACCCTGATAAATGACTCTGCGATGGAACAGCAGTTCAGCTTTTATGTGTATCCGAACCACTGAGAGATCTGTTCAAGTGCAGATTAGGATTGAGCAGCTGTGGTGTGGGGCCTCTATTCTGGCCACAACACAGAGACCAGATCCCTGTAAAACCCCCTTTCTAACCACGTGATGTGATGGCTGGAGCAGTGGCCCCAGGCCCAGAGGCATGAGGGCTGCCACTCACTCCCTGGGTGATCCACTTTCCTTCTGAATGCCTACCTGTCATTCAAGTGAGCTGCACAGACGTCCCCTGAGCCCAGGGCAACTGCTGTGTCCCGTGCTGCTCACAGTGGAGGGGTCTCAGGGAAGCTGAACACCCTCCACGGAAGGGGAGAAAGGGCCGGATGGCCCAGGCCTCTCTGACCCGCTGCCCATTTCCCTAGGAGGAGACCAGGTTCGTTGATGGAAGAGCCATCGTGCAGTGGGACATCTTTGCCTCCAATGGGATCATTCACGTGATCTCCATGCCTTTAAGAGCACCCCCTCCCCCAAAGGTGAGTGTCCGGGATTCCCAGGGAGGGGGCTAGAAGAGCCGCCCACACCCACGGCTGCCTTCATGGACGCCAGCCCCACTCCTGTGTATCAGCACAAGAGTGCTAATTTTCTTACCTACAAGGCCTCCCTCCCTGGGTTTTTGGGAGGATTTCAAGTTATTAAGTGTACATGTATAGTCTGTGCTCCGTAGAAGTCGACGGGTGAGTATACCAAGTTTTCCCCTGAAACATGAGGGAGGAATAAGCAGCTGGAAGGTTCCATAGCCTGCTGGGGTTCAAAGCCCACTTCTGCCACTAACGGGCTGTGAGCTATCCGGCAGGTGCTTAACCTCTCTGGGGCTCAGGCCTACCCCCTGCCATTCAGAGTAACACCTGTCCCTAAGTCTTTGGGGTGAACGGACTATTCCACGGGAGGAGCTCAGAACGAACCTGGCAGCAGCAGGGACTGGAAACACGCTAACTACTTGTCATTATCTTTAACTCCACTGCCTCCAAGATGCCCTGGGCCAGCGAGAACAGGGTGAGCCCAGCAGGTGTGCCTCTCTCACCGGGGAGTCACCGGCTTTACGAACAGGCCCTTCCCTTTTCTGCGTGCAGACTCCGACCCACGCTGGCCTGGGCACCGGGATATTCTTTGCTGTCATCCTGGTCAGCGGCGCTGTTGCTCTGGGTGCCTATTCTTACTTCCGGCTGAACCATAGACTAATCGGCTTCCAGCATTTTGAGGTAAGAAAGAACAGGAACATGACGCTGGGGTCCTCCCCCTAATCCAGGCTACGTCAGCCGTCTGGCTGCTCTAGAGACCCCACCCAGGAGCAAGGGTTGCCCCACTGCCTCCTGGATACAGTCTCTCAGAACAGCAGCAGCTCCAGGAAAGGCCTGGGTGAGAGGCTGCCACGCCAGAGCTTTGGTTTGGAAGTAAATTTTCCAGGCCCCAGGAGTCACCTGCACTAGCCAAGCACCCAGCATGATCTTGGGCTTCAGGACTGGATCTGAGGGTTGGGGTGCAGGGTAGGGGACCTGCGCATCCCCCAGGTCCCACACTGCAGCCAGTCACACTCTTCCTGCTCCTGGAATAGTGGAGGTACCTCCAGATCAGCAGAACAGCACCCTTCCTTATGTACTGTGCACCCTGCCCTGGCCCAGCCTCCCCTGAACACACCTGAGAAAGGCTGTTCAGAGTCGCGTACTCAAAAGCTCCAGGCACGAAGCCCCACAGCATCTGTCAGAGTCCCTTCTGTTGCCGTAACTGAGCCTCACTGACTGTGTAACTTACAGCGACGGACAGCAGAGGTTTGTGAAGGCTGGGAGGCCCTTCTTGCTGCCGGGGGCTCTTTGCAGAGGCCCAAGGTGGCGGGGGGCTTCCTGCAGCTGAAGAGGGCATCCTAGCTCAAGTCTCTCCTCCTCTTAGAGAGCCACAGCCCCACCTGGATGGCCTGAGTTCACCTTTCTGGCCCAAGGTCCCACCTGCATAGTCAGGTGAAGCCTCAACATGGGGCGTGAGTTTCCAGCTGAGTTCTGATGGAGACAAACAGCCACGTCATTTTCAGCAAACGTGTCTGCTTCTAGTTCAAGGACAGGCCACACCACGCCAGGGTGCCGGGATAGTGATTACCCTCCGTGCAGTGGGGTGGGGGTGGAGGGAGCACTCTGCCCTGATACGGGTGGTGGTCACAGCCGGGTAGACATGTCCCTGAGCTGACCTCTAAGACTGGTGAATTTCATTATGTATCAATCACTTCTCAATCGCACAAGCTCCCATGGCAGAGAGGGTGGCTGGCAGCAGCTGCCACCCTAGGCAAGACACTGCTGGCTCACAGCCCTCACACTTGTCTTTCTCAACAGTCGGAAGTGGACATCGGCGTTGGGGCTCTGGGCAAGCAGCAGCCTGAGAATATCTCGAACCCCATGTATGAGAACACAGCCTCCGTGCCCCCAGAACCTGCCTACGACCCCTTTGTGGTGAGTGAGCATTCTTTTTTCCCTCTGGGAAGGGGTTTGCCTGGGGCGCAGGGGCAAGATCTTTCAGCAAATCTCAATGCAAAGCTTGGCCCCCCAAAAACCGCCTTCTAGGACATGTCCCAGACAGCAAGTCTGAAGGCCAGTTTTGCAAACGGAAACCCTGTGGCTGTTCAGTTCCTGGGTTCTAATGGGCAGACGCCACTGCAGGTAGGGGAACACCAGAGGTCGCCACCCCAATTCTGTGACCTGGTGAAATGTCTCAAGGAAGAGGAGCCTTGGGCGAAATTGTGCTGCTGCCAACGGTTCCAGGGTAGCAGGTGAACTACAGGATGCAAGGCCAGGAAAGGATCCTTTTTTCCCATTAGCTGGTGATCCTTTGAACTTACACTGATGAGGGTGTCCGAGGCTTTTCGGCTTCTCGTTCTGGGAGCTATGTTGTCTTTGAGGAGGGCTTTCATAGGCAGGGGTACTCCGCTCTGGGTCCCAGACGTGCCTGTTGTTTCCTGGAGGTAGCGATCCCCGAGCTAAGCTGGGGACACCCCTTGGCAGGGGCTCCTTCGCCCTGGCGACAGAAGTTACACGCTGCCTGGAGTGTGTTACCAATCCTGGGCGGAGAAGCTAGGGCTGAAACTGGGCCGATCCTTTTATGCTCACCTGACAAACAGGAAATCTGCCAGCCCATGTGCTGACTGTCCCTGTCTACCCTGCACCTGCCCCACGCCTCCCCTGAGGTGCACAGCTCTGTGACATGCCCAGAGCCGTCAGCGGCACCGACGAGGCCTTCTATCACATGTGGGTGCACCACGAAGGCCTCAGACCAGTGGCCAAAAGCAGTCTTCAACCTGCGTGAGTTCCCAGGACGATGTGAGTCCTCACGGCGCACATCCCGGCCCTCTCTCTTCCAGGACTCAGATGAGCAGCCGCTGGACAGCAGCGACCCCTTGGGTCTCTGATGTGAGCAGACACCATCACCCACCGAGAACCTCAGCAAGAAGGCTGTTAGCCGTGAACTCCTGGCACCACTGCCTCTGGGAAGGGGAGGTCCTTGGCATTCTGAAGCACTCAACACCAGTACCTCCTCCCTGTGGTTAATCTGGACGTGGGGGACGTCTTGTTTCTGTAGGTGAGGGACCACAGCACTGAGTCCAGCCAAGGGGCTTCTCCCTTCTCCGAGCCGCCTCTGTCCCCATCAGATGCCCCTCACGGCAGTAACTGGGACCCCACTTATCTGTGAGATTGTGAGCTCCCGAAGGCAGCGCCAGGCCCCCTTTGTGTTTGTATCCCAGTACCTGATATAGGAAATGCGCTCCAGAAATGCTTACGGAACAGAAATAAAGTCAGTGAGACCAGTCTGGTGTCTGGGAAAGCAGAAACTCCATTCACAGAAGGGGGCAAAGTTTGAAGGCAAAAATACCCTTATTGGGTCTAATTAGGGTCTTCTTGCCCAATCTACTCTCATGTGCTCATCTGTGTCTACTCTAGAAGACAGCACTTCCTACCCACTAGGATGGCTAAGGGAAAGAGAAGAGTGTAGGGAAGGTGTGTAACTCTGAATTTCAAATCAATCTTTTTTTAAAAAAAAACAGCCCAAATGTCCACCATCAGAAATTTCCAATCCACATAACCGTATGGATGACCCTTGAGAATACGGTGCTAATTTCTTCGTGAAACTATCGCGGGGAGGAGATTCAGAAATGGCCAAAACGAGAAAAGTCCAAAAACCACTTATGAACGCACACTTCTGCCGATGAGGAGGTGAGACCCAGAGAAACTCGGCGGCCACGGGAGACACTGCTAGAGGCGATGACACTTGGAGAGCTGAGGTCCCCCAGCTCCGGGCTCATGTGGCTCCCACCTACGGCTGTTGTCTCTAGATTTCGCAATGGTGAGAGATTTGGGGTCATTTCTCCCCCTCCCCAGTGGAAGCTCTCTCACAGCCTCACCACATTTTGATCCCTTTTCAACAGTCTGAACTGGTGAAGGCTAGGGGCTCCCTCAGTGCACATCACTTTACTGAAACTCAGAACGCACAGCTTCATGCGAAGCTGCAGCCTCCCCAGCACCTTACTCTCTACCCCTGGAGGGTAATGGCCCCAGCTGGAAACAGCTTGCTCCAATTGAAGTGTGCAAAATGAAATCAGAGTCCCTCGACAGGAGCCTGGCCACCACCCTGAGCTGGGACCCTGGTGGGGAGCAGCAGGCTGCCTGGGGCCTCCTGAGAGAATGAGGAAGACATCTCGGGGGCTTCCGCATTCGGCTACATCTTTATGCAAGGAAAATGACATCCGGGGCAACCAGGCCACGGGCTGCCAAAGCACACTCAGCGGAACCTGCAAGCTGGTTCACCGGCCGATCTATGTTGCTGTCCCACGCTCTGGTTATTTATGTCCATTTATCAGTAAGTCCTGCTGGCAGACATCATGGCCCTGGGGGCAGAGGAGGGTGTGTGTGTGTGTGTGTGTGCTTTAAGAAAGAAGTTAGGTCGGCGCCGCGGGTTCTAGTCCCGGTCGGGGCGCCGGATTCTGCCCCAGTTGCCCCTCTTCCAGGCCAGCTCTCTGCTGTGGCCCGGGAGTGCAGTGGAGGATGGCCCAAGTGCTTGGGACCTGCACCCGCATGGGAGACCAGGAGAAGCACCTGGCTCCTGCCTTTGGATCAGCGCGGTGCGCCGGCCGCAGCACGTCAGCCATTGGAGGGTGAACCAACGGCAAAGGAAGACCTTTCTCTCTGTCTCTCTCTCACTGTCCACTCTGCCTGTCAAAATAATAATAATAATAATAAATAAAAAAGAAAAGAAAGAAGTTAAACCATGGGCCCCACACTTAGAAGGTAAGGGGAAAACGCCAAGCTCAAGCGATTGTTGAGGCTCAAGTACCAGCTGTACTCAGAACGGGCGGCGCCGGGTGGGGGCACAAGAGGCCGGCACAGAATGAGCCTGGACAAGGGGTGTGCTCGGGGGATAGACGCACTTACCTGGAGGGAGGCTTCAGAGTCGGTTCCTCTCGGCCTCCGTGACACCAGCAGAGGCCCGGTGCCCGCCCGGGGTCCGGTCCTGCTACAGCCATGCTTAGGGGCAGGTTTTGGCCTTCTTGCTTCCAAGCCTCACAGCCAAGTGGCGTACTCTCATAGCCAGAGGGAAGAGGCTACCTCTTTCCCAGAACTGTCCTCTGCCAACGTCCCCTGGAGTCTGAAAGTGCCACATGTGCGTGGCATAGGACAAGGATGAGTCACCCAGGTGTCAGGCCCACAGAACAGCTCCTCCTGAGAACTGACTGCCCCGTCAGTGTTCCCACGTGCATGGGGGCACACAGTGCGGCACCATAGCCCCCCCACGCCAAGGAGGGGGGTCCCCGGTGGGCCCTCCCACAGTGTCGAGCCTGCTGATGTTCAGTGAGCCCCCCTTCCTGAGCCTGGACCACCCTGAACCCCGGGGCTGACATCAGAGAGAACTCGGCTCCCACCTTCTGTTTCGTCTGCCACAGCCACTTCCCAGGACAGTGCTGGGCTCGGGGAACACGTGTGCAGCAATGGCATCTGAAGACAGGGACCCAGCAGCGCCAGCACTGCACTCACGGGCTAGGGGAGCACAGGCAGCTACCGCTGGGGGTCGCACCCGCTGGGGGCACTAACACCAAAGGTGTCACATGCAGCGAAGGAGAAGGGCGGTGGACGGCCAGTCAAAACCTCTTCTGCTAAGAGCAGGGAAAAAAATAACCTCATGCAACAACTTGCCAAGACATCTGCAATGTTTTTAAACTGCAAACGTGTGAGCTTGTTAATGGCTATTGCTACCTTAGAAGAGGCGGCAGTTCACCTCCACACCCTGTGCCTGGTAGAGCGTAAAGCAACGGGTGTGGCGGGGGCAGGCTCAGCCTGCTCGGGTGCTCAGGAGGTGCCGGCGGGGTGTGTGAGGGCAGCCGAGGGGCCATTCTCCCAACCTGCAGGGGACCAGGAGCCCTTCCGGAGCGCTGGGTGGCAGGAGGCACCGCCCACAGAGAACGTGGCCCACCTTCACATGAGCCTTCCAGCATCAGACTCTGCACAGAAAGACAAAGTAGCTCTGACACGCAATGCGTGACTCAACTGGCAAATGCTCAGACACGAGGCCTCTAAAAGACATCATGAGGATCACCATGATGGCTTCCGACGAGGATGGATTCCAGGAAACAGTACTGTCTGTTTCAAAAAGGACATTTTAAAATAAGGGTTAAATACTTTGGGTGCCTGCACTGTGGCATAAGGGACTAAGCTTCTGCCTGTGGCGCCAGCATCCACATGGGCGCTGGTTTGAGTCCCAGCTGCTGCTCTTCTGATCCAGCTCTCTGCTATGGCCTGGGAAAGCAGTGGAGGATGGCCCAAGTCCTTGGGCCTCTGCACCCAAGTGGGAGACCTGGAGGAAGCTCCTGGCTTCAGATCGGCCCAGCTCTACCTCTCAAATAAATAAATCTTTGTTAAAAAAAATATTTGCTTTGGTCTGAAAATCAAAGTTCTTACATCCCAGTCTTCAGACCCGGGGATGGGATGAGGCGGCGCGGCCCACGGGAGATTAAGTCAGGAGGTGAGGCCTCGTGTGTGGGATTAGGACCCATCTAAAAGGGGCCCCAGGATCTCCCTCCCCTCTCCACCCGGTGCGGACACAGCGGGTAGGGCCCATCGGTTAATGAGGAAAATGGCGTCCCCGGGCGCTCACTCTGCTGGAGCCTGACCCTGGACTCGCCAGCCTCGGGAGCGGTGGGAAATAAAGCCCTGCGGTTCACAGTCCACTGTACCACAGCACATGCGTGCGTCATCTGCACACGTACATGCACCTCCACGAAAACGCCAGCCACAAATGCAGACCCGGGCGCGTTGGACCTGCGATCCAAATGCTACAAGTGGTGCTGCCGTCAGCAACGTGGTTTCCAATGTCCTTCAGAAACGCAGGAGGATCCTTTATAAACTGGGGTAAAACAAGGCTAAACTCCTCCTTGGGTTTACAAGTGGCTGCATTCCTGGAAAAGTCAGCATGGTAAATCACATCCAGAAAAAAACAGAGTTAGGTTCTGGGCTGAAAAATGGTAACAGATGTACCAGGAATGTCAACAGGCTCTTTAAGGAGGCAGAGGCGGCGGGCCCTTCCCTGCACAGGGCTCCCTGTGAGACGAAGGCAGTCCCATGGGCCTGGCACCAGGGCCCACAGGTGCCCTCCCCATCTGAGCCCTTCCACCCTATCCACCCACATGTCCCCAAATTGTCCCCAGGGGGCAGTGCTGGCCCGGGAGGAGAATCCCTGCTGGGGACAGAATGAGAGGCGGGCCTGTGCAGAAGTCAGACTCTCCTGTCGCCCTCACTCTAGGGAACTTCATTCACAGCATGGGGACTTTGAGCCCACGCCAAAGTTCTGGAAGCCCCAGCACGTTGGGCCAGCTCTGTCACAGCTCCAAGGAGGAGGAGCAGCGTGCCACTTCCTGGTGGATGACGCACCAGAGGGAGAATAATGCCACGTTTCCACGGGATCACTGAGGAAGAGTGCAGGTGCAAGATGGCAGGCGATCGAGGAGGGAGGGGAGACAGAACGAGGTGTCCCCAGGAGAGGTGAATGATGCTACGGTATCAGCCCAAGGGGAGGTCAAAGACTTTAAGATGTTAACACCCACACAGACATTTTAAAACTTTTTAAAAATAAAGCCTTCAAAATATAAGGGGCCAGCGTTGTGGTGCAGAGGGTTAAGGCACTGCCTGCAATGCCGCATCCTGTATGAGAACCGTTTAAAAACCTGGGTGCTCCACTTTGGATCCAGCTTCCTGCTAATGGAACTGAGAAAGCACTGGAAGATGGCCCAAGTGCCTGGGCCCTGCCACCTCCATGGGAGCCCTGAATGGAGGTCCTGGCTCCTAGCTTTGTTCCAGCCCAGCCAGGACATTAGGGGAGTGAACTAGCAGATGGAAGATCTCTGTCTCTCCCTCTATGTGAACTCTGCCTTTCAAATAAATCTTCAAAAAAAATATATACATGTATTTATAAATGTACCCAAAATCCAGTATGAATTGACTTCATAATACTCCTAAATTCTATGCTTCCTTTCCTTAAAGCCTTTCAGCTTTCCTGTTCCTCCGATTACAAACAGGGCCCCGGCGTCTCCTTGGTCTCCCAGAGGGAGCTCCCTGGGAAAGACAGGGGTCACCACCTGCCCACTGGTGGCTGTGCTCCCCACCGGGGTTTCCGTCCACAAGCTCTGAAGGCAGGTGGACCCATGTGCTTCTGGGAGTGGGAGGAGATGCAGGTGCTAAGAAAAAAATGTAACCTTTCACCCCTTCTCTCGGGGATACCTGGTGGGACCGTCAGAGCTTTGCTTTTTAATCCAAGGCTTCCTCCAATCCTTGTAGGAGAAATAACCTCAAGTGCTGGAGGAAAAGGCACGTTTGGCACGTTGTGGCTTCACCAGCCTGCAGTGACTGAGCACACAGATCAGAGGCCTAACAAAGCGACCACGCAGTGCAAACTTTTATTGGCTTTAAGTTCAGTATCACGTAACACACAAAAACAACATTCAGAATAAATAGCAAATTCACATTCAGAATAAATAGTTCATCTACCTAACTTGCATGTGTTGTACTTGATGCCATACAGGCACAGTCCATCACCCCACAGGACAACCAGGCAAGTCTCCTCCCAAGTCTGAGCCCACGCCTGCCCTGCTAATGGAGGCGTCGCAGGCCAGGTTCCCCAGGAGCAGCCATGCTGGAAGGCCTGCCCGGGAGCGCTGCTCGGATCACCTCCTGGCAAGGGGAGGGAAAACAAGGAAGCAGGACCGAGAGGCAGAGGTGCTGGGCTGCAAGCGGACCCCACAGGGAGCGCTGGAGCCCCGAGAGCTCTCCAGGCTTGTCCTGAGCAGGGTGGGGGGCCAGGCCTTTGATGCCCCCCAAGGAGCAGTCAGGGCTCTTCTGCAGGGGAAGCTCCCAAAGAGGCCACTGGCTGTGAGTGGTCAGCCAGCGGCCCTCCCAGGAGCTCCCCAAACCAGCACGATCACAGGACACAGCTGCGGATGGCGGGAGGTACATTCCACTGGTGCAAATGGGAGCTCGGTGGCTCAGGCACACACAACGAAGAGAGGAGGACACGAGCCGGCGACACAGGATGCCACCGGCGACACAGGATGCCACCGCTGGCCACACCGGGAAAACACGCTCAGAAAGTAGCTCTAAGGGAACATGGCGCACTTACCTAACGCACTTCTTGCTACTACCTGCATCCCAGCTATGAGGTCACTCTCCTGCACACTGTCACTGAGGCAATCTTGACAGTGCCACAGGACAGCTCAGCAGAGCAGGGGCTGGTGAAGTGCAGCCCAAGATCAAGTGCAGCCCATGGGCTGTCACTGTCAACCACACTGGGATGGAGGACAGCCATACCACTCCTAGAGCAGAAGCAGCAGGCAACGGCCCATGTGGCTTCCTAAGTGGCCCCTTAGAGGGAGAACCACATCGCAGGAACTTTGCTCCTTTCCCTAACCCACTGGTGATGCCAAAGCTCAGCTGAACTTTGACCTAAGCTCCCAAATGCGAAGGCAAAAAAAAAAGGTACAAAATGAAATCAATAGCAAGAAGACAAAACACAGGTTCTCTAGCAGCTGACTGCAGCAGTCACGGGACCCAACATCTGTGCGGCTTCAGTCCGGGAGCCTGCTGGACAGGGGCCCCAAGTGGGTCTTTGTCTGCCAATGAGTGTTTGGCAGAGTGGAATTCAGTTCTAATATTTAGCACCCTCACCACTGCTTAACAGGCCTTTGAAGAGGAGGAGAGAGAAATGGCCATTTAGTTCACCCAAAGCTAAATTAGGTAGGAGGCAAGATGGCTTTTTGTTTCTCCTTTGCAATAATTAAGAGGACCAGCGGCCAGCGCTGTGGCACAGTGGCCTAAGCCTTTGTCTGAGGGGCAGGTTTGAGTCCCAGTTGCTCCTCTTCTGATCCAGTTCTCTGCTATGGCCTGGGAAGGCAGTGGAAGATGGCCCAAGCCCATGAGCCCCTGCACCCACGTGGGAGATGCAGAAGAAGCTCCTGGCTCCTCGCTTCGGATCAGCCCAGTTCTGACAATTGCAGCTATCTGGGGAATGAACCAGAGGGTGGAAGAACTCTGTCTGTAACTCTGCCTCTAAAACAAATATGCAAAATCTTTAAATAAAAAAAAATAATTAATATTGCCAATGAATACAAGGCAACTAACAATTTAGTTTGAGAGATATGCGCAAATCAGTAGCACGTGTTACATGCCATATGGTACTAACAGAGATAGAAACTTGAGAGAGGGAGAGAGATCTTAGGAGGAAAGTAGGAGCTCTAAGCCTAAACAACTAAAATATTTTAAAAATCAGGTTTCATCATAAAAGCAACTCTGGAAAAAATCAGTTCTGCAACTGCCTTCCAAAGGGACTTGCTACAGGTACCATGGACACTGGCGGCTGCTTGTGGCTGGCATGCACCACCCGCAAAGTCTCAATTCATGTTCATGCAATTCTTATAAAATCAGTCTAAACAACGTTAGAAACACTAAAGCTTTAAAAGTTCAAGCTAATTGCATTGTTTGCTTTTACAAACTGGTTTTTTTTAAATGGTAGAAAACAGACTCACTTCTGTTATCCCAACACCCTTCCATCCGTGTGCACACCAGCAAACCACCCGGAAAGAACCAAGTGGCCAGTGTGGTGGCACACGTCCCAGCTGAGAGCCCTGACAGCAGCAAACGAAAATGTCTTCAACTGCACACAGACCACGACAAGCAATGACATGGGGGTGCCGCTGTCCTTGCTGGGCAGACGGCTGTGCTGGGCCCTGCACTGTCACCCGGGGGGGGGGGGGGGGGGGGGGACGCCAGGCCCCTGCTACCTTGCAGCTCTCAGGTTCTGCCAAGCTGAGTGGCCCAGAGACCGAAGCGCTCCTAAAGGAGAACACACTGGAAAAGTCATTATTCACATCCAGAAAAGTCTTCTCCCTCAAGACCGAGATCACCAAACCAGAAAGCAGGTTTTCAAGCCAGTTCCACTTGGTTCTTGAGTAAACAGAACACCGGGCAACCGTCACACGGCAGACGCCACAGGAACACCTGATCAGATGCAAACTCAGAGCCATTTTCTAAACACCTACATACAACCCACTTCTCCAAAGCAAAGACGACACACCAAGAGCACCTCAGGACCATGACACTGTGCGGTGATGGGCGTCACCCCACACGTGAAATGCCAGCCTCCGACACACTCCGACGGCTGGAACACCCAGCAGCAAACAAGCTGCACACGAAGCGCCTCCTCTGCTCCAAAAACAAATGGGCGGCTGCACCTTACTGCTTCATAGGAACACAAGAAAAGCAGGAACCTACCTGGGCCTAAAGGGTCGCCTACACCCTTACAGGGAAATACACAAGACGCCACGTGGGAAGCTCGGTTAACCAGGGGCGCCCCAGCAATGCCGCGGCGCTGCTCTGACTGCTCCGGTTCTGGCGCGCAGCCTGGGAACCGCCGAGCTGGCCTGTGGTCCACGCGTTTGTTACAACACAAAGGCTCCACAAGCAAGCACTCTCCGCAAGCCCCCTTCGGTCCCTGCCGTTCCCCAAAGCACGCACGTTACAGCAAAAGCTTGAAATGGGCTCTAGCAACTCTAGACCAGGCTCCTCTGGACACAAGCGCAAACCAGCAGATGCGATTACGACCCTGCCAACAGCACCTTGACAACAGCACACACTCCCACAGCTCGCTGAGACCCAGGAACTATGTGGGAGGATACTGACACAATAAAACACACACACACATACAGATGCCACTTGCGTGAGAAATAAGGACCACTCAGTCGGCCATAGCAGGTCTAGCTACTGGCTTCAACGTCCTGCACCTCTCCCGCCAAGGGAAACCCAGGCCAGCTCCCAGAGTCACACACACCTGGCAGGAGCAAGGCAGAGAGCAGCAGAGTGCGGGTGACCAGCACTTGGGTGGGCTGTGCGGGTGGGACCCGCTCCGGGGGGCCTCTCACAGGGGTGCTGGCTCTTGTCACCCGCTCACTCCTTGCAGCCTTGTTTCACAGAGAACTGTTCCCCGACTGCAAGAGTGATCTGCCACGGCTCTCACCTACCCCGCCCTCCTGCCCCCCTACCCCGCGCCCACGTCCAGCACCACTGTCCAGTCCCTGCACAGCAGGCGCAGGCTGAGGACAAGGAGTGCCAGTTCTCTCTCACATTAAGTCCTTCCAGGGACACTGAGTTCTCTTTGACCCCACACACCAGGGCAGCAACACCTTAGGGCCAGCGGGTGTGGGAGCTGGCTGCCGCCTGTGGCGCGGGGCGGCGGGCATGGCTCCCCGGCTGTCTGCGCACAGCGCTGTCTCTGGGCCCCGCCGCGCCGCCTGCAAACACGCAGGACGGTTCCAGGGGGGTCATGACCAATGTCCGCACTCACCCTGCCGGAATTCACGGGTGCACTGGGTGGGCTCGCCTCGCCCGGGGAAGCCCGGTGGCCATTCCCACACCCCCACACCCTGGTCAACAAAGTAGGTGGGGCCAGAGTCTCCGCCCCAGGAGTGCAGGAAGGCGAGACCAGGAGAGGGTAGTCCGGAAGGTACGAAGTCAAGGTCAAAAGGCATACTCGTCTTTCCAGAAAGCAACGCTCAGACACAGGCAAGACCAGTCCAGCCACGCCCGCCTAGCCTGGGCCCACGCTGCTTCCGGCTCTTCCCAGGGCGGGCGCGTGGTTACTTGGCCTGGGCCTCGTGCAGGAGCGGGGCCCTGCAGGCGGCTGGCAGGTCGGACCAGGCGGGCAGCTCATGCTGCAGCGGAGTCCGCCGCGGGTAGAACGTGTGGCTGACATCGTAGTTCAAGAGGCAGCTCAGGGACGCCATGTAGATGTCGGCAAACCGCGACAGGCGCCGCAGGAAGTAGGTGGGGTTCTGGTCAGTGCGGAACAGGCTTCCAAACTGTGCGTTGAAGAAATTCTTGGTCATTTCTCTGAAGTGGCAAAGCAGGGGGAGGGGGGAGAAGGCGAGAATGATTCAGAAAGTTTTAAACTACCGAAATCAAAATCTCTTAAAAAAAAAAAAAAAAAAAAAAAAAGATTCATTTGAGAGAGCTGCAAGGCCAGCAGCTGACCATGTGTCCATCGGCAGGATGACTCTGGCCACGGCTCCCCCCAGCTGGCGCAGGGACACTGCTACAGGCCTGGTTTGGACCTCCAAAGTGCTCGGATGCCTATAGACTAAAGAAACTTGTGATGCTGTTAAGATTTATTTATGTATTTGAAAGTCAGAGTTACACAGAGAGGGGGAGGTCTTCCATCCGCTGCTACACTCCCCAGATGGCCACAACAGCCAGGGTTGGACCAGGCCGGAGCCAGGAGCTCCATCTGGGTCTCCCATGTGAGTGGCAGGGGCCCAAGCACTTGAGCCAACTTCCTCTGCTTTCCTAGGTACATTAGCAGGAAGTTGGATCAGAAGCAGAGCATCGGGGACTAGAATGGGAGCCCACACAGGGTGCCGGTGCAGTGTGGCAGTGCGGGTCCCTAAGGAACCTCACATGGGGTGCGGGCACCGTGCGGCAGTGCGGGTCCCTAAGGAACCTCTCACATGGGGTGCACCACTCCAGCACTCATGGCACGGCCACGGGCATCACAGCCCAGGTCACCCCACTTTGCCCAGATTCACCCCAGCCGAGGCGCTAAGCCCCTCAGTCCTACATGGGTGCACATGTCTGTAAATCAACATCACTACCATACACATACAAGACATGTAAACCTCTGATGGCTGGGATGCCTACACACATAATATTCCAGCAAAATGGATAAATACCGTGACTGTTGACAAATTAGTGACTAACACAGAGAAACTCATTGACACAAGTGACAAAATCCACCAGCAGGCACTCACTGCCTGTTGTCCCTCAACCACAGTAGATGCTACAACACCCAAACAGCAGGAAATTTAAAGAACCCAATTACATCCTTGTGAGTAGAATGATGTAAATGGCTTTCAAACTTGTGCTGAAAAACCCCACCAAGACGTGAACATGCTAGAAACTTTTCTTGTTCTGGTTTGCTTGACTGGAACCTAACACTCCAGCCTGCTAATGTGCTTTGTTTTCTTGGGATTTATTCATTACGGGGCCAACACTGTGGTGCAGTGCTCGAAGCCGCCACTTGCAACGCAAGCATCCCATGTCTGAGTGCTGGCTTGAGTCTTGGCTGCTCTGCTTCTGATCCAGCTTCCTGCGAATGTGCCTGAGAGGCTGCAGACACAGCCCAGGTGCTTGGGTCCCTGCCATCCGGGGTACAGCCTGGCCCAGAAATGGCTGTTGCAGCCATCTGGGCAGTGAACTAGAGGATGGAAGATATTCATTCATAGTCTCTCTCTCACTTTGCCTTTCAAACAAGTAAAAATCTTTAAATAAGATTTACTCATTCATTCGAGGAGCAGAGCTTTGCCATCCAGCGTTCACTGCCCCACGGCCACCACTGCTCCCTAAGGTCTGCACTGGCAGGAAACTGGAACTTGGATCTAGGCACCATAATATAGGATGCAAGCATCCAATGGCAGATGAGCCACTAGGCCAAACAGCCACCCCTGCCGCAACATTTTCATTCCAATGAAAGTCAAGAGTAAGTGGGAGTAAGCCCAGAGGCCAACACCCTGAGGGAAGAGGAACTGAAGGCCACACAGCCTGGGCCTCTGCAGAACCTGAGGAATGGACCCTCTGACCCCCACCCACCCACAGCCCTCAGCAGATGGAGCCCAGGCCGCAGCGGCTGGATCCAGACCTCAGGGACGCTGTGCCCGGGGGAGGCGGAGGGTCACCTGGCCAGCAGCAGTGTCTGAGCGCCCGCACCTGCATAGGGAGGCCCGACTGTCACAGGGCCCGCCTCTGGGAAAGACCAGGCCCCGAGCCACACAGCTGCGCCCAGGGCAGGCCGGCTTCTTCCCGCCTGGGGGCGCATTCCTCAAAGAGCCTGGCTAAGAAGGAGCCCTAGGCTTCGCTGAACCCGCCCACCTCCACGCAGTCCGCTGGCGTCACTGACAACCGCACAGAGGGCTGTGCTCGGGGAAAGTCCGGGGGCAGAGGAGGGGATTCGAGGGCGAGCTCCCCGCCCCCATGACCTGCAAACCGCAAGGGCGGAGCATCGAGGAAGTGCCCTCACCGCACAGAGCTGATTCTAGACTGCACGGGGTCACATTCACACAGGCAGCCAAAAAGGGTGTTTCCAGATCCGACTCAGAACAGGGCGGGGCGCTGCCCCTAGGGCTGCTCTTACCTCATCTCCTTCCGCTCCTTCTTCCACTCCTGCAGAACCAGCCGCGACTCCGCGTCCCTGTGCACCTGGGAGACATACGCCAGTCAGCGCCCCTCGCAGTCCGGGGGACGTGTTCTTGCTAACTACGCAGGACTTGGGCGCCTGAAGTCTAGCAGGCAGGCGCTACACTTCCAGACTTCCTGCCTTCTTCACCAAGAAACGGTTTTAAACAGCAACATTAGCAATGTGATTTAACAAATTTAAGTGGAATACTCTTAGTAAATGCTATATTTAAAGGTAACACAGACATATCACCGTAAAATATATGTGCATTCCACACAGGCGCTCTGTGTACCACATATGTAAACATGCACTTCATACATACTACTGCTACACACGTGCATATGTAAGTCCAACAGCAGTCCAATGGAACAGTACACCCACTAACTGCAAGCCCAGGGAAACAAGTACACATTTGGAAATTAACATGGACATTTTTTTCTTAGTTTATGCAAGGGTATTAGGGTTATAAATGATTTTCACTTTTCTTTACTATTATCCTCTAAAGTGTGTAAAAGAAAAAAAAAATACGCTTTGTGAAACACAAGAAGGTAGCAAACCTAAATGAGAAGGAAAAACAGAATTTTCTGGTGGGCCAATCGTGAGCAAAGGCAAAGAGAAAATAGCAACTACCCCCAACTTAACAAACAGAGTCTCACAGGTCTCTCTCCAGGGTCCCCGTGGCTAAACAGAAACTCGGAAGCCAGCACCACAGGCTCAGGACCGCAGGAGCAGGTGGGGCTCCCCAAAGTTCATGACCGCAGGAGTAACCTTCGAGCCCAGATAAAACACCAGAGGCAAACCATCTGCGTTCACCCGGCACCGGTGCCCTTGCAACCACCACATCCTCCCGGACATGGTCCACAGCATGACTCGGCCCCCACCAAGGACCTCTGCCTCTCGCACAAAAACCCTGTCCCAACCGAGCTCATCATCTGGATTTCTTGCCTAATGCCACTGGCTGCACGGCCAGGAAACAGCTCCCCTGAATGACCCCCTGGCTGCAAACAGCAGCACCAGTCCACTGATCAGCACCGCTGGGAGTCTGGATGGAGTGGCTAGCAGCATCCGTCTCATCAGCTTTCACACTTTCCGTCAGTAAATTACTACAGAACGGAGCCTCTACAAAGTGTGTGACCAGATCAGAAAAGATCATCTCAACACAGAGTCACAAAGAAGCACTGCAGACACACGTGTGTGTGTGTGTGTGTGTGTGTGTAAGTCTGTGTGTTCATTCACTGGGCATCTACTATGTGCCAAGTGTCACTGCCCAAGATGCTGAAGACACACAGAAGACAGGATGGAGGCCCCGTGGGAGACAGGTCACAGTTAAACAATGGGATACAACACAGAAGTGTCAGTCTTGGGTAGCGGGGATCCTCACTGCCCCCATTCTACCCACACATCCTTTTTATTATTTATTTATCTATTTAAGAGAGAGAGAGAGGGCCGCCAAGGAGGGGGCGTCATCTCCAGCCTCCCCCAGCCACAAGGCGGCTGACGGACAGGCACGGGAGCAAGGCTCCGGAATCCAGGGCCAGTCTCGGAGTAGGGAGCCCCTGAGCTCCGCGGGCTGGACCCAGCGCTGGGCCATGGATCCCTTCTGCTTGCCTTCCTGGGAGCCTTTCTCCATCATTTCTCATCTCCCACACAGACCACCCCCTTACGGGGATCCCTCCCTCGGGCACTTACACGGACTCCAGTCTCTCCGTGACAAAAGACCTGCCTCTCCCTGAACCCCCCTTTCTGCAGCTTTGCTCCCCTACCAGGCCCTGGCAAACCAACTTCAGCACGCTTCACAGGTGGAGTGTTAGGTACGAGAAAGCGCACACTCTAGCCGGCAGCCTCCGAGGGCAGAGACAGACGGGCACGTATCCACGCTGGGCACCACTACGTGGGAAGCTGACACCCAAGCTCCAGAACTTTTCTTGAGGATCATGCTGGGGTCACATCGGCGCCTGGGAAGCTCTGGACTTCGGAGCATTTCAAAGCTTGGATTTTCGGATTAGGGACACTCAACCGATGAAGTCCGGGCCGATATCCCAAAGCCAACACACTGTGCGATGTGAAACCCTTGTGGTGTGGAGCATTTCAGATAGGGGCGTTCACCCTGCCCAGTACAGGCCTTCTCACCCCGGCCAGCCCACAAGCCCCCACCAGGTAGGCCGAACCCTGCCACGGGCCCCTGCCTGTGAGTTGAAGAATGGGCTTTGGGGTTTAAATGGTTGGAAAAGAAAATCAAAAAGGAAGAATTTCATGGCATGGGACAACTCCATGGAATTTACATTTCAGCACCTGCAAATAAGCAGAGTCGCTGGTCCAGACTTTGCGCGCAGCTGCCTGTGGGCGACAGGTGCAGGGCGGAGCGGCTGCAGCAGAGTTTGCGGCCCACACGACCTACGGCGCTGCCCACGTGGCCCTCAGCAGAAAGCCCTGACCCCGGCCCAGACTGGCACCGGGGAGCAGTCTCCTGATGGCAGCAGCACGCCGAGAACACAGCCTTTCTGGAAGCACTTTGCAGCCACCTAACAACGTCATTCTTGTTTTAAAACCGAAAACTACAGACTTCAGTTGAATCTGTCAGACTTGGCCCCCAACAGCACTGTACTGGCTCTGAAAAAAATCGAAGCCAATCCAGGAGGACTACGCTTTCCCTTTAGAAAATAGTTCACACCTGTAAAACGGTGCTAAGGCCAGGCCCCGCTTGACAGCGTCATGGGGACAAAGTGAACATGAAGCCCCAGTCGTGGAGAACAGGGCATGTTCTGGTCCCACTGCCAGCCAGCCCGACGCCACACTTGCTGGCGTGGCGACTCCAGGAAGTCACTCGGCCCTTGACCTTGGCTTTCCCGCCTGTAAATGGAGGGGCAGTAGAGGCATTCACCCCCTTTCTGCCCGCTTTCTCCTGTTCTCTAAACCCACGTACAAGTCAGAGAAAGGAAAACAACTAGAGCCATTCAAAGCTAAACTGTAGCGACAGCATCTGCCAGGTGGATTTACGGATCCAACCAGCCACCAGGGTCACGGTCAAGTCTCTGGCTCCAGCCAAGACCTATACACCAGGGAAGCACCTCTGTGTGCTGCTAGGCGGCCTGGGCCCGAGGATCCTGAGGCCAGAGTCAAGTCTTGCTCTGTTGTTTTATGACCCTAGGACCGCCACCTTGCCTCTCCAAACCCCAGGTGCCTTCTTCTGAAATGGAAACGGTGTGGCCACCTGCAGCAGGCAGCTGCGTGGTGAAATGAGAGGCGTGTGCAGAGCGCGCACGCGGCACCATGTCCAGAGTGACTGTCAGCCTGGAATGACAGATGCACACACTCCAGCCACATTAACTCTGAATTCGCGCCTTGTATTTTTAGAAAACCATCTCACAGGCCAGCATAGTGAGGGAAACAGAACAAACCCTCATCAGCAAAGAGCCAAGGGCCCGCGTGGCCTGGGGACGTGCAGGGCACCACGCTCTGGAACCTGGGCCTCGGTTGTGAGCTCAGCGCCCAGCCACCTCCACACGGGCTGCCAGCTGGGGCAGCCGGGCAGTTCCCGGCCCGTTTCCAAAGCCGCTGGCAGGCTGTGGGCAGGAGGCCGGGGCCAGGTATGTTAGCCAAGAGACAGGGCACCCGTGCTGAATGCAGCAGCCCAGGTGTGAAAGCTACATGCCTCCAGGGTCTGGGGGCAGAAAGGAGGCCCAGCTGCAGCAGACAAGCAGGGTGCATAGACTAGAATGGTCTATGCAAAGGACCCACCTCTCCCAAACTGGCCACACAACTCACAAAGACAAAACTGCCACTAAACCCAGTAAGCTGGCGACTGGCGGGTCTTCAAAGTCACACGGAGCCTGGAACCACGGACCTTGACTCTTGCTGTGAAACTGACAAGCCACAGACCCAGGTTCCAGAGGACTCTCCGATTCACAGATGGGGAAACTGAGGACCAGACAGAGAAGCCCCTGAGGGCAGAGCTTCGCAAATCCCACTACTACACCAAGAGACACCTCCCACCATCACCCCGGTGCAGTGGCGAGGATGCCCGAGCATCATAGACATGGGGGCAGAGACACCTGCGTCCACACAGGTCCCAGCTGCCGAGACCCTCCGAACGCCTTCGGTGGGCACCTTCAGAAGTTCCTTTATAGAAAGTGGCAAAACCGCCCTCAGGTCCAAGAGCCCTGCTTCTCTACTGCAGAGGACACGAAAACCCCAGGCTCGGCAGGAACAGCCAGCCCGAAGGTACCTGAAATGACCTTGGCCAACAGACCTACGGCAGGCTGACAGACAGACCCGAAACGCAGCAAACCTGCATCTGCTCCAGTAGGCCGGTCAGGGTCTGCAGCCAGGTCATGGTCTGCACGTACTGCTCGGTGTTCATGATCTTGAGCTCGGATCTCAACTCTGGGATGATGGCGCCAGTCCGCCAGCCGTGCTTCAGGGTCAGATCCTGATCACAGAGATCAGAGAGTCAACGTTCGTCTCCCCCAGACACAGGAGGCACTCGGTTAACGACCGTTCCCTTGCCATGGTTATTTAGTGCCTGAGCACCATGAACTACATTTCATTAAAACCTGTTTTGCCCCAGGCCTTGTCGCCCCAAGACAGTTTCCATTCAGGGCAATAACCGCCCCCAATCGCAATCCCTGCAGACACACAGTGTCTGCAATCACGAACCGTGGTCTGCGGAGAAAACGATGAGGTCCGGTCTAGAGTGGCTGAATTTCAGCTACGAAGCTGGGCAAATGCACCCTGCCAGTGTTTGTGCAATTTTTTTTTTTTTGGGGGTGGGGGTGAAGGGAAGTTTTCTGCATGGTCAAATTTGGGAAACGGGTTCTAGAGACTTCTCTGCAGCAGGGCTTGGTGCCTGGCCACAGCACCAGCTGTTATGGACATGTGGGGAGTGAGCCAGCAGATGGAATCAATCAATCAATCAATCAATCAATCATTCAATCTCTCTCTCTCTCTCTCTCTGTAACCCAGCCTTCAAATAAAATAAATCTTTTTAGAAAAGGCAGCCGCTGGCTGGGAAGTGAAGCCGTGGCCAATGTGTACAAGCTTCTTGTTGCATTTTTCCTTATCAATATTTAAACGGGACGATTTATCTGAAAAACTCTTGGAGAAAATTCTAATTTCCATCATTCCCCCAAAAATGTTTTACAACTCTGATTCACCTTGCCCCCTAAAAAGTGACACATGAAAATATACAGCTTACTCCCAGTGTCAATGAAAACATAAACATGAACTTAAACACGAGAAATTCCGTAGTCAGTGGGACTCACACAGCTATCGCCCCCCAGAGAGAGGACAAAGCTCCTCACCGCCAGATCACTGTATATATGATCTCCAAAATACAACACTCTGGATCCTCTCCAGCCAGTAAGCTTCAGGAATTCATACAAATTGCCCTGCAAGAAGAGAAAAACATCAGTATTCAATCACATGGCAGCCAGAGTCCTCGCTGTGCAACCAACCCATGATCCAAAATATGCATTTTTTAAAAACTTCTAAAAAATTTTTAATATTTACTTTAAATATCACACTTTAAAGACAGAAGCACCTTCCTGGGGAGTCTTCCAGACCTTTCTGCAACGTCAGATGTACTTTTCCGAGAGGATGCGCATTGCACACGGCTCTGGCACTCTGCCTGTACACTGAACACTCGGCGAGCACCCTCCACGTCAGGAATATTAATCTCCTACGTGACGACAGTGGCCGAGAGGGTCCACAGCGCATCGTGTCACCTCCCTATCACTGGACATTCGTGCTGCTACCCACATTGTAAAGGACTTCCTGACAAGCACTGTTTTAGCACCATTTTGTTGACCACACCTTAACAATTTTCTTCAGCTACCTTCCTGGAAGTGGAACAGCTATATCAAAACCAAGTTTTCAATAGAAAATCCAGCAAAATCCAGAATTTTATAGAGCCACCGAGGATATATCAGAATTAAGCACAGAATAACTTTAGTCACATAGGAACGGTAAGTCACTCGTGCAGTCAACATCTGAGAGCCTTTAGACATCAATATACAGGGAAACTGTACATAAAACATAGCTCATCGGGAAACAATGACTAATTAAGGCAATGGTTACGGCCAGGAGTAAACGTTCCTTAAAGAGTGATCTCCAAGGTTTACTACTGGCAGCTGAAATGTTACATAACATGAAAGTAATATTTCAAATTTGTTTAAAAAAATTCAGTTCGGAGTTCATTTAGAAACGAGCATGCCGGAAGTATAACAACTTAAGGCTCGATCTGAGCACCCGGATAGCAGGAGCCACCCCAAAAGCAGCACACAGCGTGGAGCCCAGGCCCGGCACTCGGCAGCCTCCACGCCCATCCACCGTTCCGGTCACTCCTGCCCTCGGAGCACAGCCACAGAAGGGGCACGCTGGGCACGACCCACCTGCTTGTAGATCTGGCCCTTCTGCAGCTTGTGGATCTTGTCCCACAGCAAGACGCCTTTCTCGTTCACCTTCCGGAAAGGTCTAACGGCAGAAACGGAGACGTTACGACGCGTGACAGTGGCAGCGGCTGTGCTGTGTTGCGCTCCCGGGCACACTCCCACAGACCCCACACCCCAGCTCCCAGCCTGAGTCAACGCAGCCCAAGCCGTCCTGACCCCAGAATCCCAAAGGCATTTTGTGCCAAGAGAACCCAGGGTCAAGCGCACTTGGAAAACACCGTGAATCACGTACGTGCCTCTGACAGCTACGCACATGGCACAAAGCCCTGCTGCAGAGAAATCGCTAGAACTCGTTTCCCAAATTTGACCATGCAGAAAACTTTCCTTCACCACCTCCCCCCCAAAAAAGAGCTGCACAAACACTGGCAGGGTGCATCTGCCCAGCTTCACAGCAGGAATTCAGCCACTCTAGACACAGAAGTCAGAGAAGCAACAGTGCGAGCCTATCACTGACAATGGATTTGTTGGCCTTTTTTTTTTTTTAAAAGATTAACATGTATCTGAATTGTCTTTGTGAATATAAACTCACTGTAGCAAATCTGGAAAAAACAGAAAAATACAACGAAGCAAAGGAAAGTGACCCATAATTCTAGGATCCAAGCACGAACCCTTACGACTCCAGGGTAGGTCTTCCAGTCCTGATTTAAAAGCTGCTGGCTTTTTTTTTTCAGATTTTATCTGAACATAAGAGAGGAGCCCTTTGTATGCACCCATTAGTCTTTTATCTCCAAGTGATGACACACCCTTAAACCAATTGTCTTTAACCTAATCAAACACACAGCTGGCTGTGTTTTCTCCCAAATACCTCCGCTTTAACAGCGAGTGTGTCAGAAACTACCTACCCATCCCAGCAGCTCCTGCTGGTTTCTGACCTCTCCCAGATCCTAGAGGGTCATCTCAGCCCCGAGCCCAGCCATCCAAATCAGAGGCAGAGCAAGCAGAGGGAAGGAGGGGAAAGCTGGCAGGGCCCCCGCTCCCGCACACACAGAGGGTGACAGAGGACAGGAGGACCTCGATGCCAGGCCCTTCTCCGACAAACCCCGTGAGCTAAGAACACCCGACACCATGTTTCCCCGACAGTGCGGCAGCCAGCGCTCCCAGCCGCCCGCAGGGACGCTCCAGCCGCTGCTCCCCACGCCGTATTTCTCAGCTGCTGTTCATGGTGCTTGGGCACCGCGCGATGCTGCCTTCAATCACCTGACAGACAGGGACAGGCTGCCTGCGCCCCAGCTGCATAGTACCCAGAAGTGGGGAAAGTGTCCGAAACAGGCCACTACGCAAACCCCAGGCCCTGCAAGAAGGCCAGTGGCAGTGGCAGGTCTCCACACTGTGAACAGCGGGGGTGGCGCCAGCGCTCGCGGCGCAGAGATACCCGGGGCGCACAGACACCGCAGCATCCCTAAGCTCCAGCCACTCAATACTGACAGCACGGCCCCCCCACCCCGCTCCCCTGCGCCCCCACTTCCCAGGGCCCCTAAGGCAGACGTGATGAAGACTTACTCCCCTTCGACAAAACCCGTGCTGCAGAGAAGCTGGGGCCAACCCAGTCGTGATTTTAAATGCACCAATGAGGCTCTCTAGAGTCGGGGCGTGTGTAACTGCTGTTGGTTTCGTGGGCTTCACACCAGCTCCGCATCTAAGGGCCTAATTCACCACGTGACTTCAGTTTGGCTTTCCCACAACTGCCAATCATTTCCTGAAGGCCTGAAGCAGGGGCTGGAGCAGCCCAAGCTCAGCGGAGAAGCATCCACCCGTCCAGGATGTGCTCAGCCCACTCCCCTAGCAACTCCCTTGCTGAAGGGGTCAGAATCTAAAGCCGTCATCTCAGACGTTTATGACCAGGCAAGTGAGCCTGCAGGTGCGCACACAGCCGCGGAGGCGGGGGACCTGGTCCCCACCCGAGAGAGACACTCACCTGCGCTTATCATTGAAGAAGTTGGGCTTCTCGGCCTGAACTATGACCACATCAAACAGGTCCCTCCAGTCCTTCCCCACAATGTACCGCATGCCCTTGTCCCTGGAATAACAAGTCAGCCGCGTCAGCCTCACGCTGCCTTCTCAGTAAGGAAGCACGCAGGGCCGTTAACTTCTCCCCCTCCAACCGCTGAAACAAGCAGAGCCTGAGCCAGCCCGAAGCCAGCAAGGGGACACAGGGGCACTTACACGAAGCTGCTGGGGCTGTTGGTGATGAGGAACATCTTCTTGCCGTGGTCAGCCAGCTTGGCCAGCACCGCGCGGGTCTGCTCGGCATAGCAGATGTACTTTTCTAAGAGCGAGAGAACGCACAGCCAGACTCAGCATGGACCAGTCAATCTACAAGGACTCACCATACAGGGAGCTTCCCGTACCACCCCGCCATCAGTGCGGGACAAAAGGGGCGGAGGACGCCAGGGGTGGGGCAGGGCGGGGCATGGGAACCCAGGGCACCAGACCAAGAGTCTGCCTCCTCTAAGTGGAAAAATCCAAGTGGCTGCAGCTGCCAACTCCTCTGCTTGTGAGATAGAATGATGGCAGGTTCTGGGACAAAGAGGAGGAGAGGCATAGGATGCCAGCAGAGGTGCAGGCAGCCCCCGGCAGGCCCTGGTGTGTGATGTCAAAGGCCCCCAGGGCGGCCCAACAGGTGGCCACCACGGAGCACCTACCGATATCCGCTTCGATGGCCCTGTACATGATCCCTTTGATGTGCACGTCCCGGATGGAGTCCTGCCCGAAGACACATTGCTCATCAGCGAGAGTGGAACTGGGCTGGCTACAGTAACAGTCCAATGAAATGGCACTGCTGGGAAGTCCTGTGTCTACAAGTCTGGCAACCAAGCACTAAACAAAGCCTGAATTCTGGACCATTCATCAGAGGTGGGCTTGGGGAAAAGCTCAGGTTTCCATGGTGACCATGGCAGTTTGCAAAACGATTTTTCCAAAGGGTCGCCTGGGAAAGATACCTTGTGAGAATAATTCTGAGAAAGGCTTCACATGATACACAGTTACTTCTAGGCAGGACCAGAAAGAAATGGCTCCAGCTCATCGGGACAGAGGGAGTTCCTGTTCTCGTCACCTTTACACCCTTCCCTATCCCCAGACCCCAAGTGCAGCTCCTGCATCCTAGAATGAGGCAGACACACACAGATCTTAGGACCCTCCTCCTCTCTTGGGTGCCAACAGGGTGAGGCACCATCCGTGAGGCTGTCCCTCTGCTCCAGGGGGCGTCAGTTTCTCAGCATCAGTGCAGCATTATTTCAACTACATTTCCATCTTCAGTTTCGTTTTGTGCACCAGCTCTTGCACCGTGCCCACAGGCAGGTGCAGAAGCAGGAGGGGAGGGGGCTAACCCTTTGTAGGCCAGGAGTGTGGCCGCCTGGTGCTGCACAGGGGTCAATGCAGAACTCCCAAGGGGGCAGAGCTCCCAAGGGGGCAGCGCTGCTGGAGCATATGGGAACTTTCCACAGCCAGGAGCAGGAGACTGAGTTGTAGGCAACGCGGCAGGGAAGCCCTAGGCACAGGTGGCAGATTTCTGCCAAGCGTGAGCACTTCTGGATTATAATCTGAACTTAATTACCTCTCAGCACAGCCTGTTTGAATTTCACACCAGCAGAAGGAAGTGGCTAAATGCAAGCTGCACTGCCTAGCATAAAATCTAGGCTCTGCCACTTACAAGCTCTGAGACCTTGGGCAAATTACTCCACCACTCTTGTGCCTCGATTTCCTTACCTGCAAAGTGGGATGACAATGATTTTATCTACCTCAAAGAACTACTGTTTAGATTTGAAAAGTCAATATGCAGAATGTACTCAGAAGAACAGTGCCCAGGACAAGGTAAACTCTACATAAGTGTCTGCTATTGGTGCTAGCAATACTTGTGGTAAAAATTGAACTTTCAGATAAACAACGTTCCTCAAGAACACAAAAGGTTGCAATAAAATGTACAATGAAGGGGCTGGCACTGGGGCATAGTAGATTAAGCCTCCGCCTGCAGTGCCAGCATCCCATATGGGCTCCAGTTCTAGTCCCAACTGCTCCACTTCCAATCCAGCTCTCTGCTAATGTGCCTAGGAAAACAGCAAAAGATGGTCTAAGTCCTTGGGCCCCTGCACCCACGTGGGAGACACAGAAGAAGTTCCTGGCTCCAGATTGGCTCAGCTCCACCTGTTGGGGAGTGGCCAATTGGGGAGTGAACCAGTGAATAGAAGACCTCTCTCTCTGTAGCTCTGCCTCTCAAATAAATAAATCTTAAAAAAAAAATTGTACAATGAAGTTCCTGTGTGCACCAAAAGGAGAATAGGAACTAAACATTAAGATCTAGTTGAATTTATATTAGATTGAGGCTGAGACACTATAATTCACCCTTTATCACTCTTTATCTTCCTAAAACCCTCAATCCAAGGCAGTCCAGATTTAAAATTACCCCATATGTACACTTTTTATACTCAATTAAAATAAGATTTTTAAACTTAAAATTAGTTATAACTATACAATAAAGCTATGGTAGCAAATAAATATGTATCTTTTTAAAAAGTATTTTACATATGAATTGCATATGAGCAACTATGTAAGTAACACATATTATATACAAATACACATCTAACAAATAATAAACATTTTTTTAAGTACTGAAAAAGTTCATATAGCTTAAAGGACAGAATATATGAATACCAGGATAGGTGTTCAGCTTGGTGGCTATGCTGACGGCCTACATCCCATTTGGGAGGTGCTGTTTTGAGTCCCAGCTCTGCTCCTGATTGCAGCGCTAACACACACCCTGGGTGGTCAGCAGGTGATGGCTCCAATTGGTTGGGTCCCTGCCATCAACATGGAAGACCTGGCTTCCAGGCTCCAGGCTTTGGTTCCTGACCTGGGACCACGGCAGGCCTATGGAGAACGAACCAGCCAATGGGAGCTTTTGCTATGCCTATCTCCCACTCCCTCCCACTCAAATAGAAATTTTAAAACAAACACATGTGCATGAGAATAAAATATGTGTATAAATATATGCATATAAATAATGTATACACAGGCATGTAAGTGTTTACATTTGTCAACATGCCTCTCCAACTGAATTGTTTCATGGCTTTTGTAGGGGACCCTGTGGGCAACAGGAAAAGGCGCCCTGTGACCCACTCGCTCCTAATCCTCCCATAAGGATTTACAATTATTATCTGTCAATTTAAAAATAAATTAAGAAAAGACACAACAGGCTCCCCTTGGGCAACTTCAGTGGCACAGCCCCCCGCCCAGGGCGTGAATACCCCCAGTAGGTAAAGCAGACCCCCACCCCACCCCCACCGTGGGCAGGCTCCACTCTGCCCTCACACCACCCACCAGAAAGCATCAGACAACCAGGTGACAGGGGAGCACCAGCTTATCTTTTTTTTTCTTTTTTTCTTTTTTTTTTTTTTTTGACAGGCAGAGTGGACAGAGAGAGACAGACAGACAGAGAGAAAGGTCTTCCTTTGCTGTTGGTTCACCCTCCAAAGGCCGCCGCGGCCGGCACGCTGCGCTGATCTGAAGGCAGGAGCCAGGTGCTTCTCCTGGTCTCCCATGGGGTGCAGGGCCCAAGCACTTGGGCCATCCTCCACTGCACTCCCTGGCCACAGCAGAGAGCTGGCCTGGAAGAGGGGCAACAGGGACAGAATCCGGCGCCCCGACCGGGACTAGAACCCGGTGTGCCGGTGCCACAAGGCGGAGGATTAGCCTAGTGAGCCACGGCGCCGGCACCAGCTTGTCTTAAACACCGGGGAGGACTGCGAAGCCTCCTGCCATGACTGCTTTCCTAGGCTGTCCAGGGTCACACCACAGCAGAGAAAGGACCCCACCCCGGGCCCAGAGGGCAGGCTCCAGCAGGCTCTGGCTCTGACCTTGACGTCTTTGTACAGGTGGACGGGCTCATAGTCGATGTTGTTCTTCAGGAAGTGCTCGTTCACACACGACAGGAGCGTCATCTCGGGCAGGGAGAAGATGTCCATGAACTGCTTCATGGTGTTCCCGTGCGAGCTCTGCGGGTGGGAGCGGTAGTGGGGGCAGTGAGGACAGGGCACCCGGCTGGCACAGCTGCAGGCGACCAGGAAGCAGGGAGCAGTCTCACCGGCCAACGGAGGCTCTGGTTGCCAACGGTTAGCTGGACGCTCTCCACAAAACAAGCAAACTCTTAATAACAACGAAGTGTGTTCCTCATCACTCGTGGCAGAGCTGCTGTCTCAGCCCAGATCTAACTGGGCCAGCCACGGAAATGCCTGACCCTCCCCCCGCCCTAAGTCTGCCCACCCTTCCCTGCCGCACTCCTCCCGAGCCAGGAGGAAGCCAGCACAGACTGCTGCCCGCACAACAGCAGGAAAAGCCACCGCGCTCTCCCGACTGGGAGCCCCTCGCAGTCCAATGTGAGCTTGAAAGGAGCCTTTCTGGGAACGCATGAGATTCATGCCCCCGCGGGCACTGGCTCACAGCACCCCTTCCATCTCACTTGACAACGGGAGTCAGATAATTCATCTAAGGGGCCAGTGTCCTGGGGCAGTGGGCTGAGCTGCCACTTGGGACACCCACATCCCACGTGAGACTGGGGTTTGAGTCCCAACGACCCCACTTCTGACCCAGCTCCCTGCTAATGGCCTGAGAAAAGCAGCAGCAGATGACCTAAGTGCTTGGACCCCTGCCATCCATGTGGGAGACCACATGGGGTTCTAGCCTCCTGGCCGTGGCCTAGCCCAGCCCTGGTTATTGCAACCATCTGGGAAGTGAGCCAACAGATAGAAGCGCCTGATTCTCTTGCTCTCTCACCTTCTCTGTCACTCTCAAATTAATGAACAAATAACTTAAAAAGCACTGTAGAAAGGAGAATCATGAAGAGCCCAGGGGTGCGGGTGGGGAACTCTAACATACTGTTCTCTCTCAAATCTCGGGCCCCCCCACCCCATGTCAACTCCACAGGAGCAGCAGGTGAGTCTAGGGGTTCACGCTCTGAAGCCTACAAGACTGTGTTTCAAGAAGGAAAAAGGCAGGCTGCTTTACAGAAAATGCACCTCATTACCTTTCCATAGAAGTCGCTCATCTGCTCCAAGGGCACGTGTGACCCCTCGTACATTTCAATGACTTCTTCATCAGGGACCACACTGAGGCCTCTGGAAAAAACAGATGACGTCATTAAATGTGGGGAGCAATTAGGACTAGACTAAGTTACTAGAATTAAGACATTCTATGCCATCTGCTCTCCCACAATATGGCGCTGAGAAGGAAGTAAACAACTTCTACGCAGCTGCCTCTCGTGTTTGATTGAGCTGCAGGAGCTGCTCCTGATTGGAGGAGAGCAGCGTACTCTGCGTGTGGGTAGCAGAGTTGGGATTGGTGGAAGAGGACTATAAAGGAGGAGAGAGACAACATGCACCAGGAACATCTATCTGAAGGAACACCTGTGCAGCCCCCGAGAGAGCCGGCCGGCCGTGTGCCGCTCCCCCGCGGAAGTGGGGAAAGTGGCAGGGGGAACCACCCTTCCACAGAGGTGGAAGGACAGCAGCCAACCCGGGAAGAACCAGCAGCAAACCCGGGAAGGGCCGAGCAGACAAAAGAACAGCGCAGGGTCCTGTGTCGTTCCTCCACGAAGAGGGGGAGCGACAATTAAAGAGCTCAGCTTAGGATGGCAAGGGTGTTCAGACCTCTGTGCCCTGCAGGGCAGGGGTGCCAGACACTCGTCACCAGGAGGGAAATGGGCCACACCTATTGCTACCGACAATGGATGAGATGCCGTGATCACTCGTGTACCTGCTGTTCTCCCAGTAACACAAGCAGGAGTGGGACTAACAGCTAATGCCACGTGGTGCCTGCTACGTGCCAGAGATGAGACACACCCACTCCCTGAAACCTCAACACCCCTGCAAGGAGGCACTACCGCCTGCTGGGGCAACCGAGGCTCAGAATGGTCACGGACCTTGCCCAAGGCCACCAAAGTCCAAGGCAGGCTTCGTGGTGTGAGGGCCCAGGCTCTTATGCCACCAAGGTACAAGGTCCCACATGACTTGCTCTGGGCTGTGGCCTTATTAATTTGAATGTTTTTCATATATGAGGGCAGCGAAAGGCCGCTTGTGTCTCTAGCAAACTCACCCTCCTGCCCTCTGCTACTGTTCTCTAAGAAGATGGGTGGGGAGGGAGAGGCGCACAGGGGGCTCCGAGGACTACACCCCAGACACGAGGCAAGAAGTGCGTTGACAACCGACTTCGCCCAGTCCTGCATGTGGCTGTGAGATACAAAGGTGAGGGCTGGCGCCGCGGCTCACTAGGCTAATCCTCTGCCTGCAGCGCCGGCACCCCAGATTCTAGTCCTGGTCGGGGCGCCGGATTCTGTCCCGGTTGCCCCTCTTCCAGGCCAGCTCTCTGCTGTGGCCCGGGAGTGCAGTGGAGGATGGCCCAAGTGCTTGGGCCCTGCACCAGCAGGGGAGACCTGGAAGAAGCACCTGGCTCCTGGCTAGCCAGCCATAACACGCCAGCTGTGGCGGCCACTTGGGGGGTGAACCAACGGAAAAAGAAAGACCTTTCTGTCTCTCTCTCTAACTCTGCCTGTCCAAAAAAAAAAAAAAAAAAAGAGAGAGATACAGAGGTGAGGAGCACAGAGCTGAGCCAGTCGGCCCAGGGTCCAAATCCCAGGTCCTTTCATCACGAGCGTAACGGCCTCAGCAAGTCATTCAGCTCCTTGAGGTCTCAGGGTCTCCATCCTTACAGCAGGGCCCACCACCACCTCATGCCACCACTGGGACGGAATAAGCGGCTGCAGACACGCAGCAGGTATGCAGTGAGTGCCAGGCAGGTTTCCTGGTGTACCTGTGATGGAAAGGACCCAGTGCCCCCCCCACCCCCCCGGCTGGAGGTGGCATCCCACAGCCCACGGGAGAAACGCTCACCTGGCGTAGGAACCAGAGGCTGTGGCAGGTCTGTGGCACTGCGCTTTCAGCCAGTCACCCTCTCGCCTATGAGCACGCGGGGACATGGCTGCCTCATCTTCCCAACAAGCCAGCCCTGCAGCCTGCCTGCCCTTGCTCCCTCGTGTGGCTCCCCGCAGGGAGGCGGGCCTCAGCGAATGCTCAACACGTGAAGGAACGAATGAACCATCACCCACGGCAGCCCTCCCGGTCTCTCCTGGCCCGCTTACCTGTAGACAGTCCCCAGCTGAATGTAATGAAAAGCATCGATCTTCATCAGGATCGCCTTTAAGACATAGACAGGCAGGCGTCAACGACAGCCAGCAGCCTGCACTGGTCAATGAGCCATCCCCGGGGCGCCCCGCATGTCCTTCCCGACCCAGGAAGCCCCCTGTAGGTTACTAAGGAGCACAGCCAAACACCAAAACTGCCGCCTGGAGACCAATGGTATCCCCCTGACGGCAGGATGCAGCCAGCCTTTTCCAGGCACGGAGTCTCTTTCGAAAAGATGGCTTGGGGCCGGCACTGTGGTGTGGCAGGTAAAGCCACCACCTGCAGTGCAGGCATCCCATATGGGCATTGGTGAGTCCCGGCTGCTCCACTTCTGATCCAGCTCTCTGCTACGGCCTGAGAAAGCAGCGGAGGATGGCCCAAGCCTTGGGTCCCTGCACCTGCATAGGAAGACAGGGAGGAAGCTCCTGGCTTCAGATTGGCACAGCTCTGGCCATTGTGGCCCACTGGGGAGTGAACCAGTGGATGGAAGACCTCTCTCTCTCTGCACAACTCTGACTTTCAAATGAATAAATAAATCTTTAAAAAAAAAAAAAAAGGAAAAGAAAATATGGCTGGATACTGAAATAATCTGGATCTGCAGCCTCAGGGAACATAACTGAAAACCAATTTATCTGTTGAGCGAGGGGCGCACAGTGTGGCACCTACCCGTTGGACATCGTAGTGCAGCCCGCGGATGGCGAAATCGGGGTCGTACTCGTACTTCCGGATCTCCGCGGGGTACTGGAAGGAAGATGGCCGGGTCAGCTGACCGGAAACCATGTGCAGGGCGGCACCGAGCCAAGGCAGCCCAGCGCTCAGAACAACGGGTCCCTCAGCCTCCTGCCCAGTGTGTCCTGGCCACGGGGGACCCCAGCCTGCCAGGCACAGGCCAGGCTCGCTTCCTGCCTTCCCCACCGCCCCCCCCCCCCATCCCTGGACATCCAGATTCCTAAGACCCCACAACACATCTGACCTCCGACTCACTGCCTCCTCTTGTTTCTCAGGCTGCCTGAGAGGGAGCTGTGATGTCCTCTTGATGGCCACAACCACGACTTCCCCAGACACGCAGCCAGCCAGCCAGGTGGCTCACCTGGGACACCTCCGCAGGGCAGCAGCCCCACGGCCACGTTTCTTGAGGACCCCTGCAGGCGGCTTCCCTGGCCTTTCCCCACAGTCTGAGCTGCAGAAGCCCCCCGCAGTCAGCCATCAGGGAGGCCCCTTCTCAGCAGGGTCCCCTCACCGCAACTGCAATGCTCTGGAGGCAGCCCCTGGCATCTCCCAGCTATGACACCACACTGAACGCCATGCAGCTGCCCCACTGACAGCAGGTCTGCGGCTGCCGCACACCCGGCTCTGCCACACCCATTGTACAGAGGGGACATGAGAGGCACTGCATGAAGCACCCAGCTGGGGAACGGCAGCTGGGCAGCCAGGCTGGGGTCCCTGTCCCGGCCATACTGCATCAGCCCAGAGCACAGCTACAGGACACAGCATCCACTCCGGAGCCTCCTCCAGAGGCTGCGGCTCCAGGATCTGATGGCAGCCAGGATGGCAACGCTTCCGTGAAAACCTGGACAGCTATGATGATGCCCAGGAAACCTTTCCCCAAGGCTGTGCCGCTCACTGTTCACAGCCAAGGTCACATTCACATGGGATCACTTCCCGGCAGCTCCAGGCTGAACTGCACACAGCAAGTTTTCAAGTCAAGCCACACAAAGCACTGACGCAGATGTCACGTTTATCTAACAGCTGCCACACCCCCCCCAAGAAATCTCCAAACCAGCATCTCCACGCACGGGCACTTCCAAGAATTCTGAACAGTGAGTATGGTTCGGAGGCTCAACGCAGCCGACTCAGAACCCAGTGTCTAACAGTTCTGCTTCCTGAAGTGAGGCCAAGCGACGTCAGCGTCTCTGAAGCCTCTTTTTAATGTGGGAGCAAAGGGGCAGCATTGGTGCAGTGGGTTGGAGCTCTGCGTGGGAAGCCTGCATCCCCAACTGGCGATCAAGTCCCTGGCTGCTCTGCGTCCCATCCAGCTCCTGCTAATGTGCACCCTGGGAGGCAACAGGTGATGCCTCAAGCATATGGGTCTGTGCCACCCCTATGGGAGACCCAGATTGAACTGCCAGCTCCTGGCTTCAGCCTGACCCAGTCCTGGCTATTACAGACATTTGGGGAGAGGACTAGCAGAGGGAAGATTGCTTTATCTCTTTCTCTGCCTTTCAAATAAATTAATAAGTATTACGGAAGACAATTCCTGCAAAATGCATTCAGTTCAGTGCCATTTCTCAAGACTAAACGTACTAAGTGTACACATGGAAATAGAAAGACATCTGCTTTTGAGTTGCTTTGTCATAGAACAGTAAATCTGCACTTTAGCATCTTTGCAAAAAGCCAATGTAGAAGATTGCAGCTCCTTCATAATTACCTCTTTTTAAAAACTAAAAGACAGTTTTATGATAATGGAAACTTTTAAAAACTGGATAATTGTATCTATTTTTGAATGTCCTCTGATGCATAATATTCTTGAGAGCTTTTAATGAGAAAGGGAAAAAGACAACACTCAACACCTGACATTCTTTCCTCTGGCCTGGTGTAAGTGCACATTTCAGGAATCAGGATGAGAAGTGTCTGGTTTCCTGGGCTGCACGTCACTGTTCACAGCCATTCCCAGAGACAGGTGTGTGTGTGCATGCACGCGTGTGTGTGCATGTGTGTGTTGGAAAGGGGCCCACTGTGAGGATTTTTTTGGTTTTTTAATTTGAGAGACAGAGAGCTCCCATCTGCTGTTCACACAGTATCTTCAGGTTGGGGACAGGGGCTGGGAGCCAAAACCCTGGGGCAGGTGTCCCTTGTGGATGGCAGCAACCAAGTCAGTTGAACCATCACCTGCAACCTCCTGGGGTCTGCATCAGCAGGAAACAGGAAACAATCAGGAGTGGAGCCAAGTGTCCAACCCAGGTACTCCAACATGGGACACAGAACTCTTAGCTACAAGCATGTTTTTGAGTTGGGTGGTGAAGTGAGGAAATGACAACTTTAGGGCAGGTGTGGAACACAGAAATCACCCCAGTCCAGCCATTTCATTTCACAGACGAGGGAAGAGACCTGGAAGAGGATTCATCTCGATCCCAGAGCAGAGCAGCCGAGGCTGGGAGAGTGGATCCAAAGCCTCCCAGTTCCCAACCCAGTGAAGCGACTCGGTTTTACCGAGCACTTGCTGGGTGCCAGGCACTGCCTGGCCTCTCCACAGGTATTTCTGGACTCAATCCTTCCCACTCCACAGAGGGTGAGACTCTTGTTATTCTTACTTGGTAGCTGTGAAAGTCAGGCCTTGGAGAGACAGAGGACCTGGCTGTGGTCACCCAGCTCGCACATGGTGGGCCCTGGACTTGACACTTGTGCTTTACGATGTTGTTGTCCTGTTGAGGCTATCCCAGCTGCTTTTGTTAGTCCTCACGGTCATTTCCGTTAGGTTTGGGGCCACTGGAAGAACAGCCTTTCTCACTCTCAAGTGGCTGCCCAAGAATACCATAGCCAGTGCAAGTGGCAAGGGGGAACCTAAGCATGTGTGGGTGTGGGCCGTGTCCTGCTGGGAGCCCAGATAAGCCTCGCTCAGACAGCCGGCAGACTTGTCTGCAGGATACGCTCTTGTCCATGCACTGCCTCCTGCCTGAGATAGTGCTAACCAGGACAACCTACAGCAAACTTTGAGCTCCTCCAAGGTGGCAGGGGCTGCTTTTGCATGGAGGCGGTGAACACCAGTACGGTGGCTCCAAGTTGGTTCAGAATTGATGTGGTGATTAACAACGGACTTGAACACAGCACAGACCTGGGTTCAAATACTGGTCCGGCCAACCACTGTCTAGAGCTGTGTGGCCCTGGGAATATTCTTCACTCTGATCTTCAGATGAGTCAGCAGTTAAACAAGCATGAGATGCCCTTGCCTCCTTCATGTGGTGCGATGAGGAATAAGTACAATGTTCTAGGGAATGACCTAGTGTGTGGTGCTCAGCAAGTGCTCAGTTAAGGTATCTCTATCCGTGACATCTGAAATCGCTCTTTCCTGCCTGGCCTCTTATTTATCAGGTGGTGAGTATTTTCTTTTTCCCTTCCTCATTAAAAGCTCTCAGCAATATTATGTGGGGCCGGCGCTGTGGCTCACTTGGCTAATTCTCCACCTGCGGCGCCTGCATCCCATATGGGCGCCAGGTTCTAGTCCTGGTTGCTCCTCTTCCAGTCCAGCTCTCTGCTGTGGCCCAGGAGGGCAGTGGAGGATGGCCCAGGTCCTTGGGTCCCTGCACCTGCATGGGAGACCAGGAGGAAGCACCTGGCTCCTGGCTTCGGATCGGCGCAGTGCCGGCCGTTGTGGCCATCTGGGGAGTGAACCAACGGAAGGAAGACCTTTCTCTCTGTCTCTCCCTCTCACTGTCTATAACTCTTCCTCTCAAATAAATACAATCATTAAAAAAAAAAAGGTTTCAGCAATATTATGCATCAGAAGACATTCAAATATAGATACAATTATTACCCAGTTTTTTTAAAGTTTCTATTATCATAAAACTTTCTTCTTTCAGTTTCTAAAAAGAGGTAATTATAAAGGAGCTGCAACTTTCTACATTTGCTTTTTGCAAAGATGCTTAAATGCAAATTTACTGTTCTATGAGGAAGCAACTCAAAAGCAGATGTCTTCCATTTCCACGCGTACACAAGGTACATTTAGTCTTGGCAGGAAAAATGGAAGAACTGTTTTGTTGAATCAGAGCAAGACAAAAATCTGCATAAGCATAATTGATTCTATTTACATGCCTGATATAATTAGTATAACTTATTTTTATCAAAGCAAAAAACAGATTCATGATAACAATAAAATGTCAATGATCTTCAATCTAGAGGCTTTTATAATCATTATGACTGATCCTTTTATTTATCCATCTAGTTCATCTTTTCCCAAAAAATATTCATAAATGTTTTAGGATCATAAATTTTTTATTTTCATGAATATTTTAGTTTCATCCAAACAAAAAACCCTATAATAGAAAGGTATTATTAACCACAAGGGGCAAAGAAAAGAGGTGAGCACTTGTCCCTTGGGGACAGATCTGAGTTCAAATCCTAGTTCACCTCTTCCTGACCTGTGGCTTAACTCTCTGAGCCTCAGTTCTCAACTGTAAAAGAGAAGCAACATGTGTGAATGGGGCTGTTTGCAGATCAGAGATACAAATAATAGCAACACTCAAGTACTGAATGTCTTCCATGCACCAGGTACTTTACAAATATTAACTCATTTAATTACCACTATAACATAGGGAAATGCTATTATACCCACTTTTCAGAGCAGGAAATTGAGGCCCTAAGAAATAGGGTGAGCTATTAAGATTACCCAGAAAAGAGGTAGGGAAAGCAGGGTTTGAACCATAGCACTCGGGCTCCAGAACCTGTGCTTTTGGCACTGAGCAGGCAATGAACAGTGCTGTTGGGATAACAATCTACACCTGTAAGAGATATCAAGGTCACGGACAACTCTGCAGCTGACCCAGGGAATGCCAGGGGGCAGTGTGGCACCCTTCGGCCTCACTGCCCCGTGGGTAAACAGGTGCTGAAGGGTGGCAAACAGGAAGTACTGGCAGAACCACTTCATTCTTAGGCTGCTTCCCATCTCACAGCCAGGGGGAGGGCAGCAGCTTAGAGTCCCTTGACCAGAGAGAGGTGGCTGCATGGCTTTCCATTTGGTGAAGTGGCCATCATTGAAGAATGCTGGCTAAATGGAGAAGGGAAGGTTATATTTTTGGTAAATACCTTTTCTGCACAGTGGATAAGGAAACATGAGCTGCTTAAATCTACTGATAACCAAAAGCTGAGGATCAAAAAAAAAAAAAAAAAAAAAAACATGGATTAAATGATCAGGACCCAGCACTGCAGCTGCATTAATCAAAGCATAAGACTCACAGCCAGGGAGGTGATGGTATCCCCCTCGGCCATGCAGGTTCGGGGTTTCACATCTGAGAGTGACAAATCACAGCACATACAACAGTAGGTGACCAGATGAAGAAGAGGGACTGGCGTTGCTAAGTCACCACTTGTGACATCGGTATCAAAGCACCAGTTCAAGTCCCAGTTCCGATCCAGCTCCCTGCGAATGCACTTGGGAAAGCAACAGAAAATGCCCCAAGTGCTTGAGCTCCTTCTATCCACGTGGGAGACCTGGATGGGATTTCCAGTTCCTGACTTCAGCCTGGCCAAACCCTGATGTAGCAGCCATTTGGGGAGTGACCCAATGGGTGGAAAATGTCTGTCTCTTTCTCTCTCTCTTTCATAATTTACTTGCCTGCACAACTGACTCCCACCAGGCTGTTGGTTCCCTGTGGGCAACACTTGGACACTATTCATGTTATCCTCCTTGCTTTCAAGGCAGGGCTTGGCACAGAGAAGCCACTTAACAAAGGCTTAAGGAGATTAGGAAGAGATCAATGGTGAAAGTGAAATCAAATTCCCAAACAGTGCCTTGAACGTGGGCGCTAGGAAGCATCAGGCCCCAGCCTAGCCAGCCTCCCTTAGCTTAGCTCAGGGACGCATGAGGTCATTTGCTTCTCCAATACATGAGACCTTGGGGGCCAGTATTGTCTCCAGGGGTCGAGGGCTCAGTTCAGTGGAACTCCAGGTCCGGGGCAGAGGGTGACTACCACCTGCAGGTGGCTCCCAGGCTGACGAAAGCCCACCTGGCCGTGAGACCACCAGGCAACACTGTGCAGGTGGCTCATGCAGAGCATCTTGTTAACACTTCCAGAACGGACTGCTGCCTCCCTGCTCTCCCACGCCATGAGGCACACACCGCCTTGTTCCTTACCTCAACCTCTTTTGCAGACAACCTGGTTAGGCTAGAGCTAATCTCACCACCATGATGAAACAGAGAAGGAATGCACAAGCCTTGGTGCCTGGCTCTACACCAGCGGCTACGGCTCTTCCGTGATTTCGCCAGACCAGCGCCCCCACTTCTTGTAACCTCCTTGAAAACCCCAGAGCAGCCACATGCAGGAGGGCAGTGGTCTTGAGACTCAGAGGTCTGCTACCCTCTCATCTGTCAACAGATTAAACTCTCTCTCCTTTACCCTCAAACCTTGTCTCATTATCTGGATCGACACCAGAGACAGGAACCAAGCTTTCAGCAACAAAAGCTGGACCAAGGCAGCATTGTTCAACCCATGGGAGAAATTCCCCAAAGTCAGAGCTGAGTCCTGGAAAAAGGTGTGTCCACCCAAGAGGGAGACTCAAACCTCACTTCTCAGGATGCTGGATAACGGAGTGGGGGAGGGGGCATCTCTGAGGATGCTGCACCTATCCTGACTTCTGAAACATGCACTCAAGGGGCGCAGCCGGGTACCACGGTTAGAACAAACCTTGGGACACCCACTTCTCATATTTGGCTGTGTGGGCTTGAGCCCTGGCTCCACTCCTGTTTCCAGCTTCCTACTGCTGTGCGCCCTGGGAGGCACTGAATGATAGCTCAAGGGGCCGGTTCCTGCCACGCATGTGTAAGAGCTGAGTTGGGTTCCGGTCTCCCATTTTCAGCCCAGGTTAGCATTTGGAAAGTGAAATAGAAGGAAGGAGACCACCCTCACTCTCCCTCCCTCTTTCTCTTTTCCTCACTGTCTGCATTGCAAATAATTTGAATTTTAACCTGCATTCCCAACAAACTAGAGAAAGCATGCCTAGCATTGAGTGTTTTTTCTGTCCTCATGAGAAGCCCTCAACCCCATGGTGCATCAGACACAGTCAAGTCTTCTTTACATATGGAAGCAACTAAAGCCAGTGCCGAGGGTGACGCCTCGCCTTTCACGTAGGGATTTCCCTCTAACCAAGGCTGCCGCTGCACCGAGCTCTAGCAGAAACCACGCTGCTGCTCTACGACAAACAGCAACAGATGAATCTCTACTGATGCATGCCTGGGGACAGTCTTTTGGCAAATGGTTTTTTTTTTAACAACAGTTTTTATTAAAAAAAAATTAAGTCATTTGGAACAGAACAAAATCTACTCATTCATCCAGCAGCAGGTCACCAAATGACTTCCAGGTGCCCAGCACGGGGCACGTTGGCTCAGGCTTTTCTTCACAAGTCCCGGGGGGGAAGGCGAGGGAGGAAGACACAAAGGTCCCTGCGGCCTTACCCGGTGTTCGTTGATGAGGAGGTCCCGAGCAGCATTAAATATCAGCGTGTGGAGGTGTTTTGAGTAAAACACCAAAGTGTAATCATAATCGAAGCCATAGATTTCAATGTCCGACAGGCTCATCTCATTGTTGGAGAAAATGGCGTCTGGATTCAACAAGTTGCTCATAATTGAAGGAACCAGTTCTAGAAGGAAAGAAAAAAGCACGTTACCCCGCACAAGAAGTGATAGTAGGACTCCTACACAGAGCGAGGAAACCGGAGCACCAGAGGGATTTGTCGCACCGTGTAATCATCACACCGCGCCGAGGAAACCAGGCACCAAGGGCTGCGTGTGGCCCGATTCCACGGACAGGAAGAGACAAACCCACTGGGACAGAAAGCAGAGGAGTGGCTGCCCAGGGATGGAGCCCTGGAGGGGCTGGGGGTGACCACAGAGGCTACAGAATTTCTGGAACTGACTAGGCAACGGCGATGACTGTGCACCTCTCATGAATATTCTAAAAATCACTGAGTGGATGATGACACGGTATGTAAATTACACCTCAGTAAACTGTTTCTGAAAAATATTTACTGTTGGGGCCGGCGCCGTGGCTCACTTGGTTAATCCTCCACCTGTGGCACCTGAATCCCATATGGGCACCAGGTTCTAGTCCCGGTTGCTCCTCTTCCAGTCCAGCTCTGTGCTGTGGCCCGGGAAGGCAGTGGAGGATGGCCCAAGTGTTTGGGCCCTGCACCCGCATGAGAGACCAGGAGAAGCATCTGGCTCCTGGCTTCGGATCGGCACAGTGCCAGCTGTAGCGGCCATCTGGGGGGTGAACCAACGGAAGGAAGACCTTTCTCTCTGTCTCTCTCTCTCTCTCACTGTCTGACTATCTGTCAAAATAAAAATATATATATATATTTACTGCTACATTCACTTTAAAAATACAGGCAAGTTACAGCTTTTGCAAGACAGTAAGTTGTAAATATCACACACATCTCACCACCAGAAAACACTGTCCACATCTGATGCATTTGCTGCCGGTGCTTTTTCAGCTGGACCATTTTACATGAGTGACCCCGGACTGTACACACAGGTTGCATTACGCTCTCTAAAGTTAATATCCAACCATGATCCTATTTCCATATCGTGACAGATGTTCTTAAAGTATTAGGTAAGGGCCGGCACTGTGACAGAGTGGGTAAAGCCACCACCTGCAGTGCCATGTGGGCACCAGTTCGAGTCCCAGCTGCTCCTCTTCAGATCCAGCTCTCTGCTATGGCCTGGGAGAGCAACAGAGGATGGCCCAGGTCCTTGGGCCCCTGCACCCACATTGGGGACCCAGAGGAGGCTCCTGGCTCCGGCTGCTGTGGTCAACTGGGGAGTGAACCAGCAGATGGAAAAGCTCGCTTTCTGCCTCTCCTCTCTGTGTGTAAGCCGACTTTCAAGTAAATAAATCTTTTTTTTTAAAAAAAAAAAAGTATCAGGTAAAATTTTGGTGCACGGATTACCAAACTGTGACTGTGGTGCACACGCAGGTCTGTTTCCTGTTTGACACAAGGGCACTGCGGTGGGCACATCTTTGTGTTCATCTGAGTCTGCCTTCCCATCATTTCCTTCAGCCGGTTTATCAGCAGTGCCGTTCCTCCCACACTGCTGGGCCCAGTGCTAGTTTGAGTTTCCTTGTTGAGCAGCTGTAGCTATGTGCAGGAACAGCTGCTTCATGCCTTATTCCTTCTGGGAGGACTTCCAAAAATTCTTTCCACCTTACTGCTTCCTGGAGCCCACAGGACCCTTTTAAAATTCCGAGATGCCACAGGGAATGCCAGGATCTTATCTGCCACTGTGTTGAAACACCTGGCTATCTGGTTACTCCAGGAACTAATTCATTGTTAAACATCAAGTAATGCCATCTATGATTTAAAAAAAGAAACTAAGAGAGCAGGAGAATGGCAGCTCACTCAGGATGGGACAATGGTGAGACGGGCCGCACTGTGACATCACCCTTCTACTCTGGCTGCTGCCCAAAAAATGCCACCATTCTCAGGAAAGTGCACAGAAGTCTGAAAATACCATCTCTGCAAGTCAAGTTCTTTTTCTTAGAAATTCATTTAGTTATTTGAAAGAGTGGCAGAGGGAAGGAGAGACAGTGCTGGCTCGCTCCCCAAATGGCCACCAACAACCAGGCCTGGGGCAGGCCGAAGCCAGGAACTCCATCTGGCTCTCCCACGCAGGTGTAGGGGCCCAAGCACCCGGACCACCCTCTGCTGCCTTCCCAGCTGCATTAGCAGGGAGCTGGATCAGAAGCAGAGCAGCAGGGACTCGAAGTGGCAAACTGGTGGGAAATGCCAGTGTTGCAGGCTTTCCCAGAACACAGGTGAGGATGACTGTTCATTTCCCTCCCATGGTGACATTTAGGAGGAAGGTGGAACAGGGCATTTCAGGGAAACACGCTACTCTCATCCCTTCGATCATTTAACAGAAGAGCCTCATCAGGCCTCATTGCGCGGCGAGAACACAGACCGCCCTGCCCTGCCACGACCGCCTGCCTTCAGCCTGGAGGACGCTGGTGCTCTAAAACGAGCTTGAAACGGCTCCTGGAGAGGCCAGAGCTGAAGGTGGGAGGCTGCGCGACAAGTACGAAACGACGCATGTAGACGCAAAGCAAACTGTTTTACAACTGACAACCACGTGTCCCGGTACAACAGCTAACATGTATTAAAGCACGCACCATGTGCTACACGCTACAAAGAACACTTTGCACGGCTTCTCTTCATCCTTCCAACGACCCTGTGAGGCACGTCCTGCGTCAACCTCATCTTAGATCTGCAGACACTCGAGGCGCGGAGAGATTAGAGTGCTGGAGGGATACACCACAGCCAAATCCCACTGCCGGGAGTGGGATCTGTAAGTTTGGCTTCGGAATCCATGTTCTTAACTCCCTTCCCGGGGATTATGGGAATCTGCCAGTATCTGTCTGGGGTGCGATTTTGTTGAAATAAAACAAAGTGTCTCAAACCATCATTTCTAAGCTTCCCCCTCTACATACTTCTCCAAGACCATGAACAGCATACAGGAACCATTTCTGCCCCAAGGCATTACTGTGGCACAGTGACAGCTACCAGACAGCCAAGGCCCCAGCAGGCGGCACCCCTTCCTCCTCAAGGTAACCTGAGCTTTTCAGAAAGCCCCATGACCACTTCAGGATGTGGGGCCTTGAGAAACCTAACAGGAGCCATGGAATCCTTGTGCCAGGAAAATGCACATATAGAGTTGGCAGAAAATTCCAGTGGGGTTGTTCCCAATGCCTGCTCATGGCCCCCAGCCAAGCTTCCAAGGCACACACAATAAAAACGCAGCCCTTAGATCCTACACAGGCCTTCCGCGCCCATCAAGGTAAACATATGGATGAATGAGCGGATTTCATATTGTCCAGTGGCCATGATCAAGTCTACTAAAAACCACGTAGCCACAATCCACCCACACTTGCATTTCCTCATTAGCTTCTTTTGTCAAAGCCAAGGGGACAATAACCTCAGCTTTTTACTAACTTGCAAATAAGACAGATTCGAGGAAGGTAAACAGAAACTTGAAGGCAGAGCGTTCACCAGAATTGGCTCTGAGGAAGGTGGGGAAGCTGGCAGCACCAAGCGCTCAGGTATCCAACACCCCAGACTGCAGGGCCTGACGTAATCCACGGGCCACTGCGGGGCTATTTTCTGAACATGAGCACAGCGCTGCCCATAGATGCAAGTGGGCGGAACTGCTTGGAGGGATCCAAGGCTCCACTTTCACCCATGACCTTCCCAAGGGAAGTCCTAGTGGCCTGTTTAAGTAGCGTTTGCAAGAAGGTCCCTCTCCCTTTCACGACCAGGGCAGACTTAACCTGAAGCCCTCAAGAAGAAACCACCCTGATGGAAAATCATGGCAGGGCAGTGCCTGCCCACAGCTGCAGGGATGTCCCGCCGGAGCGGGTTCCTCACCTGAGCACCATTCCCAGCCACCAGGTCGCTCGCCGCCTCTGGCACCCTCAAAATCAGCACGAGGACAGCCTCGGGTGCTTCAAAAGGATCTCAGCACCCTGGGCACCCGCTGCAAAGAGGAGCTGCGAACAGCTCCCAGGCAAAAGAAGACACGGCCAAGCACTCTCCGGGAGGGAAACCGTCTGCACTCCAGACTCTCAGAGTAAAGCAAAGGCCCCTGACCGGCCCAGCCATCCCCAAAGCATCGGCCAGGGTAGGCACACGCTCAAAACAGGATGCCTTTTGTGGATCATGGACGGGGACAGGAAGACAGTGCACTAAGCACAAAGAAACAGACATGTGGCTCCGCTGCTCTGACCAGAGCTCCAGACAGAACACAGGGTCCAGTGCAGCTGCTTGGAGTTGGAGGCTGTGCAGCGACCAAGAGTCCATGTGCAAACCGGGAGCCCCCAGAGCACTTAGTAGCTTCTACTTTTATTTGCTTTGACTTGCTAGGCAGACAGAGATCTCCCTTCCATTGGTTCACTCCCCAGATGCCCACAACTGCTAGGACTGGGCCAAGCTAAAGTCAGGAGCCCATAATTCAGCCTGGGCCTCCCACATGGTTGGCAAGGCCCAACTACCTAAGTCATCTCAGGGGCCGGCACTGTGGCACAGTGAGTAAAGCTGCCACCTGCAATGCCAGCATCCCATAAGGACATGGGTTTGAGTCCCAGCTGCTCCTCTTCCAATTCAGCTCTCTGCTATGACCTAAGAAAGCAGTAGAAGGTGGCCCAAGTTCTTGGGCCCCTGCACCCTCATAGGAGACCCAGAAGAAGCTCCTGTCTCCCGGCTTCAGATCAGCTCAGCTCCAGCCATTGTGGCCATTTGGGAAGTGAATCAGCAGATTCAAGGAAAATTACGAAACATTAAAGAAACACAAGACAACATAGACACACACTAAAATGGAAAAATCTGCCATGTTCATGGACTGGAAGAATTAATAGCATCAAAATTCCATTCTACTCAAAGCAATTTATAGATTCAATGCAATCTCAAAATACCAAAGATGTTTTTCTCAGATCTGGAAAAAAACTCAAATTCATATGGAATCACAAGAGACCCCAAATAGCTAAAGTAATGCTAAGCCGTAAAAATAAAGTTGGCAGCATCACAATATCAGATTTCAAGACATATTACAGGGCAGTTATAATAAGAACAGCCTGATACGGGCACAAGAACAGTTATTTGGATCAATGGAACAGATAGACCCCAGAAATTAATCCACATATCTGTAATCAACTAATCTTTGACAAAAGAGTTAAAATCACTCCCCGGAAAAAGGACAGTCTCTTCAACAAACAGCATTGGGAAAACTCAATCTCTGCATACAGAAGCATGAAACAGGACCCCACGTTACACCTTCTACCAAAATCAACTCACAACGGATCAGAATCTAAATCTAACACCTGCAATCATCAAATTACTAGGGGAAACACTGCAAGACACTGTCCTAGGCAAAGATTTCCTGGGTAAGACCCTAGAAGCACAGCCAACAAAAGCATAAACAAATGGGATTACATCAGGCTAAGAAGCTTCTGCGCAGCAATGGAGACAGTCAACAAAGTGAGGAGGTAACCGACAGAATAGAAGAAAGTATTTGCAAACTTCACATCTGATAAAGGATTAATACCCAGGATATAAGAAGTGAAGTAAGCCAGGCCCAAAAAGACAAATATCACATTTTCCCTGATTTGTCATAACTAATATACAGAGTACCAAAAAAATGTAATGCACATGAACAAAACTGACATTTTGGGATTTGACTATTGTGTATAGCTCTTGTCTATACTCCTGAGGAACAACGGTCTTTCTACTTACCGCTTGTTGAATTATTTATTTAGTGGAGTGTTAAGCTTGGGATTATAAACTAAATTGAAAGCATATCATTGTCAAAATTAGAAGAAAATAAAGGAAGGAGGAGGGAGCATAGGATGGGAAGTATCATTATGCTCTTAAAACTGTATACATGAAGGCCAGCGCCGCGGCTCACTAGGCTAATCCTTTGCCTTGTGGCACCAGCACACCGGGTTCTAGTCCTGGTCAGGGCACCGGATCCTGTCCCCGTTGCCCCTCTTCCAGGCCAGCTCTCTGCTGTGGCCAGGGAGTGCAGTGGAGGATGGCCCAAGTGCTGGGCCCTGCACCCTATGGGAGACCAGGAGAAACACCTGGCTCCTGCCATCAGATCAGCACGGTGCACCGGCCGCAGAGGCCATTGGAGGGCGAACCAACGGCAAAACAGAAGACCTTTCTCTCTGTCTCTCTCTCTCACTGTCCACTCTGCCTGTCAAAAAAAAAAAAAAAAAAAAAACCTGTATATATGAAATTTATTCCCCTTATATAAAAAAATTAAGACTATCATGAAAAAAATGCCATTCCATAAATTTTATATTCACCACTAACAGAGAATAGGAATGAAGTTAGAACTTAGATACAGAGGTCTGATAAGTTTCACTTATTCCACATTTTATACAGGATCTGTTTATTTTATTTGATCTTACATCCTCTGGTTTACTCCCTAGATGGCTGCAATGGCCAGGGCTGGAACAGGCCAAAGCCAGAAGCTTCTTCCAGGTCTTCCACAAGAGTGGCCAGGCGCAAGCACTTGGACCATCTTCCTCTGCTTCTCCCAGATCATTAGCAAAGGATGGTAGCATTGTGGGCAGCAGCTTTACCCATTATGCCACAGCACAAGGCCTGTATCCCACATTTTCAACTGTGCAAGGATCTGAACTTGGGCAGCACAATTACCATTGACTCTTCATCCCCTTTCATGTCCAGATTTGCTACAGAACTCTCCCTTAACAAAGGCACCAAGCCTGCCAGGGCTGGACCATTGTAGAAAGAGGAGAGGAGGGGTATCCTTAATATTATTTAAAAAAAAAAAAAGAAAAAGAAAAGAATAATTCAGCAGCTGGAAGAGATTTCAAAATTCTCTTATTATAGTACAATTCCCAGTAACTAAGCCAGAGAATCAACTTAAGCAGCCCTTGCTGGATGAGTGGATAAAAAGAAAATGTGTATTTATACCATGTAATACAACTCAGCCATCAAAAAAGAATGAAATCCTATCATTTGTGCCAACGCAGATGAGCCTGGAGAACATTGTGTTAACTGACTTAAGTTCACAGGCACTGAAATACATACACTGAATGGTCTCACTGGCTCGTGAAATCTACAACAGCTGATCTCATGAAGTAGCCAGAGAATGGTGGTCCCCACAGGCTGGGGAAGGTGGAGGAGAGGGAGGACGGTCAGAGGTGGACGTGGTACAAAGAGCGAGCAGTAATAAGTTCTGGGGTTCCACCGCAGGAATGCATCGTGTAGTTCAAAATAGTGAGAAGGGAGGGATTTGAATGTTCTCCGTACAAAGAAATGAGAAGGGTTTGAGTTGATGGATATGCTAACTGCTCAGATTTTATCATGACAAATTGTGGACATGAGCTGAAATGTCACACTTATGCCCCATTAATATGAACAATTACATGTCAATTACATTTTTTAAACTTTAATTCCATACAAGAGAGGAATGGCTAATACACATAAATGTTCAACCATTCTAATTACCAAAAAAAGGCAAGCTAAAGCAATCACTTGTGCGGTAGCGGCAGCTCTCTCTGAAAGCAGGAATGATGCGCGGTTCGCCCGTCTCTAGTTCGCATGCACGTGTCTCTGTGACAAGCATGTGTTACTGGCTATGAAACAAAAGCATGATGTTGTCGTGCAGCTGACGGGCTGCGGCGTGGTTCTGCAGGTGTCCGGGTGCCTGTGAGCGTGTGACTCGGGGGTTGCTGCTAACCACGGGACCCAGGGCTGGCACAGCGACCCGGGCAGTCTCACCCCCTCGCTGGGAAAGGCGATGAGTCAACGGTAGCGGCAGCCTCCTTCAAGGCAGCTTGGCCACAGGCACCAAGAGTCTTTAAAAAATACCCGTCCCCTTTGACCTGGTCATCGGCCTTCCAGGAATCCGCGCTGCGGAACCGCTCCGGGAAGTGCATGTGCACTGATACAGGATCATTCTGTTACCAGGTTAATGAGGCAGAGAGTGAGGGAACACCCGTTCCAGCTGGAGCCTCAGTCACCTCGGATCTGCACTCGGGACCAGGACGCGTTCATAGGAACACAACCCAGTCACGAAGCGGGAATACACCTGAAACCCAGAAGGTTCGACTTTTTGATAGAGCAAACCACAATCCCAGAAACATTAAGACAATGTTTTTCTTTAAAGTAATGGTTTAACTTTTTAAATAACATTATTTAAGTTATTTAGCTATAATTTTTTATGCATCACATTTCAAGCTGGTTTCGGGGCGGGGGGGCATATGAGTTAAGCAAAGGTGACCCAAAAATCCAAAATGCTCCCAAATCCACAACTTTGTGAGCACTGATCTGGCGCCAGTGTGATCCTCCAAACGCTGTGGATTTGAGAGCATTTCAGAGTTCAGGTTTTCAGACTAGGGATGCTCAACTGCAATGGCTAAACAAATATTCCAAATCCCAACCCCCTCCAAAACCTGACACATTTCTGGTCGCAAGCATTTGAGGTAAGGGACACTCAACCTGTATACAAACAAGAGAGACTGAAGAAGAAACCGAAGTGGGGAAAATGGAGCAACAGCCTTGTTCTCCTAGAGAAAGCCGGAAGTGACAGAAAACAGGAGGACAGCTTCCATTTTCTCCGGGGCTCAGGAGACCCACAGCTCAGCCAGCTGACTAGCAGGCAGGTGCACTGAGGTGCTGCTGCTGCACCCACAGCACAGAAGCGAAAACTGGGGATGCGGCCAGCTAAGCAGGGTCAAGAGCACGGGCTGTGTGACGCGTTTCTCTGTGTGACGCGTTTCTCTGCTCCTACATCAACACAAGCTACAGCGGCTTCAAGCCAGCTGCTCATCCCTAATTTGACCATATCTCCATGCTTACATTTCATAATATTCATATTCATGAAGACTTGCAAATATGAATTATTTCATGTTTATTTCACATGGCTCCAAATTCTATCACATTATAAGAGTAAGTTAAAAAGTTCATGGAAAATGGAATGAAAGATCATTTTTGGTGCAAAAAAGATTGGAAATTCACACAGCTTTTTCATAAAACACATTTCCCATGAACTTCTGAAGACCCCTCATGTACTAAAAAGAAGCTTTCAAAACTATGCATACAGAGTAAAAACAAAAAACACAGGGCCGGCGCCGTGGCTTATTTGGTTAATCCTCCGCCCGCAGCACCGGCATCCCATATGGGTGCTGAGTTCTAAGTCCCAGTGGCTCATCTTTCAGTCCAGCTCTCTGCTGTGGCCCGGGAGTGCAGTGGAGGATGGCCCAAGTGCTTGGCCTCCTGCACCCGCATGGGAGACCAGGAAGAAGCACCTGGCTCCTGGCTTTGGATCGGCACAGCGCTAGCCGCAGTGGCCATTTGGGGAGTGAACCAACGGAAGGAAGACCTTTGTCTCTCTCATGTCTATAACTCTGCCTGTCAAAAAGAAAAAGAAAATGAAAAGTGCAGACATACTTCTCGTTTCAAAGTTGAAGCAGCCTTCACTCTCCCCCACTGTCTCTACTGCAGGTGAACCCGAGGTCCCAAGCCTCGAAACCTCACTGCCGAGAATGGCACTGTCACCCTCCCACAACCCACCTTCTGTGGAGCCACGCACGGCGCAGGCAGGACCGCAGCTCTGCCACCAACAGTTGCCTGAAGACTTGAACTTGTTCTGATACCTTCCAGAACAATCTGACGACAACACAGACTTCACACTTGTTTATAATTTGTATGTTACGCTTGCTGCCAACAAGTATAGGTGATGTAGCATGTCTACTTAATATCCTTCCTGCAAATAATTACACAGTAAGAAGAGGAGTAGAAAGTGTGACCTCCAACTGAGGCCGAGATGCAATGACTCATACTAGTGCAGACCTAAGGGATCTAAATAGGATGCTTTTTTTTTTTTTTTTTTTTTTTTTTTTTTTTTTTTTTGACAGGCAGAGTTAGACAGTGAGAGAGAGAGAGAGAGAGAAAGGTCTTCCTTCTGTTGGTTCACCCCCCAAATGGCTGATACAGCCGGCGCTGTGCCGATCCGAAGCCAGGAGCCAGGTGCTTCCTCCTGGTCTCCCATGCGGGTGCAGGGCCCAAGCACTTGGGCCATCCTCCACTGCTTTCCCAGGCTACAGCAGAGAGCTGGACTGGAAGAGGGGCAACCGGGACAGAATCCAGCGCCCCGACCAGGACTAGAACCTGGGGTGGCGACGCCACAGGCGGAGGGTTAACCTAGTGAGCCGTGGCGCCAGCAAGATTCCTTTTAGCCACAAACTATTTTCTCCCATAGCTCTAGATTCCCCAGTATCATTCATTATAAATCACTCTTCAGTCAAGGTGTATGATGTGAGGCTGGCGTTGTAGCGCAGCAGGTGAAGTCACCCACCTGTGGTGCCTGCCTCCCAAAAAAGCACCGGTTTGAGCTCTAGCAGTGGAGGATGGCCCAAGTCCTTGGGCTCCTGCACCAACATGGGAGACCTGGGAGAAGCTCGCGCTTCGGCCTGGCCCAGCCCTGGCCATTGCAACCATTTGGAGAGTGAACCAGCGGATGGAAGTGCTCTCGCTCTCTTCCCCTCTCTTTGTAACTCTGCCTGTCAAATAAATAAAATAAATCTTCAAAACAAAACAAACAAAAAACACCAGCATAAAGATTCTGGCATTAAGATTTGAAAATCTCCTTTTTAAAAGAAGGCATAAAATGTTACAGTCCCAGTTTCTTTAGCAGGTGGTGGTGGGATGATGGGAGTTAATGATAATTTATTGTGTATTTCAGAAGAGCTAGGGCTGTGAATGTTCCCTCCACCAAGAAATGGCAAATGTCTGAGGTGACAGCTGTGCTAGCTGCACTAACTTGATCACTACATGCTGTACGTGGATATCGACACAGCACACTTTACCCCATAAACACATGCAATTACTCTATGTCAACTAGAAATACGGTGTCTACACTAGTGCAGTAAGAGATTCCAGAACAAAGTGCCCAGAAAGAGAAAATCCACGCTGTCACCTGCCTAGCACACCTCCAACCCTTAGTGAGAGCTGACGTAACTCTGACTCAGCACAGATTCCAGGGTCTGCGGGGGCCTTGCCCTCCCGCTGCAGAAGCTGCAGGGGTAGCAGTCCTGATGGGCCGCTCCTCGTGCTCCCTACAGGGGAGTCTCTCTCTCCAGCCAGGCTAAACCACAATCCTCCCTGGATGTCTTTGGTTTTATTTTATAGTTTTATGGAAGTACAAATGGTGTACGATACATGGCCCACAGAGCCTACAGTCTCATGCAATCCGACACACACACACAACAGATTAAGGGTAGTGAGCCTGTGGAACATCCCGATACCACCTCACATCCTCTCAACCCCAGCCCACCTGTCTTCCACCCCTGCCATCCCCAGGCCACGACTGATCTTAGGGTCATATAGATGTGTTTCTTTTTTTTTTTTTTTTTTTTTTTTTTGAAGGTTTATTTGATCTATTTGAAAGTCAGAATAATGGAAAGAGGGAGCGAGGGAGTGAGGGAGGGAGGGAAAGAGAGAGAGGTCTTCTATCTGCTGGTTCACTCCCCAAATGGCCACAACTGCCAGGGATGGGCCAGGAAGAAGCCAGGAGCTTTCTCCAGGTCTCCTACATGGCTGACAGGGGTTCAAGCAGTTGGGCCATCTTCCACTGCTTTCCCAGGCCATTAGCAGGGAGTTGGATTGGAAGTGCAGCAGCCAGGACTCAAACCAGCACCCCTATGGGATGCCAGTGTTGCAGGCAGCAGCTTTACCTGCTATGCCACGATGCCAGCCCCTGATGTGCACTTCCTAGAACTTTATATACATGGGACCATGCATCATGTAATATTTTTATAAACTGGCTTCCCCACTTACTACACTCACCTAGCACACCTCCTCCATGCCAGCCGCCATCCAGGGCTGCAGTGAGCAACATCCCAGGCTGTGGGGAAGACAACAGCTTCACAATGACAGGAGAGGGGAAGCAGCCGTTCACAAGCTGTTTTCACTGCATCCATCAATCTAAAGAAGCAGCTGTCATTTTTCCATTAGTTTACCTACTCTGTACCAGCTCCAGGGAAAAGCAATCCACGGCAAACAGCATGACTCATCTGAATTAGCAACGGGCTTGCCATGTGTACCACTCCCACCCAAAGTTAAATTCACACCTCCAATTACCCTGAAAGTAATATCTGTAATTCTGACGACTCCATGGAAACACAGCACGCTTCCTAAAATTACAAAAATAAACTACTCACAACCACATTTGAAATAATACAATCGAAAGTAGTAATGGTTTAAAGACAAGCTAATCTTAAGATAAGTCATTTAATTAAAAATAAAAACTAAACTGCTCAAAAGAAAAGGACATTATCTTCAAGGAAAAAAACTCAGAAAAAGAAAATCGTGCCTTATCAAAAGATCAACTTCTGGGGCCGGCATTGTGAGCCATCTGGGGCATAAACCAGTGGATGCAAGATCTCTCTCTCCCCCTCTCCAACTCTGCCTTTCAAAGTAAATAAATCTCTTTTTAAGATTTTTTTTTTTAAGACCAAATTCTAGACCCACTATTGGAATTTTTCACGGCAGCACAGTGCTGGCCCAGCCCAGACACTGCAGGCATTCGAAGGGTGAGCCAGCAATGGGAGTGCCTGCTCACTCGCTGCTTCTCTTGTTAAATACACAGCCCCGCAGGAGAGCAATTCTGATATCCTGGCATTAATCGTGGCTCTCAAGTGGATTTTTCTGCACAATGGAGGAACAAGCACCAGTGCCTCACATATGCCAGGCACCACACTGCTCTTCCGTTTTCTCAGTAAATCTCCCGTCCAGCCAGTTAGCTCAGTGGGTTAGAGCCGGTGCCAGTCTCTCCACTAACATCGCCAGAACCCCAAGAGGTAAATGACGCAATCTGCACTCTGCAGATGAGGAAAACCAGGCTGAGAAGGCGAGTCAGAGGCCCAGAGTCACCGAGCTGCCTAGCCACACGGGGTGAGGTGAGCGCTTGGCACTGCACACAGGAGCTGCTTCAGAAGTGTTGGTCCTTTCCTTATCCCACTCACCCACTCGGCTTCCCTATTTCCTAGGTCAATCAGCATAATCCAGGAGCCACCTCCACTTTCAAGGATCTCTGAGTCCACAACTCTTCCCCTGGTTAACACTAAGACCTTAGCGGCAGGCAGAATAACAGCTCTCCAGAGTCAGCCGTGTCCTAACCCCTAGATCCTGTGACTACGTTACCCAACGTGGCAAGGGAGGAGAGGGGGCTGCAGCTGGACGAGGCTACAGTTAGCTGGAGAGAGGGCATCTCGGATCATCAGGCAGGCCCACAGGATCACACGGGTCTCTGGGGCTGGCAAAGGCAGGCAGGAGGGTCAATGCTGGCTTTGACAATGGAAGGAGCCGCAAAGCCCACGGGAAACCTCGAGAAGACAGGGAGAACAAGCTGTCTCCAGCAGCGCCTCAGAAGGAATGCAGTCCAGCCAACACCTCCACGCTGGCCCAGTGAGACCCAATTTGGATGTTGCCCTCTAGAAGTACGCCAACTATCAATCTGTGCTGTCAGTACATTGATGGGAGTGACGAGATTTTAATAGACATCTTTTGCCTTTTTGCCTCCTGTTCTCTTGCCAGGGTGCAGTGAGCCTTCCGGGGCTCACATGAGGTCTGAGACCACACAGACTGAATGCAGAATCAGCTCTGATTCCAGCTGTCTTCTATGAATCCAGACATCACAGAAATCTGCAACAATGTGAAACCAGGACATTCTTCTAAACTTATCTTGGAAAATAGTCACGTTGCATAAATGTAGGCCGTTTACATCAACAGATAATGGATTTGTTATTTTTAATGAATCAATAATTACATAACTTTAAAATTTTTTGGTTTTAATCTCTAATAGTTTTGATATATATAATCTATATAAACAAAAACTCTGGGCTCTGCAATGATTGTAAGTATATAAAAGAACTCTGGGGCAGGCACGTTGTGCAGGGGGTTAAGCTGCCACTTGGGAAGCCTACACTCTATACCAGAGTGCCTGGGAAAGAGTCCAGCCTGTTTCTGACCAAGTTTTCTGCTAACGTTCACCCTGGAAGGCAGATGACAAGCGCAAATACTTGGGCCCCTGCCACCCACAGAGAAGACCCAGATGATGGAGTTCCTGGATCCTGGATTGTGCAAGTTGTTCCCAGGCATTTGGGGCATGAACCAGAAGACAGAGGATCGATGGATCTCTCTCTTCCCTTCCCCAAATAAATAAAAACAATTTTTTTTAAAAAAGGATTTATACATTTATTTGAAAGAATTACAGAGAGGGAGGGAGAGACAGAGAGAGAGAGAGAGATCTTCCATCTGCTGATTCACTCCCCAAATGGCTGCAATGGTTGGGGCTGGGCCAGGCCAATGCCAGGAGTTTCTTCTGGGTCTCCCACATGGGTGCAGGGGCCCAAACACTTGGGCCACCCTCCACTGCTTTCCCAGGCACATTATAGAGAGCTGGATCAGAAGTGGCGCAGCCAGGATTTGAATCAGTACTGATATGGAATGCTGGCACTGCAGGCAGTGGTTTTGGCCCACTGTGGCACAGCACTGGTCCCAAAAGCAAACTTTTAAAACATGGAGTTCTCGGCCGGTGCCGCGGCTCACTAGGCTAATCCTCCGCCTTGCAGTGCCGGCACACCAGGTTCTAGTCCCGGTTGCCCCTCTTCCAGGCCAGCTCTCTGCTGTGGCCAGGGAGTGCAGTGGAGGATGGCCCAAGTGCTTGGGCCCTGCACCCCATGGGAGACCAGGAGAAGCACCTGGCTCCTGCCTTCGGATCAGTGTGGTGCGCCGGCCGTGGCGGCCATTGGAGGGTGAACCAACGGCAAAGGAAGACCTTTCTCTCCGTCTCTCTATCACTGTCCACTCTGCCTGTCAAAAAAAAAAAAAAAAAAAAACACAACAACAACATCATGGAGTTCTGACAGCAAAAAATGGAAAGCTATTACCTTAACCATGCCTGCCTCATCCACTATTAAAAATCATTTGTTAAGGGGCAGTCTTCTGGCCTAGTAACTCCAGTGTCTCCCATCAGAGCACCTGGGTTCAATACCCACACTCGGCTCCCGACTCCAGCTTTCTGCTAACGCAGACCCTGAGAGGCAGTGGGGGTGGCTCAAGTGATCAGGTTCCTGCCAAGCACATGGGAGACCTGGACTGGGTTCCTGGCTCCGGCCCCACTCCACCTGGCCCAGCCCCAGACACCGCAGGCATCTGAAGGGTGAGTCAGCAATGGGAGTGCCTGCTCACTCTCTGCTCCTCTAGTTAAATACACATCTACTCAGATCAATTCTGATGTTCTGGTGTTAATCGTGGTTCTCAAGTAGATTTTTCTGCTCAAAAAAGAAGACATATTCCAGTCGACTTGGAGAGTTCCATCTCCATGTACAATTCAGTTTTCCAAGTGTCTCGGTTTCTTAGGAAATCACTTGGATGAAACAGTCCCTCAGAGCCCTAGGGAATGTAACAAAATGAGTCAGGAAAGGACCAGCCCACTGAAGTCAAAAGCCCAGGCCCACCAGTCAGCTAGCCTGTCTGCCTCCACACTACCTTACCTAAAACCACGCAGCATTGGACTTAAAAATCACACATACCTTCATCTCCCTGTAAACACCTGCTACTGGGTGACAGGCACAGACAAAGGCCCACAGGGGATGGTTTCTCCTCAACCAGTTAAACTCCCTGTTAACGTTCAGGAGATCAGGGGCTGGCATTGTGGCACAGCTGATAAAAGCTGTAGCCACTGCACTGGTCCATCTCATAGAGAAGCAGGTTCATGTCCCGGCTGCTCCACTTCTGAACCAGCTCCCTGTTAATGTTCTGGGAAAGCAGTGCAGGGCGGCCCAAGTCCAAGGGCACCTGCCACCCATGTAGGAGACCCAGATGAAGCTCCTGGCTCCTTGGCTTCAGCCCTGGCTGTTGAACTAGCAATGGAAGACTCTCTGTCTCTCCCTGTCACTCTTTTTTTTTTTTTAAAAGAAATAAATCCTTTTTTTTAATGGGTGAAATTATAAAGAAGTTTACAAAAAGCTTTTTGCCCTATTCTCCTTTCTCCAAAATCCACCCATGTCAGTACAGATGGGACCCAGTGAGGACGGAGCTGACCACGAGCTCCATGTGAGGCTGCCGGCACTGAGCCCCAAGGCGTGACAGAAGTCCAGGGAAACCTGGAGAAGCACACAGTGACAGGGTGTCCTGGGCTAAGGACCACATGGTTCGCTTCCCAGGGAAGACTGACAGACCCGACAGAGGGCAAAGATGAGCTACCCGAAAACCAAGTCCAAGGGGGTTGCCGTGTCGTGGCAGCCGTCCTCACACGTGCACAGCTGTCACAGCCAAGGGACATGAGCATCGCTGACTCAGCTGAGCATGAGAAGGCTGGCAGCCTTGCGATCATGCGACAAACTCAGGCCGATGGCAGATGGCCACTCAGGAGGCTGTGGGAAGGGATCCTTTACCCAGCGGAGGCCCCTCCACCTGCCAGGTGTACGGCTCTCTGCTCTGAGACAGGTCTCTACGACCCGGAAATGAGGCACATGTCTGCCTTCAGCCCAGCCTTTCCTGGGGTCACAGGATTGCCAAAACACGCCTAAACCAAAGGGGATGTTTTACAACAAGGTATGAAGATGGTACCGGCACCCCCCTCCCACCACGCAGCCAGGAGGTGAGCCCGGGTCTCCACCTGCACTCTCCCCGCTGGGCACCACAGTGCCGATGCTGGCGCCCTTTACTCAATGCATTTATTTAGAGCTGCACCCCCGCATGGTGCCAGGACTAGTAACCCTTAGTGTTCCTATGGGTCTTTATAACTGGCACACACCTGCAATTAATTTTTATTATTTTTTTGGTTGAATAGACAGGGAAAGCCATCTTCACTGGTAGCATACAGTCAGGAGTCAGCTCACGCTGTCTGTAAAGGGCCAGTTAGTGAATATTTTGGGCTTTGTGGTCTGGATTGTAGCTGCTCAACTAGGACAGCAAAGAGCAAATGAAGTGATTAACAAAAAGAAAAGAAAAAGAAAACAACCGGGGTGGCTGTGTTCCAATAAAACTTCGCACACAGGGGCGGGCATCGGGGCCTGCAGTTGATACCTGCCTGCACTCCTTGGCTTCAGCTTCCCACCAATGCAGACCCTGGGGAGCAGCAGTGGTAACTCAAGTACCTGGGCTCCTGCCCCACACACAGGAAACCTGGATTGAGTTTCTGATTCTGGGCTTGAGCCCAGAGCCCAGACTCAGCCTTTGTGTGCAAGTGGGGGAGTGAGCCAGTGAGTGGGGGAGTGAGCCAGTGAATGGGGGAGTGTGCCCACTTGCTCTTTCTCTGCCTCCCAAATAAAGTTAAAAAGCAAACAGCAAGCTAGAATCAGTCCCATGAACTGTAGTTTGCAACCCTTCCTATGGTTAATAGTATTTCCTTTTAATGTTGTTGCAATATTTGTCTACTATTAATAACTTGCTGGCTTTCTGCGGTCAGCACCTAAGATCACTCCCCCCTTCCATTAAGCTCAACCCTCTCACACCCTTATTTTGGGGGGCATCTCTCATAAACAGCAACTGACTGTATCTCCTTTGTATCTGACGGGATAATCTCTTAGTCTGACAATTACTGATATATTTGGAATTATTTCTATCATATTTAATGCTACTTCTCGCTTTTTGTTTCTTTCATCTTCATTCTTGCCTGTTTCTGAATTGTATTTCCATACAATTTATTGTCAACATTCATTTACTCACTCGACTACCAGTTACTTTTTTCTCCATTTTCTCTTCCTTTTTTTTTAAATTTTTATTTATTTGAAAGACAGAGTTACAGAGAGAGGTAGAGAGAGAGACATAGAGAGAGGCCTTCCATCCAGTGGTTCATTCCCCAAATAGCCACAATGGCTGGAGCTGAGCCAATCCAAAGCCAAGAGCCAGGAGATTCCTCTGGGTCTCTCATGTGAGTGCAGGGGCCCAAAGACTTGAGCCATCCTCCAATGCTTTCCCAGGCACATTAGCAGGGAGCTGGATTGGAAGTGTAGCAGCCGGAACTCGAACCAGCACCCATATGGGATGCCAGCACTGTAGGCCTGGGATTTAACCTGCTATGGCACAGCACCGGCCCCTCCTCTTCCTCCTTACAACTCTCTTTTGGAGATCATTCTTTTATTCCCTGATAAATATACATTTTATAAGTTCCTTTAATGAGTTCTTTTTGTGGCATACTCTTGGTTTTTATCTAAATAGCTTTACTCTTTTTTTTATTGTTATTTTAATTCTCTTATTTGAAAGACAGAGTTAGAGAGAGAGAGTGGGAGAGACAAAGAGAAAGAGATCTTCCATCTGCTGGTTCACTCTTCTAAATGACCACAACAACCAGGGCTGGGTCAGACCAAAGCCAGGAGCTTCATCCAGGTCTCCCACATGGGTGCAGGGGCCCTGCACTTGAGTCATCTCCCACGGCCTTCCCAGGCACAGTAATAGGGAGCTGGATTGGAAATGGAGCAGCTGGGATTTGAACAGATGCTCGTAAGGGATGCCAGCATTGCAGGTGGCAACTTCACCTGCTGCACCAGAGCAACAGCTCCTATTCCAAATCTTTTTTAAGATCTTATTTATTTATTTGAGAGGTAGAGTTACAGACAGAGAGAGAGATAGGAGAGGTCTTCTTTCCATCGGTTCACTCCCCAAATGGCTGCAACAGCCAGAGCTGGGATGATCTGAAGCCAGGAGCCCAGAGCTTCTTCCGGGTCTCCCACATGGGTGCAGGGGCCCAAGCACTTGGGCCATCCTCCAGTGCTTTCCCAGGCCACAGCAGAGAGCTGGATTGGAAGAGGAGCAGCCGGGACTAGAACCAGCACCCATATGGGATAGTGGCGCCACAGGCGGAGACTTGGCCCACTATGCCACAGCATATGCCACTCTAATTCTTGACTGATGTCTTAGCTGGGTATTGGAGTCTATGCTGACAGTTTTCTCTCAGCACTTGGAGGGGATTTTACCCACTGCAGGTTTCATTCTCCCATTCCTCTGCCATCGTAGTAACATGGACATGGGCCTACTGTGCACTGGTCATTAAGAACTCTACATCTATTAATTCACTTAAACCTAACAACCCTATGAGGTGTTATTATGATCATTCCCATTTCACATATGGGGAAACTGAGGCACCCAGCAGTCATCTGTCCCAGGTCACGTAGCTTACAAATGAAGTCAGGATCTGAACCCAGATATGAGTGCTCCATGGTCTGTACCCTTAATACTATGCCTTTGGACCTGTCTTTCTGGTTGATTTTAGGTTCTTGTCTTGTCTTTCGTATCCATGATAGCTTATTAATCCTGCTTGGGATTTGTTCTGCTTCCTAAAACCTGAGCATCCTCCTCCACAGCTCTGGAAGAGCCCCAGCAACCTTTCTTTACTGCCTCTCCTCCACTTCCCCACCTCTCCTACGGGAACACCAGACACGTGTAAGGCCTCTCACTCCATCATTTATTCAGCTGCTTCATAATACCCACCTACGATGACATTACATTCTGGGCAGTTTTCTCAGATCCACCTTCCAGTTAATTTTTTTCTTCACTTTTGCCTATTAAAATAATTCACTGATTTTTTAAGAATTAAGTTTAATTTCTAGAATTCCTATATTATTATTAAAATCTGCCTGATCACTTCATGACCCTTGCCCACACTTGCATCTTTCATGTCTCCAGAAGTCTGAATGTTATCGGATGCTAGTGAAAGCTGTTTTCACTTATAGTCCCAGTATCTGAAGCCCTGCCCACACTAACTGAGTCCACTGGCTCTCACTTTGGGTGGCTTTTTTCTGTATTTTTAAAGTCTGCATTGAGAGCTCATATCTGCTTGATCAAATCTTAAGAGTCCTGGATTCAAGGTCTGTTCTTCCAAGAAAAGCCTGCATTTACTTCTAACAGGAATTCAAGATCACAATCGCTTGCTTTCAGTGACTTTCTCGGTGTGGGATCACCAGACCATGGGAGCACAATCAATTCAAACCCAACCCCACATGAGACCTCTAGCCAGTGACCACAAGGTCACGAGAGGCTTCCACAAACTTCCCTCTACCCCGTACACACAGAAAAAACACCGAGAGCAAGGCAGAGAGAAGTAAGTGTCCCACTGTGCCTCTCATGGAAGAAAGCACTGAGGCCATTGGACTTTCAAGGGAGTCTCGGACCACGCACCATGTGTGGTGGAGGCAGGGCCCAGCCTTGCAGCAGGCAGTCTAGCACCACTCAAAGCCTCCCGGGACAGGGCCCCCTTGGACTGCTCCCTCAGCTGCAGCTCTGTCCTCATGATCAGTCCTTGGGATGTCTCTCCAGTTTCTCAGAGTTCAGTTATGCATTCAAAAGAAGGGCTCCTGTATTTTTTTCCACACAAGGATGCAGAACAAAAGGTTTTCAGACGTCCTCACCTGCCTGATCGCTGGGAGCCAAAGTCCAAAAGAACTTTCTAAGGAGGGAGGATTTCTGCTTAAGTCTTTAAGAGTTCAATAAAGGACTGGTTTCTAGCTTGCAAAAACACAGCTTCCTGTGCCCTGTGTCCACCCTCAGGAACCAGAATCTCCAGGGATGGACATGGAAATTCAATTTTTTAATTTGTTATTCACTTTTATTTGAAAAGCAGAGACAGAGACACAGGGTCCTTCCATCTTCTGGTTCACTTCTCACATGCCCCCCAGATAGCAGGCCAAGCTGAAGCCAAGAACTCAATCCAGGTCTCCAATGTGGTGTCCAGGACCTGATTACTTGAGCCATCCCCCACTGCCTCCAAGAATGTGCACTAGCAGGAAGCTGGAATTGGGAGCAGAGCCAGGCACTCCACTATGGGAAGCAGGCATCAGAGGTGACAGCTTGACCACTGTACCAACCCAATGACCGCCCCCAGGAATTTCTGATTTGAACAAGCTCCCCAGAAGATCTGATGTGTCACCAAGTTTGAGTTTTTGTTTTGTTTTGTTTTTGTTTTTGTTTTTAATTTTACTTGCTGGGGCTGGCACTGTGGTGTAATGGATAAAGCCATTGTGCGCAGTGTTGCATCCCATATAGGCTCCAGTTCAAGTCCTGGTTGCTCCACTTTCTGATGCAGCTTTCTGCTGTGGCCTAGGAAAGCAGAAGATGGCCCAAGTCCTTGGGTCCGCGCACCCACGCAGGAGACCTGGAAGAAGCTCCTGGCTTCAGATTGGCTCAGCATCTGCCATTGAGGCCATTTGGGGAGTGAACCAGTGGATGGAAGATTTTTTCTCTTCCTCTCTCTCTCTGCCTCTGCCCCTCTGTAACTCTGCCTTTCAAATAAAATAGATCTTTAAAAAAAAATTATTTGCTTTCGAAAGCTGGTAAAACGATTATCATGTATCTTGTACATTTTCTCTCCTTTCACATCCTCTTTATGGTACCCAGAATTTTAACTATGCAGGATCTGTGCCCCCATTGAAAGAGGAAAATTAAAACTTGGGATTTCAACTGGTGGGTCCTCCAGCTGCCACCACGCCAGTTAGAGGAAACCTTCACAGTCAACAGGGAGTCAGGTCAACACTACATCCTGATTCCAAGATGGTGCCTGGATCCTGGATGCAAATGTTAACCTGGAGACAGCCCCCGCGAGGGCCCTGCCTCCCCAAGCCAGGCACCACGGCTCAGTCCTCGCTTGCCTGCAGGGCACCACAGGGGCCCAATGAGCTCTGGGTCACCAGAGTGAGAGCCCCCACGAAGTCCTGAGAGCCTGAGGAAGACCCTGCAGACCTGTGCGTAGGCACAGTGTGAGCCGGCACAGCGTACATGGGTCTGTTTCCTAAAGACAAAGCACACCCTGACATCATTACTCTAGGTCCCTGACACACAGAGAAAGCCTATTTCTGGTTATACAAGTAAGCAGCAGTGTTCCAGATCTCCCCCAAGGCTGGCACAGACTCCACTACTTGAGCCACCACTGCTGCCTGGCAGGGTGCACATCAACAGGAAGCTGGACTCGAAGCAGAGCCAGGACACAAACCCAGGCACTCTGATGTGGGATGCAGGCATCCAAGCGTCACCTATCCATGCTGTACCACACGCCTGCCCCTGTCTTCTACTTTTCTTTAAACATGTCTCTCAGAAGATGCTGGAACAATGAGAAATGGTGGTCTGATTTTAAAATTAATTCAAGAATCTCTTTAACCCCTTGCAGCTCCTTGAGGAACTTAAGCTGATTATTACTTTATTGTATTTTATACATAATGACTCCTGTCCCTGTGTCTTGGGCTTATTTTATGACTGCTAAGCTTACATCACCATCTCCCACAGTCCTCACTACCCACATAACTTCTGATTGATTATTAAATGCTTCCAAGCTAGATCTCAGACTAAATCCTTCATCACCCTGTAAAAGCTTCTGCCACTGCGCACTAATCCTCACACTTCTTCACACAACTTAATTTACGCTGCAGCCCTAGCCAGGAGGCCGGAAGTTCTCAGAGACCAGGCTCTGAGATTACTTCTGAAGGAAAACAACCCACTACACTGCCCAAAAATAACCCCAAGCAATGCCTCCTGGAGGAGGAGGAGGAGTGTTCGCATCCCACACCTGAAGGGCACACACAGTGATTGAGTTCAGAGACGACACACAACAGACCATGCACAGATACACAAATATACTTCAAATTCACGGGAAGATGAAATTTAACTTAAAAATTAAAACATAAGCCCATTTTGGTACAATATTTTTAAATGCCCACATAGTTTTTCATAATATCAAACTCTTTGCATGACAATAGCATGACGGCTTTTGACAATGCGTCCTTTTAGGACAGGGTTTCTTGAGCTTGGTACTAGGACTGACACTCGGGGCAGGGTCATTCCATGTTGAGGGACATTTGCGATGTTTACAGAAACCCTGGCCAGCAGCACCCCTCTCCTGGTTGTGACAGCAGAACCATCTCCACATCTCCATACGTGGCCAAATATCCCCCGGGGACAAACCCGCTGCCTCCAACTCCAGTCGAAAATCACTGTTCTAGGAGAAAACTGCAGCATCTAACACGTTTGCCAGAGGCCACAAAACTGCTTCTTTTCCTAAAAACACAAAGAACCTTTGCTTTGCACTGAGTTTGAGACAGGATGCATACACATGATATTTTCAAAAGGATCAAGCAAAAAAAAAAGGACAAGAGAAGAAACTCCAATGAAGGGATGATATATGAAGCCCAGAGCCAGTGCTCCTCAAAACTGCGACTGTTAGAGTCTGCGGGAGCTGAAGGAGAGCAGACAGCAGCCTGGAACCCAAAGAGGACACTGGGTCAAAACTAAGGAACTCTGAGTATGTGTAAACTATGGGTAATGTAGCAGTATTGGTTCATTAGCTATGATAATTGTACCACAGTTGGGGCCGGTGCTGTGGTGCAGCAGGTTAAAGCCCTGGCCTGAAGTTCCGGCATCCCATATGGACACTGGTTCTAGTCCTGGCTGCTCCTCTTCCAATCCAGCTCTCTGCTATGGCCTGGGAAAGTAGTAGATGGCGGCCCAGGTCCTTGAGCCCCTGCACCTATGTGGGAGACTCGAAGAAGCTCCTGGCTCTGGATCGGCACAGCTCTGGCCATTGCAGCCATCTGGGGAGTGAACCAGCAGATGGAAGACCTCTCTCTCTGTCTCTACCTCTCTCTGTAACTCTGTATTTCAAATAAATAAAATAAATTTTTTAAAAAAATTGGACCACAGTCATGTGAGATTAATCAGTGGGGAGCAGCAGGCATTTGGTGCAGTGGTTAAGATGCCACTTGTAATACCAGCATCCCAAATGCCAGTGCCTTTGTTCAAGTCCCAACTCCACTCCTGATTCCAGCTTCCTGCTAATGCAGACTCTAGGAGGTAGCATGTGATGGCTCAAGCATTTGGTTCTCTGTGACTCATGGGATGGGAGATTAGGGTTGAGGCTCCCAGCTATGGCAGGATGCAGCCCCAGCTATTCTGGGCATTTGGGGAGGGAGTCAGTGGATGGAACTTCTCTCTCTCTCTGATTTTCTAATAAACAAATAAATGCTTATTTAAAGCAATAAGAGAAACATGTATAGGGTTTATTTAAAAATACGCAGTTTTTCTATAAATAAAAACTGAGAGACACAGGTAGGGGTTGAGGGGTATGGATTAAGTCACCAATTATGATGCCAGTATCCCACATGTGGGCCCTGGTTCGAGTCCTGGCTGCTCTGCTTCCAATCTAACTTCCTGCTAATGTACCTGGGAAGGCAGCAGACTCCATAGGGTCATAGTCCCTGGACCCCTGCCACCCATGTGGGAGACCTGACAAGTTTGAATCCTGGCTACTCCATTTCTGATCCAGCTTCCAGCCAATGTACCTGGGAAGGCAGTGGAAGATGGCCCAAGTGCTTTGGCCCCTGCCACCCATGTGCGAGACCCAGAGTTCCTAGCTCTTGGCTTCATGCCTGGCCCAGCCCTGGCTGTTGTGACCATTTGGGGAGTGAACGGGTAGAGGATGAAGATCAATCTCTCTCTCCCTCTCTCTCTCTCTCTCTGATGCTCTGCCTTTCAAAGATAGAAACAGTAAATCTTTAAAAAAAAAAAAAAAAAAAAAAGTCCTAACTAAAGGCAAATAAAGAAGGATGGGAAAGGAAAGACACAACAAAGAATAAAAAATCTCCTCCCTGGGGCCAGCGCGGTGTTCACACAGAACTCATTCCATGAATAAATGTTTACTGCAGCTTCATCTGACATAGCAGAAGACTAGGAGCAACCCACATGTCCCCTGATGAGTGATGCCAGGGTAAGCAGCCCACTGTGGTTAAACAGGTGCACACAAACTGGCTCCAATAAGGAAAGCACTAATGATACAATCATGCAACAATGTGGCTAAAACTCCAAGCAACTGTGCCCAGTGGAAAAAAGCCAATCCCAAAAGGTTACATAGTATCATGACTGCAGCTAGACTTTTTGAAATGACAGAATTTTAGAAGTACACAGCAGATAACGCTTCAGGGACAGGGGAAAGGGGGAGCATGGGGAAGGCGATGGGTAGGGTTACAAAGACAAGATGAGGGATCCTTCTGATGAGCTGTTTTACACCTTAACAAGGTGGCTACACAAGCCTAGATGGAATAAAGCTGTGTGGAACTCCTCCTGCCCCCAACACACACACACATAGGAGTATCAATAAAACCAGGGGCCTCTAACAGAATTACACCAATGCACTCTGGCTGTGACACTGTACTATTGTTCTGCAAAATGTTACCACTGGGGAAAGCTGAGCAAAGGGTCAGCCAGATCTCCCGGTATTAATTCCTACTGTTGCATGCACACAATTCTCTCCGCTAAAATTTCAACTGAAAACCACCCTGCTGACCCAAAAGCTGGGCTACACCAATTCTGTCTATTTCTTTCATCTCTAAGACCTGCAATTCCTAACGTCTCCAAAGCCAGGCTTCTCTCCGCACCACACAACAGCTTTAAGTCTCAAAGCAAAATTAAATTCTTGGCATAGCGAAACTCTGAAAATAAACCACTGTCTTATAGAATTCTGCACCGGTAGCCACTCTGAATCTCTTCTGAAAATTATTCCAAGTGGGTTTTATTTCATTAAACTGACCTCTGGCCAAAAGAGGGAAAATGTGACACTACTACTTGTCATATCATCAAATATGTTTTCCTCATCTTACTGCCACCTCAAGCTTCCCCCCCTCCCGAAAAAAAGAGGGCCAATATTAAAATGTCGATTCTGCATTCTGCAATCTTTCATGAAAGCAGCAGCGATTACTATCCGCCCCTGGCAACGGCGGTTCCCAAGTGATCAGCGGCTACTGGGGGCATCAGAGCAGGAAACCAGAGGTGCGCTGAGACAGACGCTAGGTCAAAGTGTGACCTTGGCCGGAGGCCCTTCAACTCGCGTCTCAGTTTTGCCATCCACTGAATGGGAATGCAACAGCACCACCCTGGGAGGCTACGGAAGCATTCACAGGGAAATCTCGGCGCCCCGCACTACGATTTCAAGTTCCTCTTTCTGCCGCGCCCGCTTCCCTTAGCAACGCCTGAGCCAGGCCCACTTCACGTTCACCTGGCCAGAAAGCACTGGCTCTGCGCTCGGGAGGGGAGGCCAGGCCCCCCAGGCCCCCCAGGCCAGGCCAGCCCAGGCCAGCCCAGCCCGGCCCAACCCACCGCCAAAAAGAAACACGTGCGCCTCCACTTGCCGCCAGGCGCCCAGCCCAGCAGGCCCCTGCAGGGGCACGGGGCGCCCACTGCCCCTTCCCAGGCCGTCCTGTTATCACCCTTGGTTTTTTCAACACCTGGCAGTGTGGGGGCGACCGTCTTCGGATCCTGCCAGTGCACCCCCGGGGAAGCCCAACGCGCTTTCCGATGCAAATTTCTGGCTGAAGACCCCTGGAACGAATGCAGCAGCTTCCCCCCCTGACAGGAGAAACGCAAGAGTTGGAAAGTTTCAGGAGTCGCCCGGCCAAGGAGGGGCCGCCCGGGGCTGGGCTAGGGGGCCCGTGAACCCCAAATGCAAGGCCCCAGAGGTCGGGAGCGGGCCGGGGGCGCGGCCGGCCGCGCCGGGAAGGTGTCGAGGCGCCGCCGCACTCACCCTCTGTGCTCCGCTTCGCCTCCCGGTAGCGCTCCCACAGGTAGCTCTTCATGTCCGAGGCGGCCCCGGGGGCAGTGCACAGGGGCCGGGTGCTGCCCGCATGCGGCCGCCCGCGCGCCGCAGCCCCGCAGCCACCCCGCAAGGCCGCTGCTGCCGCTGCCGCCGCCCTCGTCCCAGCCCCGCGGGCCGCCGCCGCCGCCGCCGTGGCCATGCTTTCCGCTGCTGCGCTGCGAGTGGCCCCGCGGGGCCAGCGCGCCCGCAGCTCAGCCCCGCCGGCGGGCGGCTCCCTGCGTCGGAGCACGTGGCAGAGAGGCCCCGCCCTCCGGCCGTCGCGGGGCGGGACCTGGGCAGAGCGGGGGTGTGACCGGACCTGAGGGGGCGGGGTCTGGGGCGGGACCGGGGCAGAGAGGCGGTGACTGGACCGTGAGGGGCGGGGCCTCGGGGCGGGGCCTCGGCGGGCGGGGGCGGGGTCTGGGGCGCGGCCTTGGCTTGGGTCGGGAAGGTGGGGCCCGTGGCCCAGACTGCGGGGGTTGGCTCCTGCCCCTGGGAAGGCCGGGGCGCGAAGGCCACGGGAATGGGATGACCGCGACACGCGACCCCGGCGCGTGCGGAGCCCTGCGGTACCTTCCTTCCGCCTTGTGTGGCTATCTGTCTTCCAACTCTGGCTGCAGGGCCGTGTCCTTCCCTGCCTAGGCTGCCCAAGGTGACCTCTCTACGTTAGCCGTTGCAGGCTAGAGATCCTCCGGGTCGCGCCGGCCTGACTGGGACGTCCCCAGAGCCGGGATCCATCCAGGCCCGCTACCCGATCCTCTACCCACGTGAAGGGGGTGGCTGGACCCAGGCCCCCATCCGTGCGATGATGCCAAGCTCTTAAGGCCCCGATACATTTGATGGGCACCGTCCCTGCACTGCCTGGAGGGCCACAGCCCCCCACAGATCAGCGCCTAGGGAGGGAGGTCCACCCTCGGGACACGCTCACCCACTAAGGCTGCACGTGTTCTCTGTCCCACGGTTCCACAAAGGTCACAGAAACAGCAGTGTTTCCAGCAGGAGGTATTTCTGCGTGGGCTGTCAGACTTAGCAGCCTCCCCGACCAGCCCGGCTGAGTGCCCCCTCCCCCGACCTCAGGAACTTAAAGCAGGGTGCTGGGCGGCCGGGGAAGCCATCCTGCCCCGTGGACCCAGCTGGCCCGAGCAAGGCGCCCCAGGCACTGATTCGTGTATGCCCACGTTGCAGGCTGCAGGGATCGCAGCAGCCTCGGGGCAGCCGGTGGCAGCCCCTGACCACCATTTGCTTGCTAAGTCTTGCTGTACTCAGACGTGGGTGCCCTAATTTCTCCCATTTAACAGGTAAGCAGACTGAGGCGAAAGGAGGTTAAATACACTTTCCTGAATGACAAAGCTGAGCCCATGCTCGCGTTTGGCTTCCTAAAATGATCTGTAGGATTTAGCTGGGTGACAGGGGAGTTGGTAGCCCATAAGCAAGCCTCAACAGGCAATGGTTAATGTTTTAGAAATCACCAACAAAATGGGAAACAATAAAAATGTGAAAAACAGATATGATATCAAATCCACGAGCTCTGGCACTTTAAACATTATGGTTTTACTTTATTACAATTTATATCTTATTTGGTGACAGCAATGTGTAGATTTTGTTTATGCTGAAAATTAACTCAAATTCAAATTAAATGGCATGCAAATCACATCATTAAAACGTTAAACTTTTTTTAAGCTATGGATACTACCAGATCAAAGTTGTTCTACCTACCTCAGAAATGTGAATCACTGGGCCAGCATTGTGGCCTAGCTGGTTAAGCAGCCTGCAACAACAGCATCCCATATGGCCCCCGGTTCAAGTCCCAGCTGCTCCACTTCCCATCCAGCTCCCTGCTAATGACCTGGGAAAGCAGCAGAAGATGGCTCAAGTGCTTGGGTCCCTGCCACCCATACAGGAGACCCGATGAAGCTCCTGCTCTTGGCTTCAGCCCGGCCCAGCACTGGCTATGGTGGTCATCTGGGGAGTGAACGAGTGGATGGAAGACCTCTCTCTCTCTCTTTCTCCCAATTCCATCTTTCAAGTAAATAAATAAAGCTTTTTTAAAAAATGTGAATCACTTAAAAATTGTTCTTTTAGCTAAAATAAGTTACAATATTTGTATTTTTTAAAGATTTTTTTGAAAGTCAGAGTTTACAGAGAGAGACTGAGTTACCATATTTTAAGGGGCTAAAAACAATGAACTCCTCAAATCTAGAGTATGATCACTTCTAAATATTTTAGGAGAAAATACCCCATCAAATAATTCCAAATAAAGACAGATGGAAAAAAAATCTACAGGCACAAAAGAGTTCACAATAATTTTTATTCCTTTTTAATACCACTTGAGGTCTTCAACGATCTTGTTTCCATTTGAGATCTTTGTAGCAAAAAACACTTCTGAGGGTTGAAACTATAATCTGGGCTATGGAAAAGCCACTTTTCTGATATGAGCTCATATCCAGGTTCCCAGAGGTTATTTGTGCTAAGAGGCCCCAGCAGAGGGTGGTGGTAGATGGTAGTGAGTTGGCAGTCCCCGCTCTCCGTTTTGGCCGACAAACTCCTTGGACTCGAAAGCTCTACCAAACTATTCATTTTCCCTGAAGACAGAATCGTGGAGGAATACTCGTCCTTCTGTCCTGAGGCTTTCTTCCCAGGGCCGTTCCGTATGTCCACAGGACTTTGTGTTCTTCGCTGGATCTTTTCCTTAGCAGAAAGGCAAATCAGGGGTCTTGAGATCTGTGTCCCCTTTCTAGAAGCACATTTGGATTTACCTGAAACTGCGGGAGGTGCCGAGGCCCAGCTGTTGGCCTTCTGTAACTTCTGTGCGTTCGCGCACAAGGCAGAGTTCACGGAGCCAGAACTCTGTGCGCTGCAGTAGTCTAACTTAAGCAAGCGCTCCCACCGTGAGGAGTCACTCCGGGGACCCTCCCGACTCCAGTGGCTCACACCTTGAGGCCAACACCTCCTGCCCTTGGCCAGCTGAATTTCCTTCAGAAGGCTGCAAAAGACAAAACATTGTCAAGCGGTCGTGTGTCTCACACAAGTAGCCAGAAATGCCTTTCTTTTTGAGGCATGAATTAGACTCACCACTGGATTCCATGGACTGATGGATGAGAAGACCCCAGGCACATTGCCCTTAAATTAAATGATCCGCGCAAATAACCTGCTACCTCCATCATGACATGATAAGAAGAGTTGAATATCAGTAACTGACCTGCTGGGTATTTGAAAATAAGAATATTAGAATCTGTAACCAAGCTGGCGCCTGCGGCTCACTAGGCTAATCCTCCGCCTTGCAGAGCCGGCACACCGGGTTCTAGTCCCAGTCAGGGCGCCGGATTCTGTCCCGGTTGCCCCTCTTCCAGGCCAGCTCTCTGCTGTGGCCAGGGAGTACAGTGGAGGATGGCCCAAGTACTTGGGCCCTGCACCCCATGGGAGACCAGGATAAGTACCTGGCTCCTGCCATCGGATCAGCGCGGTGCGCCGGCCGCAGCGCGCCGGCCACGCTGGCCATTGGAGAGTGAACCAACGGCAAAGGAAGACCTTTCTCTCTGCTCTCTGTCTCTCTCTCTCTCTCACTGTCCACTCTGCCTGTCAAAAAAAAAAAAAAAAAGAATCTGTAACCATTACTCCTAGAGTCACTTGTCTGAGAGAAGGATATGGCGGTCAATTGGCCCAGCTGTTAAGACACCCTCGTGCCACATGGAAGTGCTTGGGTTCAATTCCCAACTCCCACTCCTGAATTCAGATTTCTACTAAAGTATGTCCTGGGAGGCAGCAATGATGGCCCGGGTGATGTAGTTCCTGCCTAACCCACATGGGAAACCTTGATTGAGTTTAAGCTCCCAGCTCCAGCCCTGAGCCAATGCAGACATGTGAAGAGAGAACCAGAAGATGGGATCTCTCTCTCCCTCTCTCTCTGCTCGCTCTCCCCCCACACACTCACACACATACAAAAAGAGAAAGATGAAAACATTTTCAAAAGACAGCACTGAACGTTACCTATCTGCTAAAAATGCTGAACCTGAATCTAATCATAAAGAAATAATTAAAGGATAAAAGAACAAACTGAACGACACTTGGGGCACAATGTGGCTTAAACACTTCAGAAAATATCAACATCATGAAAGACAAAACAAGGCTACTAAAATATTTCACACTAAAAGAGACAGTAACCAAATCCCTTCAAGATCCTCAATATGATTCTGTATCAAAAAGGAAACAGCTACAAAGAACATTACTCAGATACTTAGGGAAATCTGAATATTGTAGTCATGTGTAATGGTTAAGTTTCCTGGCTTTGATTACTGTATCGTGTTTGTCTAGGACTTGCTTGTACTGGGAAGATACATGCTGAAGTGTATAGAGATGCATGAAAATATCATGTTTGCAGCTCACCATCAAATGGTTCAGAAAAACACAAACCTATGTGTGTGTGTAAAGGGAACAGAGAATGTAGATGTGCAAAATGTAAACAGTTGGTGAGTGCAAGTAAAGTTACACAGTTCTTAACTACACTATTCTTGAAATTTCTCTGTAGGTTTAAAATTTGGCAAAATAAAAAGTTAAGAAAAAATGTTGCCAGGTGCCATTGTCAATGATAGAATTCTCTACAAAGTGCTAGGTTAAAAAATTTTACAAACTGGGGCTGGTGCCATGATGCAGTAGGTTAATCTTCCACCTGTGGTACCAGCATCTCATATGGGCGCCAGGTTCGAGTCCCAGCTGCTCCTCTTCCAGTCCAGTTCTCTGCTATGGCCTGAGAAAGCAGTGGAAGATGGCCCGAGTCCTTAGACCCCTGCACCCACATGGGAGACCAGGAAGAGGCCCCTGGATCCTGGCTCCGGATCGGTGCAGCTCCGGCCATTGCGGCCATTTGGGGAGTGAACCAGCAGAAGGAAGACCTTTCTCTCTGTCTCTTCCTCTCACTGTATGTAACTCTACCCCTCAAATAAATTAATTAATTAAAAAAATTTTTACAACCTAATTTGCAAATGATTCTCACTTATTCATTTTACCCATTGACAAGACTTTTTAAGGAGTTGAATTTATACAACTGATTATAAACTTAGTATAAGGGTTGTGCATGTCAGGGTGTTGATCTGGAAACGTGAGAAGGAGAATGCTAGGTTTGTAAGCCTTAAAACACTGAGAGGTGACACAGCCTCTGTCCCAGATTGCCTGCAGCTTTTTCTGGAAATCTGATAAATTTCTGAAATCAACGGCTGAGTTTCAGCTGTTGTCTCTGCTTAGCCATCAATCAGTGGAATTTTTCTTCTCTGGGAATTATTTTCATGCCTCCCTCTCATGTCCTCAATTGCCCCAATCTAACTCAGCAGAATACACTTCTGAATTACCCTATTGATGATGACCACCAAGTTGCCTTGCCCTTAACTGACCTGAAATGGAAAAGTGCAGACCCCCACCTTTGGGAACAAGAACTGTTCTCTCTTAACCAGGACTTTGAGTACCAACGAAATCGAAGGTTCCCTGTCACCTCTGTGTTACAAGGCACACGGATAGCCTCTCAATCTGATAGTCACAGCGACCTCCTTTCTTGGCCTCTGAGATTCTGCGGACTCTCAGCCTACCTCTAACCTCTCCTTGTCTTTCTGCAGCACAGTCCATCCCCCGTCCTTAAATCCTGGCACGCCTCCAGGTTCCATCTCCTGACATTTTCTTATCTTCTTCTTGGCTCTTTCAATCGTTCGACTGGGTTCAGCCACCAAATGCATGCTAAAGACTCCCAAATGGTCTATTCCGGTTATGTATCAGGATTCCACTGCCTACTCAATGTCTCCACTCAGATAGGAAATGCAAACTCAGCAACTCAGCATGCCCAAAATTAGCTCATCAAGGCTCCCACCGATTCCCCCCTCCCCCCCAGTGCACTCCCTGTGTTGGAATGGCAACAGCGTCACACACCCAGTTTTCTGGCCTACAGTATAGCTGTAAGCTGAGAAATGCCTTCTACTGTTCCCCTCCTTTCACCTCCAAAATCCAATTGAGGACTGAGCCCTGTTCAATCCACCTACTAAATCTCAAATCCAACCCTTTAATCTTCATTTCTAGCATCTCATTTCAGGTTACAAGGAAACCCTCAAATCTCCCCTCAACCAATCGCACCCTCTGCTTGGCCACAAGAATATTGTGTCTAAGACACAAACTGATGCTGCTGTATGGCACAGCAGATTAAGCTGCCACTTGGAATGCTGGCACGACATACCTGACTGCCAGTTCAAGTCCCAGCCACTCCACTTCTACACAGTTCCCTGCTAATGCACCTGGGAAGGCCGCAGAAGATGGCTTTTGTAATTGGGTCCCTACCACCCACATGGACGACCTGAATAGAATTCCAGTCTCCTGGAATTTGGCCTGCCTGAGTCCCAACCATTGTGGCCACCTGGGGAGTAAACAAGCAGATAGAACATCTCTCTCTCTCCTTATCTCTGTCATAATGTCTTTCAAATAAATAAATAATATTTTTAAAAATAAATAATAGGATATAGGGGTAGGCATTGTGGCATGGCGGGTAAAACTGCCACTTTCAATACCAGCATCCCATATAGGTGCCAGTTTGTGTCCTGGCTGCTCTACTTCCAATCCAGCTCCCTACTGATGGCCTGGGAAAGGTGGCAGAGAATGGCCCCAAGTGCTTGGGCCACTGCAACTCTCATGGGAGACCTGGAGGAAACTCCTGGCTTCTGACTCCGGCCTGGCCCCAGTGCTATCTGGAGATCAAACCAGTAAATGGAAGATCTGTCTTTTCCTCTCTTTTTGTAACTCTTTCAAATAAATAAATAAATCTTTAAAAAAAAATAATAAGACACGAATCTATACATGCTGCTCAGTGCTGAAAATCTTCCAGCAACATCTCTGCCAACCCCTTTAGCCCAGTAGACAAGATTGCCCACGCCCCAAACTCTGCTGCTTCCTCCAACATCATTCCCCAGCCCTCTCACTCCTGAGTTTCACACCACGCTGTTCACCTCTGCTTGCCTTTGTTCATGCGGATCCTTCTTACCTACAACACTTTCCCTGACCCTCTTTCCTAGGCGCAGGCCAGGACTCACAGCCCAAGTCACTTTCTCTACAAAGTCTCCCTTCTTGTTTCCCTATGACCCCTGGAACATGGCACAGTCATTTCACACTGACTCGTGGTATCTGTGTGCACCTGTCTCCCCAACAAGGTCACAAAATCCTAGAGTCCACAGACGGTGGGAAAGACTTGGAGTTGGGGGTCAGAGAACTAGAATCTAAGACTGAAATCAACTACTTCCTAGCTCTAAGGCTGCCTTGGGAATGTCACTTGGTCTTCATGAAGCTCAATGATCATTATATCTGATTCACAGGATTCTCTGATCAGAAGTGCTGGATAGGAGCTGGCACGGTGGTATAATGAGTTAGGCCACTGCCTGTGATGCCAGTATCCCACTTAGGTGCTGGTTCAAGTCCTGGCTGTTTCACTTCCATCCAACTCCCTGCTAATGCACCTAGGAAAGCAACAGAAAATGGCCCAAGTGCTTAGGTCCCTGGCTTTGGCCTGGTCCAGTCCCAGCCACTGTGGCCATTTGGGGAGTAAACCAGCAAATGGAAGATCTCTCTCTCTCTTTCTGTGTACCTCTGACTTTCAAATATAAAACAGTGTTAAATTAAATCATATGAGATGCCTGCTATTTCCTCAGCTTTAAGGTTAGTTCACCGGGACAAGTGTTTGGCACAGTAGGTACAATGCTGCTTGGAATACCCACATCCCACACCAGGGTGCCTAGGTTTGAGTCCCAGGTGCACTCCCAATTCCAGCTTTCTGTAATGAAAACCCTGGGAGGCAACAAGTGGTAGCTCAAGAAGCTGGGTACCTCCACCAATGTGGGAGAGCCTGATTTAGGCTCCTGGATTCAGTGTGGCCCAGCACTGGCTGTTGGATGCATTTGAGGTTGAATCAGCAGATGGAAGATCTCTCTCTATATATATATCTCTCTCTATCTCTCTATCTCTGTGTGTGTGTGTGTGTTCTGTTTCTCTCTCCTCTGTCACTGTCTTTTCCTCTTTTCTGTCTCTTTCTCCTATCTCTATCTCTGAAATTTTAAAACCCTGTCCTTACATTATTTCAGAAAAAAAGCTCAGTGATCTCTTAAAGTCCCTTCCAGGGTCAAAAGTTTTCTAGGCTCATGATAGCTACCATTTTCTTGCAACCAATACTGTTTACAAATTTGTAAATCATTGAAAATTATTAAACCTGGGGCCAGTGTTGTGCCCATAATGGGTTACACAGCTGCCAGTAGTGACAGCATCCATATGGGTGCCACTTCAAGTTCCAGCTGCTCCACTTCCAATCCAGCTCCCTGCTACCACTCCTGGGGAAAGCAGTGGAAGCTGGCCCAAGTCCTTGGGCCCCTGCACCCATGTGGGAGATCTGGATGAACCCTCTGGCTCCTGCCTCCTGGCTCCTGGCTCTGGCCTGGCCCAGCCTAGCTCAGCCCTGGCCAAGGCCATTTGGAGTCAACCAGTGCATGAAAGACATTTCTCTCTCTCTCTCTGCCTTTCAAATAAATAAATCTTTTTTTAAAATGACTAAACCTGACAATGAGTAAAACGGAAGCTGTGTGAACACACACACGCATCTTGTTGCTTAACCAGGGCCCTCCAAGAGCACTCTGATGCTCAGGACACACACATGCCTGCAGCTGGCAGCCTCCTCTCCACTCTGCAGCCATCGTTCTGCTCCCAATGACTGGGTTCTGGCATGACTCAAAGTCAATTTGGTTTACTAGTCTAATCAGCTAACTTAATGAATTAATACACATTAATAAGAATGAGTGTGAAATGAGAGGGAATTGCTTGCTATGGAACCCAGGCTAAACCCCTGGGGAAGACTCAAAACCTTGAGCTGCCGAAAGGAATTAATTCTTTTAACTTTTGAGTAAGCAAGACGGTGCTACAGGACCAAGAGGGGAAATGAGGCAGCAGTCTGGAAGGATCCGGCGCACAGACTGCATCACAGTTGTTATCACCCTACAGAAACCCAAACCAGAACCCGTGGGCGATGCATCCAGAGAAAGACGACATCCAATTCCAGTCAGAGGGCCCACTGTAACAAAGAAAGAGACCTTGGTTCCACATCTAAAGACGTGGAGAAAGAACACACATTTGTGTTGAAGTTAAAACTCAAGCCCAAGGTCGGTCTGTGTCACTTGCCTGACTTTTGGATTCCTGGGCCAGTTGTTACAAAGAACAGGGTTCTAGCTGAGCATTTTTAAATTAAACACAGAGAAGGCACTGACTCACTCTGCTCAGTCACCCACCAGAGCCTTTGTCTACTTTCTTCCTTCTAAATTTGACTGAGATGGTTGGCATTTATTTTCTAAAAGAAATCCAGGGAGAGGGAAGTAACACAATGTTCATCTACCATCCTTCATCCAAAATAAACAGCTGAGAACAGAGCACTCTGCCTGCCGGGCTGGAACACAGAAAGGCCCAATTCTCTTCTTTCCTCCCCACTCAAATGGTTTCTCAATAGATGAATTCACAATGCTTATCAAAGAGGCAGATCTCTAGGACTGCTTGGTGTCAGAGGCAGCTTATAACATAAATCTCAAAAACCCTCATTTCAGAGTCAGGAGTCCTACTAACATCTCCAGGCTTAATAGTTTTATTAGGTTTAGGTGAATATTTGAAATTGGATCAAAGTTGAGAGGAGATGAGTTATAAAGGATATAGGAAAGAAAAAGACATTTATGAATAAATGCTTCATGAAAGGCGGGGGCAAGGAAAGAAGGGGAAGTGGGAGAGGAGGAGGAAGAGAAATGAAATTTAAGACTTACTGAAAACAACACGTGTGCACAGTTGCACACATGCTAACACACACACTCCTAGAAATCAGATATTTCCCCTGGGGCCGGTACTGTGGCATAATGGGCTAAGCCTCCACCTGCGGGTCCAGCATCACTGCAGGCACTGGTTAACATCCCGGCTGCAACCACTTCTGATCCAGCTCTCTGCTATGGCCTGGGAAAGCAGTGGAAGATGGCCCAAGTCCTTGGGTTCCTGCACCTGCATAGGAGGCCCCAAAGAAGCTCCTGGCTCCTGGCTTCGAAATGGCCCAGCTCCTGCCATTGTGGCCATTTGGGGAGTGAACCAGCAGATGGAAGACCTTTCTCTTTGTCTTTCCCTCTCACTGTCTATAACTCTGCATCTCAAATAAATAAATAAATCTTTTTAAAAAAAAGATTTGTTACCCTCTCACAAACTCAGTATTTTAATATATGCTTACTATAATCTCATGCATAAAAATGTTGTATTTATAACTAAAGTCTTAATTATCAAAACTGGCTGGAAGGCCCCTATTTTCATACTCCTGGAAGACTATGCTGTAGTCTATATGTGTGGGGAGCAAACCGGACTAGACTGAGTTACTGGAATTAAGACTTATTGTATGCATCTGCTCTCCCACAATATGGCGCTGGGAGAGAAGTAAACAGCTTCCGCACAGCTGCCTCCAGTTCAACTAATAAACTGTAGGACTTGCTACTGATTGGAGGAGAGCAGCGTACTCGGCATGTGGGCAGCCGAGTTAGGATTGGCGGAGGAGGACTATAAAGGAGGAGAGAGACGGCATGCACCAGGAACATCTATGGGGAACATCTAGCTGAAGGAACACCTGTGCAGCCCCCGAGAAGAGCCGGCCGGCGGTGTGCCGCTCCCCTGCGGAAGTGGGGAATGTGGCCAGGGGGAACTGCCCTTCCACGGAGGTGGAAGGGATAGTAGCCAACCCGGGAAGAACCAGCAGCAAACCCGGGGAGGGCCGAGCAGACGAAAGAACAGCGCAGGGTCCTGTGTCGTTCCTCCACGAAGAGGGGGAGCGACAATATGTGTATCACAGGTAGTAATAACAGACTAAGGAAGGTACCGAAATATTCAAGTGAGCAATTATCTTTGTTAACTTACAATACAAAATGGAATCTGAAAAGCCAACTAAAAATGATTCTTTTCAGCAGGGTAGAGTACACTTTGGGTTCTTTCTTTCAATACTGTTAGCCTGGAGCACAGCCTTGCTTCTGTCCAGAGAACACAAAGCAAACTGTGTCAATACCCAGACAGAACCTATTTAGCCACTTCCTCAGCCTCCCTGCACAAGCAGAACACTTACATACTGCTAGCACTGTTTCTGATGCAGCGACAATACAAAGAATAAATGATATGGCCCTGCTCCTCGGAGCTCAGGGTGTTTGAGAGCTCAAAATATGCAGAGGCGGCAAAAAGAAAATGAGTGTCAAAAGGGATCCTTTGTTTTAAAAAAAAAAAAAAGAGAGAGGATCCTTTGTGACTCTGGATTCATAGCATTATTTCCAACTATTAGATTAGAAATCCCTTGTCAAGACTGTGCTAGAGGTAACTCTAGATTCCTGACACTTATCTGCTGTGCAAAAACCCTGCACTGGCTTTAGGCCGCTGTTATGTAAACATCTCAAATCCTTGTCCTGCTCTGGGTGCCCTGTGCCTGGCCCCAACACCTCTCTCACACGCCAGCCACACGGGCCTTCTTTTTTGTTTTTGTTTTTGTTTTTGTTTTATTTTCTTTTAAGAAACACACGGAGAGAACTCCCATCCGCTGGATCACTCCCTGTGCCCTCAGTGGCAAGAACTGGGCCAGCCAGGCCAAAGGCTGGAGCCCAGGAAACAATGCTGGTCTCCCACGTGAGTGGCAGGAACCTAATTACTTTGTGCCATCACTACTGCTCTCAGGGTGTGCACTGGCAGGAGGCTGAAATTGGGAACCAGAGCTGGGAATCTAATTCAGGCACTCTGATATGGGATGCTGGCATCCAAATGGTAGCTTAACCCACTAAACTACAACATAAGCCCCAAAAACTTGTTTAAGAAGTTGCAAAAACACTGTGGTTGATACCACTACAGACGCTTTCTTACCTGAAAGTAAGTGACTATATCAGACTTCCACTAGAGCCCGTCCACCCCTGTTATTCCCAGTGCTGCATGAAGCAACTAGATCAGACAGACCAGCTCCTTGCCACACATTTCTTGCACACTTGCACCTGCATTTCGTAAGCAAAATGTTTCACTCACTCAACCCAGAAACCTTTACTGAAACGTGTGTGCACACAAGCACACACACACACACACACACACTCCCAAACCTGACCACTAGAAAGGTTCTCCCCCTGCTGATATCCGGTATCTTAAGCTGTTTTCCTCCTCTGCGGGTGGGCAGGCTGGAAGCGATCATGTTTTATGGTAAAACAGAGGTACAAGCACACATGCTGGGAAAAGTGTTTGTTTGGTTTCCATCAGGGTTTCTCAGTCTCAGCGCTACCGATATTTCGGCTTGGATAATTTTTCGCTGGGGTTGGGGAGGAGAGGTGTTGCTGTCCTGGGCATTGTATGATGTTTCACGGCCATCAGGCAGGCTCCGCCCACTCAGTGACAGCTGCACTCTCCCCTTTACCCCCATAACACTCAGTCATTAAAAATCAAAAATTTCGCCAGTCTTTTGTTAGGATCAGAACCACCAGCAGTTGAAAGCCACTTGTTTAGGCTGAAGTACAGACTGTGCCCTGAGACACTGAGCCACCAGGACCCCTGAGAGTGCTCCACAATTTTCTGGTTGTGGCATTTAGAAAATGGGATTTCTCGACTGGATAAACAAAATGACCCGCAGCTGGAGACACTCGCCCAAGGGCTCCACCCGTGCCCAAGGGCTGACGGGTCTCTGTTTGGCAAACCAGGCACCCATTCTTATTCAAGACACAAAGGTTGAGAAGCCCTGCCCCCTGGGACTCACATCTTGACTTCCCCATCCTGCCTAACCCCTTCCAGCTCTATGTGGCCTTTCTGGCCTGCTGTCCCAGCTTCCCAGTCAACTCTCCATTCTCAACTTCCAGGTTTGGCAGAAACACTCCTGGCAAATGACAGAACCTACTAGAATGGTGACTACATATAGAACAGGCTCATGGACCAGGGGCCAAGTAAGTACTGAGGCAGTAAAGGACACGGTCTGGGTGCTCTGGTGCATGGCAACAGCAAGGTGCAGAGAGGAGACCTCAGCATCCCTCCATAGTGACCCTGGGAGACTGACTTAAAGGGAAATAAAGTCCACCAGACTGAGCCAGTGCCAGGAGAAACCCAGTATTCACAATAACCTGTGGGGAATTATCAGTTTTGATTAAAAAAAGAATTGGAACAACACCCACGAATGGGAGAAAACAAAAGCAATAAGCAGCAAGAAGGATGAATGGGCACTACTCCATCCCCCTGGTGAGAGTAAAGCCTTCAATTTTTATTAATTTCTACTTTTAGCCTTTAGGGTTATTTATTCATTTGAGAGGCAGAGTGAGACAGCAAGAGCAGAGAGAGCTCCCATCCACTAGCTCACTCCCCCAATGCCTGCTAAGGCCAAGGCCAATCTTGAAAGCTGAGAACCCATCCAAGTCTCCTGCATGGACAGCTGGAACCCAACTACTCGAGCCAACATCTGCTGCCTCCCAGCACCTTCATTAGCAGTAAACCGTAGAGAGGTGTAAGAGAGGGAAAATCAAACCCAGGTACCTGATGGCGGACACAGGCACATTAGCCACTAGGCTACACACCCATCCCTAAGTTTAGAATGTTTATATTTAATTGAAAAGTGCTTTCAATCCTTTGGGTTAGGTCTAAGGCACTGAATCCTACATTTTATAGCTCAAATCAAGGATGCCCCGTGAGAAGCCATCTTGTTATTTCTGACTGCGTATTACATTAGTATCTTAGGAATAACATGAAGGTTATTCTTCTATAAACAAAGTCTTAAGACAGAATTTGAAGAAAGGAGGAAAATCATACTGGTGAGACACAGGAATGGTTGAACACAGAGCTTAGTTTACAAATGAATGAGAAAGGGGAGGGAAAGATGTTTAAAAGATCTCTTTCCTACTAAGGGAAGATAAGTAGGCAACAAAAAAAAGTTGAAAGTATGTGCAACAGGAGCTACTTGTTTCAAAAACAAAGACTTTTAAATAAGCAAGGTACACACAAGAAACAAATGGAAAAGTCACCTTCTTAGAAATAGATCAGAGCAGTTACCTAATTTACACAAGGTGTCACTGAGGCTGATGTTCAGCTGCTTCTGGACAAGTGAGGAGTTGACCAGAGTGCTTGCATTTTCCTTGATTTTTATCACTTGTTTATAGTATTCAATTACTTGCTTCCTTTGGGATCTAGAAAAGAAGAATTTAATTAAAGTTTTGCAAGAAGGATGTCTGCCATTCATTTAACAACCATTCACTAGCAGTAGGCACTAGGACTCAGGATCAAAGACAAGTAAGCCTAACCATTGCCCTAATAATTTCCTAAGGTGGGAGGAGAAATTGGAGAGAGAAGCAGGAGTCTACTCACGAAGGACATTGGCTGCAAACCTAAGGGGTCTGGACCTGGATTTTGAAGAGTTTCCATTAAGAGAATAATAAAATCTGATCCGTACATTAGAAACCCACTTTGGCAGAACTGCAGAACAAGCAGGTGAGGTACGGCTGAGACCAGTTAGTCCTCAGGAAGACTGATGAGGGTCCCACTATTACAGAGGCCACAGATGCAAAGTGAGATTGCTCAGTGTAGCATCGCACTGGATGTGGAGGTGCTGATGAGGGAGGCTGCTGGGGACACTGATACCTGCCATGCAGTGGTGTGGTTAAGAGTTCAAGCACACCGGGTTCTAGTCCCAGTTGGGGCACTGGATTCTGTCCCGGGTGCTCCTCTTCCAGGCCAGCTCTCTGCTGTGGTCTGGGAGGGCAGTGGAGGGTGGCCCAAGTGCTTGGGCCCTGCACCCCATGGGAGACCAGGAGAAGCACCTGGCTCCTGGCTTCGGATTGGCGCAGCGCGCTGGCCGTAGCAGCCATCTGGGAGGTGAACCAATGGAAGGAAGACCTTCCTCTCTGTCTCTCTCTCTCACTGTCTAACTCTGCCTGTCAAAAAAAAATTCTTAAAAAAAAGGACATTATATTTTGATAAAATGTTCCATTCAGCAAGAAGACATAACAATCATAAATATATATGCACCCACTGCAAGACCACCCAGTTATATATAGCAAATACTATTATATCTAAAGGGGGAAATAAACTCCAATGCAATGTAGTGGGTGACTTCAACATCCCACTCTCATCAATGGACAGGTCATCCAGACAGAAAATCAATAAACATCAGAATTGAAACATACTATCAAACAAATGACCTAACAGAAATTTACAGGATATTTCATTCAAGATAGAGAATATACATTCTTCTCATCAGTACATGGAACATTTTCTACATCACATATTAGGCCACAAATCAAGTGTCAGAAAATTTTTAAAGATTGAAATCATACCATGTATCTTCTCAGACCACAGAGAAATAGAACCAGAAATCAACAAGAAGACTAGAATACTCAAATATTTGGAAATTAACAACATGCTACTGTATGATCAATGGGTTATTGAAGAAATCAAAAAGGAAATCAAAAACTTTCTTCAAATAAATGAAAATGAAAACACAACATATCAAAACCTGTTGGATACAGTAAAAGAAGTATTAACAGGGAAGTTTGTAAGTTTGTAGCATTAACTGCTTACATTAAGAAAGAGAAATGTCTCAAATTAAAGATCTAATGATGCCGATCTACAAGCAACTAATCTTTAAAAAAGAAGCTGAAAACAATTCCTGGAAAAAGGACAGTCTATTCACAAATGGTGCTAGGAAAACTGTAACTCTGCGTGCAGAAGTGTAAAGCAAGACTCTTACCTTACACCTTACACAAAAATCAACTCAACACGGATCAAGGATCTAAATCTACGACCTGGTACTATCAAATTATTAGAGGATAACAATGGGAAACTCTGTAAGACATTGGACTAGGCAAAGACTTCTTGGAAAAGACCCCAGAAGCACAGGCAATCAAATTCAAAACAGAGGAATGGGATTCCATCAAGCAAAGAAGCTTTTGCACTGCAAAAACGAAACAATTAGCAAAGTGAAGATGCAACCAACAGAATAGGAGAAAATATTTGCAATCTATACAACATATAAAGCATTAATATCCAGAATCTGATAAAGATCTCAAGAAACTCAACAACAGCAAAACAGTCAGTTAAGAAATGGGCAGAATCAGAGGACCACAGCTCCCTGTGCTTGGTGCTGCTACAAAAAAGCCACATACCCCAAGTCAGGCCAATCAGAATCTTCCCCCAGACTGTTCTCTGCAGGGCCAGTGTGAATGATGCATTGTCCCTTGCAAGAATATGAGTCTAAAGTTGCCACTAGACACATTTTCTACCTGCTCAAAAATTGATAAATTGGAAAGAATGAAGATAGATTTAAAAAAAAAAAAGTAGCAAAAGACACTAAGAAAAAGAATCCTGTAGTGTTGGGATCTTGTCAAGATGGGAAAAGACTGAAAATTGAAGGTCCCTATATTTATGTCTAAATATTTATGTTATTAATCAAGATAATAAACTGATAAACAAAAGAAAAGAAATGGGCAAAAGATGTTAATAGGCTTTTTCTTTTTTAAAGATTTATTTATTTATTTGAAAGGCAGAGTTAGAAGGAGAGCAGAGAGAATCTTCCACCTGCTGGTTCACTCCCCAAATGGCCACAACAGCTGGAGTAAGGCCAATTTGAAGCCAGGAGCCAGGAGCTTCTTTCAGCTCTCCCACATGGATGCAGAGGCCCAAGCACTTGGGCTATCTTTCACTGCTTTCCCAGGCACATTAGCATTAGTAGGGAGCAGGAAGCAGAGGTGGAGCAGAGGTGGAGCAGAGGTGGAGCAGAGGGACTTGACTCAGCAGCTATACTGGAAATGGGCACTGCAGACAGTAGCTTAACCCACTATGTCACAGTGCCAGCCCCAAACAGGCATTTTTCAAAAGAGGGAATTCAAATGGCCAGCAGACATATGAAAAAATGCTCAGGATCACTAGCTGTTGGGGAAATGCAAATCAAAACCACAGTGAGGATTCACCTCTCCCCAGGTAGAACGGCTTTCATATAGAAATCAACAAACAATAAATGCAGACAAGGATGTGAGGAAAAAGGTACCCTAATCCACTGTTGGTGGGATTGTAAACTAATACAGCCATTGTAGAATACAGTATGGAAATACCTCAGAAAGCTGAAAATAGGTATACCATATGACCCAGCAATCCCACTAGTGGGAATTTACCTAAAAGAGATAAAATAAGCATACGAGGGCCGGCGCCGCAGCTCACTAGGCTAATCCTCCACCTTGCAGCGCTGGCACACTGGGTTCTAGTCCCGGTCGGGGCGCTGGATTCTGTCCCGGTTGCCCCTCTTCCAGGCCAGCTCTCTGCTGTGGCCAGGGAGTGCAGTGGAGGATGGCCCAAGTCCTTGGGCCCTGCACCTGCATGGGAGACCAGGAGAAGTACCTGGCTCCTGCCATCGGATCAGCGCGGTGCATCAGCCGCAGCGCGCTGGCAGCGGCGGCCACTGGAGGGTGAACTGTCGCTCCCCCTCTTCGTGGAGGAACGACACTAAGCCCTGCCTAGGCTTCATATCCGAGTCACGGCACCATTATGTCGCTCCCCGTCTTCGTGGAGGAGCAACACTAAACCCTGCCTAGGCTTCATATCCGAGTCACGGCACCATTATGTCGCTCCCCCTCTTCGTGGAGGAACGACACTAAGCCCTGCCTAGGCTTCATATCCGAGTCACGGCACCATTATGTCGCTCCCCCTCTTCGTGGAGGAACGACACAGGACCCTGCGCTGTTCTTTCGTCTGCTCGGCCCTCCCCGGGTTTGCTGCTGGTTCTTCCCGGGTTGGCTGCTGTCCCTTCCACCTCCATGGAAGGGCGGTTCCCCCTGGCCACTTTCCCCACTTCCGCAGGGGAGCAGCACACCGCCGGCTGGCTCTCTCGGGGGCTGCACAGGTGTTCCCTCAGATGTTCCCCTTAGATGTTCCTGGTGCATGCCGTCTCTCTCCTCCTTTATAGTCCTCCTCTGCCAATCCCAACTCGGCTGCCCACACGCCGAGTACGCTGCTCTCCTCCAATCAGGAGCAAGTCCTACAGTTTATTGGCTGAACTGGAGGCAGCTGTGTAGAAGCTGTTTTCTTCTCTCCCAGCACCATATTGTGGGAGAGCAGATGCATAGAATAAGTCTTAATTCCAGTAACTTAGTCTAGTCCGAGTTGCTCCCCACATGAACCAATGGCAAAGGAAGACCTTTCTCTCTGTCTCTCTCTCTCACTGTCTACTCTGCCTGTCAAAAAAATTTTTTTAAAAAATCAGCATATGAAAGAGTTATCTGAACCCCAGGTTTATTGCACCTCAATTCACAATAACTAAGATATGGAATCAAACCAGATGTCCATTAATTGATGGTTGGATAAAGAAATTGTGAGATATAGATAGATACATAGATAGATAGATATAATGGAATACTACTCAGCCATAAAAAATAATGAAATCCTGTCTCTCACAACACAATGGATAGAACTAGAAATCATTATACTTAGTGATAAATAAGCCAGTCCCAAAAAGACAAATACCATATGTTTTCCATGGTCTGTGATAGCTAATATAGGAGCAAAATTGACATTTTGAGATTTGATAATTATTTATAGCGCTTGTCTCAACTGTTGAGAAACAGTGTTGTTTCTTTTACTACTTGTTCAACTCTTTACTTATTATAGGGTTAATCTTATAAGTACAAAGTAAACTGAAAGTAGATCATTGTAAAAATTAAGAGAGAGTAAGAGGGGAAGGAGGAGGAAGGGTAAGAATGTGGGCAGGAGGGAGGGTGGGAAATATCACTATGTAACTAAATCTGCAAGTATGACATGCATGAAATTTATTTACCATAAAATGCAAATTTTTTTACCTTAAAAAACCTAATGATGCATCTTGAAGACTTACAAAAACAAGAAAAACCAAACCCCAAATCAGCAGGAAATAAGCAATAATAAGGATCATAGCAGAAATAAATGAAACTAAAAAAAGTACAAAAGAGCAACGGAAAAAAAATGGTATTTTTGAGAAGATAAGCAAAATAGATAAATCACTAGCCAGACAAAAAAGAAAAAGGTGAAAAAACTCAAATAAATAAAATTAGGGATGAAAAAGGAGACATTACAACTGATACCGCTAAAATACAAAAGATCACAGGAAACTACTATGAAGAACTATATGTTAATAAATTGGAAAGCCTCAAAGAAATGCATAAATTCCTGGATTCATATAACCTATCAAGATTAAATCAAAAAGATATAGACAACCTAAAAAGATCCATAACAAGACATGAGATTGAAGCAGTAATCAAAAGTCTTCCATCAACAAAAAGTCTGGGACTGATGGCTTTACTACTGAATTCTACAAAACATTCAAAGAAGTAACCCCAATACTCTTCAGATTATTCCAAAATATTGAACAGGCTGGAACTTCGCAAAATTTTTTATGAGGCCAGCATTACTTTGATATTAAAACCAAACAAAAACATGATATATATAAAAAAAACTTACAGACTTATATCCTTCATAACATAAATGCTAGATTCTCAACAAAATACTAGCAAATCAAATCTAAAACCACATTACATTAAGTGGGATTTATCCTAGAAATCCAAGGGTGATTCAACATTCACAAATCAATAAACATCATAAATCACATCAATAGAATGAAGAACAAAATCCATAAAGTCATTGCCATAGACACAGAGACAGCATTTTATAAGATTCAACACCCCTTCATGATAAAAACCCTTCACAAATTATGTCTAGAAGGAACACTGCTCAAAATTATAAAGGCTACATATCACAAACCAACAGCCAATATCGTATTGAATGAAGAAAAACTGAAAGCATTTTCCCTCAGATCTGGAACAAGACAAGGAAGTCCACTTTTGTCAGTCTTATTTAATACAGTACTGGAAGTTTTAGTAAGAGGGATTAGAGAGGAGAAATAAATAAAGGGCATCAAAATTGGAAAAGAGGAAGTCAAATTATCCGTATTTGGAGATAACATGATGTTGTGGCCGGCGCCGCGGCTCATTAGGCTAATCCTCCGCCTTGCAGCGCCAGCACACCAGGTTCTAGTCCCGGTCGGGGCGCTGGATTCTGTCCCGGTTGCCCCTCTTCCAGGCCAGCTCTCTGCTGTGGCCAGGGAGTGCAGTGGAGGATGGCCCAAGTCCTTGGGCCCTGCACCTGCATGGGAGACCAGGAGAAGCACCTGGCTCCTGCCATCGGATCAGCGCGGCGCGCCGGCCGCAGCAGCCATTAGAGGGTGAACCAACAGCAAAGGAAGACCTTTCTCTCTGTCTGTCTCTCTCACTGTCCACTCTGCCTGTCTGCCTGTCAAAAAAAAAAAAAAATGATGTTGTACAAGGAAAAATCTAAATACTCCACCAAAAAGCTGTTAGAACTGATAAGGCAATTCAGTCAAGTTGCAGGTTACAAAAAAAACATACCAAAAACAGTAGTTTTTTTGCATGCTAATGATGAACTCACAGAAAGAAATGGAGAAAGAAATTCCATTCACAATAGCCACAAAAAATAATCAAATGTTTAGGAATAGGGGCTGGTGCTGTGAAACAGCAGGTTAAAGCCCTGGCCTATAGCGCTGGCATCCCACATGGATGCTGGTTTGAGTCCTGACTGCTCCATTTCTGATCCAGCTCCCTGCTGATGTGCCTGGGAAAGCCGCAGAACATGGCCCAAGTGTTTGGGCTCCTGCAGACACATAAGAGACCCATATGAAGCTCCTGGCTCCTGGCTCTGGCCTGGCCCAGCCCCAGTCATTGCAGCCATTTTGGGATTGAACAAGTGGATAGAAGACATTCTCTTTCTCTTTCTCTCTCTCTCTCTCTCTTTCCCTCTCCCTCTTCTTCTCCTTCCCCACAATCTCTCTATAACTCTGCCTTTCAGGACTAAGAGTCAAAGGGAGCACATAAGCAAGTCTAGTACCTGCTAACACTAACCGATAGAATAAATAAAGGGGAGAGTGGTCCAACATGGGAAGTAAGATACTCAGCAGACTCCTAGAATGGCAGATGTCCTGAATGGCACTCTGGCCTCAGAATCAGCCCTAAAGGCATTCGGATCTGGCTGAAAAGCCCATGAGAGTATTTCAGGCATGGAAAGCCAAGACACTCTGGCAAAAGATCTCTGTGAGTGAGATCTCAGTGGAAAGAACAGGTCTTCAAAGAAGGGGGTACCTTTCTCTGAAGGGAGGAGAGAACCTCCACTTTGACTATGACCTTGTCTAAACAAGATAAGAGTCGGAGAACTCGGGGGGCTTCCATAGCCTTGGAAACTCATGACTGGAGCATAGGGGGATTGCTGATGCCATAGACAGGAGTGTCAATTGGTAAAGTCAACAACAGGAGTCACTGTGCACTTACTCCTCATGTAGGATCTCTGTCCTTAATGTGCTGTGCATTGAGATTTAATGCTATAACGAGTACTCAAACAATATATTTCACTTTGTGTTTCTATGGGTGTGCAATCTGTTGAAATCTTTACTTAATGCATACTAAACTGATCCTCTGTAAAAAAAAAAAAAAAGAAATTATCAACTCCCAACTTGACTCTCACTGGGATTAAACATAACAATAGGTCTGATCTGATTTCATCATCATTAAAAAAAAATCATCCATTATTTTTCACTTTATGTTTCTGTGTGGGAGCAAACTGTTGAAATCCTTACTTAATGTATACTAAGCTGATCTTCTGTATATTAAGATAATCGAAAATGAATCTTGATGTGAATGGAAGGGGAGAGGGAGTGGGAAAGGGGAGGGTTGTGGGTGGGAGGGACGGTATGGGGGGGAAGCCATAGTAATCCATTATTCGTACTTTGGAAACTTATATTCATTAAATAAAAGTTAAAAAAAAAAACTCTGCCTTTCAAATAAATAATTTTTTTTATTTGAAAGGTAGAGTTATACACAGTAAGAGAGAGAGACAAAGAGAAAGTTCTTCCTTCCATTGGTTCACCCCCCAAATGGCTGCCATGGCTGGAGCTGAGCCAGTCCAAAGCCAGGAGCCAGGTGCTTCCTCCCAGTCCCCCATGCGACTGCAGGAGCCCAAGCACCTGGGCCATCCTCCACTGCCTTCCTGGGTCACAGCAGAGAGCTGGACTGGAAGAGGAGCAACCGGGACCAGAACCGGGATGCCGGTGCCGCAGGTGGAGGATTAACCAAGTGAGCCATGGCACTGGCCCCCAAATAACTAAATCTAAAAAAATATTTAGGAATATTTTCTACAATAAAAAATTTCTAACATTGATGAAAGAAATAATCAAAAACACAAAAAATGGAAAAATATTCATTGCTCATGGATCAGAAGAATCAATATTAATAGGGTCAGTAACACTGCAGGCAGAACTGTAAATTTCCTTTTAGACATGCCACCTACCTTCTATTCAGGCCAGCTCCCCTTCCAGGCCAGCTAGGTAATGGAAGTCAACAGTATATTCCCTAAGAAGGTTCACAGCTCCCTTATGATGTCTCTTCAAGTACCCCATGTAAAGAGATAGATAGGTCTGGGCATCATACCTGCCTTAAATTAGCCCACCTGGTTATTATCAAGCCCATCCTGTCAGTTTCTATTTGGTTCTCAATGGGAAAACTTCTCTTGGTTTAGTCAGCACCTTTCTAAGGTCCTCTAATAATGACTCTGTCCTTTGTTTTAGACCCTGTGTTTTTAATCTCTCTCCAGACTTGAAACAGTGAGATTCTAGAAGGCCATGCACATGAAATCTTGGATGGAAGCAGTTTCTACAAGCTGGCACTGCGTCTCCCTCAAAAGGCCATCTTCTGCTAGAACCCTGTCTTAACTGCCATTCTCAATGACGCCCCTTTTCAGCATGAAGTAACCAGAGTGGCCATTACCTAGTTCCCCTAACAGAAGTTAGTGTCCATTCTTCTAGGGGAGGGAGTGTGAGGAGCAGACAGGTTAATAGGCAATCACATTGGTCCCAGTGGAATTTAGGGTGCAAAATGCTTGCTTTCCCCAAAGGCTACCTTTAGCAAGATTAAAAGTGCCTGCCCCATTCCTTAGGAACTTCCATTCTTATCATGAGAATAACAAGAGAGTGGTGACTCCATCCTTCTGAGCTCCCAGTTCACTGTAAAACAAAGTAGGCATCCCACCCTTCTGATGGCTGTTTCGTTTTATCATGAGTAAGCCAACAGGGTAACAAGATTACAAGTCACGTATTTTGATAGGTTTTGTCCCTGCCTTGAAATTGAATGTCAAGCTGGTAAGTTTTTTCTTCCCCAAAATTGTGCTTAAAAACCCCTTTAGCCAGCCCCTTCAACAATAATAACAAAAAAACCAATCCAGTTGAGAAATGGGCAAAGGACTTTAATAGACCTCAAAAGAAGAAAGAGAAATGACCAACAAATATATGAAAAGAACGCTCATCATCACTAGCCATCAGAGAAATGCATATCAAAACCACAATGAAACATCTCCTCACCACTCTCAGAAGGGCTAAAATCCAAAACACAGAGAGTAACAAATGCTGGTGAGGATGTGGACAAAGGGGAACACTTATACACTGCTGGTGGGAATGTAAATTAGTGCAGCACTGTGGAAAACAGTGTGGAGATTTCTTAAAAAGTTAACAATAGACTTGCCATTTGATCCAGCAGTCCCACTATTGGGTATAAACCCAAAAGACTTGAACACAGTATATCAAAGAGACACCTGCACCACCATGTTTATAGCAGCACTGTTCACAATAGCCAAAACTGGACTCAACCACGGTGTCCATCACAGGATGAATGGATAAAGAAAATGTGGCATATATACACAATGGAATATTATTCAGCTATAAGAAAGAATGGAATTCTACCATTTGCAACAAAATGGACAGTACAGGAGGAATCATGTTGAATGAAATAAAGGAAGCTAAAGTTTAAAAAACAAACAAAAAGGAGCAAAGAAAGACACATCTGTGTCTGTCCGTATTGCTGCAAATATAGTTGTGTAAAACTTTGTTATATACCTTTGTGAAACCAATGGTTAGGAACGTTACACTACTGTAGTTTTAATGATGTCATTACTCTAAAATTTACTGTACATGGGTGAAATGGTCATTTTTTGTTTATAACCATTGTCCATATTCCCAGTAAACAGGGTCTTTTTGCTTTTAACTTATTAGACTTACTCAGTGAAGTAGTAAGCCTTTCTACTGTCACAAAAATAACAAAAAAAGAAAGGGAGAAGGAAGGAGGGTGGACGGGAGAGAGTGGAGTGAGAAAGGAAGGGGCTATTACTGTGTTCTTAGAAGTGCACCTACAAAACACATTGAATCTGTTAAAACTAATTAAAAATTAAAGAAAGAAAACAATGATAGCATCACACTTCTTTGCCCTTTCCCTACTGCCAAACCTCTGTGCTTCTCGTGGGCCTAAGACTTCCTTTGAATACATTACGCTCAGTTCCCTGACAAACAGAGCGGGACTTGACTCTCAGGCAAGTCAAACTCCCAAGCTTCTGAGCAAGGCTGGAGCCAAAGAAGTGAGACGCCCCTAGTGGGTAATCTCAGGCCTCCTGCCGCTGCGGTCTCTTTTTTTGGGTGAGGGGGATAACACATTTCTTGACACATCTCATAAAAACTTACTTTTCACTATCACTTTGTGAAAAAAACAGTAAATCTGCTAAAAATTCCATAATTTCTGCAACTCGCATGCTTTTCTCACCAAACAAACTTCTCCTGATATTTAAGCACTCTTGAAGTTTCACTCTTGCAAAAGAAGTATTTCCGGCAACCAAACTGGAAATAAAACACGTGTGTTATTTGCTGGCATGACACATGCTGGCTACATTCACTGTGCTACCAAAAATAATTCTCTTAAATAGCCTTTATTTTGTGCGGTAACTTGTACTGGAGAAATAAAAAGAATAGTTGATAATAGCAGAAATGCCAGAACATAGTATATACATGTTTGTAAAGAAACTGTGGCACTATTTCCAACCTCAGTACACTGGCCTCTGGGCCACATGGTTCTTCGTTGTAGGGGATTCCCTGGACATTGTATAATGCTTAGCAAAATCCTGGCATCTAACGACCAGCTGTCAACAGCGATCCCCCTAGTTATGACTATCAACAATGTCTCCAGACACTGCCGCAAGTCCCCTAGGTGAAGGGGCAGGCCTCAAATTGCCCCTGATTAAGAACCACTAAGCTAAAGGATGGAAATGCTAAAGGTCACCTAGATGGGAAATGGATTAGCAGGTGTGGGTTAAGCACACTGATCATAAGAGGAAGCTCTAGTATGGAAAACATAACAATTTTAGAAACCAGGTTTACATGAGAACACCTTCCGTGTATTTCATAGTAGCTTGATCACAGGGATTGTTACTCAGGAATTTGGAAACTTCCGTAGCATATTCCAAAACATGATTTTCCTTTAAGTACTCCTCAGACGCTGTCTTGGCCAGGTTACTCAGCACTTTGACTGCAGGAAATAAATTTTGGCAAAGAATGTGATGCTTAGAGGATTTTTTTCCCCACAAAAGAGTTAAGATATCAATAGGCATAGCATTTCACATAATTTCATCACTGCCAATAGCCAGGTGTTTCTCTTAATAAAATCAACTCTTGACCTACACTGAGTGGAGATTGCTTTTCATACCATGCTTTTGTGAATGCAGAGCAGTTAGAGGGTCCAGGAGCCAAATTCATACCTTCAAAACAAATTCTGAGTCTGTTTTGCCAACAAATAGGTCAGAAATAGAGTGGGCATATAGATATACTGAAGCCATTCATCGCCTTGGTAACCGAGTCCTACAGAAGATCGCCAGCACAGTTCTACAATAAGATACAGCAAAACTATACAATCTTACGACAAGCACCACACAAATACACAGCCCACAAACCCAGTTACTACAAAATGAGCTGGACCTGGACCCACCCAGCCTTGGGAATGCAACCTCTACAAAGGCTTGGCAATGCTACTCCTTTATTTGCTTGTTTTTTTTTTTTTTTTAATTTATTTGAAAGGAAATGAGAGAGAGAGAGAGAGAGAGCACGAGAGAGAGAGAGAGAGAGAGATTGTATCTGCTGGCTCACTCCCCACATGTCCATTACAGCTGGTGCTGGGCCAGGCCACAGCCAGGAGCCTGGAACTCCATCCAGGTCTCCCATGTGGGTGGCAGAGACACACACCTGCTGCCTCCCAGGGTGTATTACAGGATCGAAAGCAGAGTAGGCCAGACTCAAACCAGGCACTCTGATACAGGATGTGGTCCTTATAAGCAAAGGAAACTGGGACTATGGACATGAGTATGCACATACAAACAGCCAGGGAAGGCCACAGAGGACACAGAAGGAAGGCACCACCCAGAAGCCATGGAGAAATCTCAGGAGAAACCAACCCTGCTGACCCCTTGACCCTGCACTTCCAGTCCCAGAACCGTAGGAAACAAGTTTCTATTGCTAAGCCCTCTCGTGTGTTCTACATTGGTTTGTGCAGTAATGTTCTGAGAAGGTGTTACCAGAGCATTGCCAGCAGCCCAGAAAAGCAGGCTTAACTCCCTGTGCTATGCAATTCAGACTTAGTTATAACAGAATTCCATTCCATCATCAAGCAGCACTCTTAGCATCATCATTTGTGCCTAATTCCCTGCCCAGTGAGCACCACACTCTTCCATGCCTCCCATCTGCGGTCCTGTGCTTGCACTTGGACATCAGAGCAGGACAGCCACATAACTGGTCTCCCTACATCCCACCATGAATCCATTCTAGACAGAGCAGCAAAAGTGATCTCAAGATAGAATTTAGATAATGTCATTCCTACCCTGACTCCCTGCAATGGCTTCCCCTCCCACTTGGAATAAAAATCCCAGTGTGTGTCCACGGCTCAAGACCCAAACTCTGCATAGTCTGGGCCCAGCCACCTCCAGCTATTTGCTCACAGAGGCTTCCTTCCATTCTTGGGGCAGACCCAGCACTGCTCCACGTCAGGGTTCTACACATGCTGCTCCCAGGACTGTCCCCAGCATGCCTCCTGCAGTCCACAAACAGATCCACACACATACATGCATGTATACTCTAACTCCACCCATCTCTCATGTGCACCTGAAATCATTTCATAGTTTGGCTCACTTGTGTTCTGTGTGTCACCTCCTTAGAAAGAAGAGTTGGTGTTTCTGTCTTGATCGCTGTTCTAGACTCAGTGCAGCTCCTGGGGCACAGCAGGTGCTCAAGAAATATTTCTTACGTGTGTGACCTCTGGTCCAGCTGGAATCCTCCCTCACCTTCTGTATCTGCTTACCCCGGCCCCAAGTCTCTACCACACTGGAACTGTGGTGTGATTCTATCAATGCTTCCACTCATGACACTGAGGCCTCCTAGTATCCCATTTAGCCAAGATAGCCCCACCACAGCCTATTGATTTGACCTCCCCGTGTAGATCAAGCTGGGTCCACCTGTCCCCTTGGAATTCTACACTGTGGACTGCCCAGCTGCCCTGGAGGACCAGGCCCTGCTTACACACAAAGTGTCCCTGGTTCCACCCTGGTTTCCCCTTGCACTAGGGCAATTTGAAGTTAGGCTCCACATATTGAGAATCAAAGCTTCGTAAATCTCTAGAAGATATTCTGCGTGAGGCCTAGTATGGACTCCATAGCACCACAAATACTAAGTGCCAGAGTCGAAAGTACTTTATTTAATCTCTCTGACCGTCAGGTTCCCCATGTGTAAAAGGGGAGTTACAATGCACGCCACATGAGGCATAGTTAAGGACATAAGGAATTATGAGTATAAGAGCTCAACAAATAATCATTATTACTATGAAAAGGAATTGGCAAATGAGAACCTCGGAGTGAACAGCTTGCCCAAGGTAACCTTTGATCCTCTAGAAGTGTTAGCAGACTGCAAAAACAGCTGCACCTTCGTACCTCCTACACAAGCCTGCACCTACCGCCACCATGCATTGCGACTCTGCACCTCCTCCCATCAGAGGCGAATGAAGCCTGCTGACTGTCAAATGCTGCAGAAGCAGGCATGGACCAGTTCTGAGCCCAGGCCCAGGCTTCTGCTCACCCTCCTGGAAGCCTATGACTTGTCAAGTGCACAGGTCCAGGCCACGCTCCCGGAGGATGAAGAACACATGGCCCAGCCACCCCCATCACCTCAGCTAGACAATCCCCAGATACCTAAGTGAGGTCCTTAACTCAGCCAGCCCCACTGACTCTGCCAGTAGATTTGGCTGCTTGCACAAGCCAGACCCAAATCTGCTGGGCTGACCCTGGAGTCACACCCTCACAGCCCCCACCTTCTCAGGAGCAGCTGTCAGAACACAGAGCACTTTGTGTTCAATCCTCACACGCCCACCAGCTTCCTGCCCAGACACAGCAAGCAAGCAATGCACAGGCGTCTATTTCCACCTTCTTGCGGGAGGAGTCGGACTCTGTGAAACACAAGAAGTTATTGCTCCCTCTGCATGGTTCTGCCGTACCTTTCTGCTTCATCAAGTCCTGGCTGTTTCTCAAGTCACTGAGTGAAAAACACAGCAGGTTTGACCATGCTTTTTGGAAATACTGGCAGCTCTCCTGAGTCATGCCGATTTCAAGATACAGTTCTCCGGCCGCGTTCTGTACTTTGACAAGCATCTCTTTCGTGGACCGGCTCTATACAAAGTAGAAAGGGAATCGGTGCTGAGGGAACACGGATCTGGAAAGGGTACAGCCGCCAGACACTGCCCCCCCCCCGCCCCCAAAGAAAGGCTCATTTCGTAATGAACTTGGAAAAGATGGTATGCGTTACATTGTTTCTCAGGGAACTGTACATGTTTATAAAATAACAGTTATGGTGAAATATTTATTGGGAGACATTGCAAACTAAAAACACAATTTGGAAATTGTTTTCACAACTTAATAACAAAAATTTTCGAAGAATAACGACCATATTTTATGCATGGTAATGATTCCAAGAGGAGCCTTATGCAGAATTCAAAAGAACAGCTGAAAATGCTACTGGGATTCAAATGTGACCAGAGTGCTGCTACCTTTATGTCTGACACACTATTGCTTAGCTATGAATTTAAGGGACCGGGCTGTGGTGTAGTAGGTTGGGCCTCTGCCTGCAGCACCAGCATCCCCATATGTGCACCAGTTCAAGTCCCAGTTGTTCCACTTCCAATCCAGCTCCCTGCTAATGGCCTGGGAGAGCAGTGGAAGATGGCCCAAAATGTTTGAGCCCCTGCACCCTGTGGGAGATCTGGATGAAAGTCCTAGCTCCTGGCTCCTGGCTTCAGATTGGCCCAGCTCCAGCTTTTGCAAACATTTGGAGAGTGGACCAGTGGATGGAAGACCTGTGTGTGTGTGTGTGTGTGTGTGTGTAGCTCTACTTCTCAAATTAGTAAATCTTTAAAAATAAATAAATAAATATGAATTTAAATTCATCTACTGGTTGAGTGTATTTCTTTCAGGAATCCTTAAACTTTGTTAATTGTAATCACTCTATCAAAACCTTTTCAAAGCCGGCACCGCGGCTCACTAGGCTAATCCTCCACCTTGCGGCGCTGGCACACCAGGTTCTAGTCCCGGTCGGGGCGCCAGATTCTGTCCCGGTTGCCCCTCTTCCAGGCCAGCTCTCTGCTGTGGCTAGGGAATGCAGTGGAGGATGGCCCAAGTGCTTGGGCCCTGCACCCCATGGGAGGCCAGGATAAGTACTTGGCTCCTGCCATCGGATCAGCGCGGTGCGCCGGCCGCAACGCGCCGGCCGTGGCAGCCATTGGAGGGTGAACCAACGGCATAGGAAGACCTTTCTCTCTCTCTCTCTCTCTCTCTCTCTCTCTCACTATCCACTCTGCCTGTCAAAAAAATTAAAAAAAAAAAAAAAACCTTTTCAGGGGCCGGCTCCACGGCTCACTAGGCTAATCCTCCACCTGCAGTGCCGGCACTCCGGGTTCTAGTCCTGGTTGGGGCACCGGTTCTGTCCCAGTTGCTCCTCTTCCAGTCCAGCCCTCTGCTGTGGCCCAGGAGGGCAGTGGAGGATGGCCCAAGTCCTTGGGCCCTACACCCGCATGGGAGACCAGGAGGAAGCACCTGGCTCCTGGCTTTGGATCAGCACACTGGCCATGGCGGCCATTTAGGGGGTGAACCAACAGAAGGATGATCTCTCTCTCTCTCTCTCTCTCTCTCTCTCTAACTCTGCCTGTAAAAAAAAAAAAAAAAAAAAAAAAAAAAAAAACTTTTCAGGGGCTGGTGCTGTGGCGTAGAGGGAAAAACCGCCACTTGAAAAGGCGACATCCAATACGGGTGCTGGTTCAAGTCCCAGCTGCTCCACTTCTGATCCAGCTCCCTGATAACATGACTGGGAAATCAGCAGAGCATGGCCCAAGAACTTGGGCCCCTGCACCCACATGGGAAACCCAAATGAAGCTCCTGGCTCCTGGCTTCAGATTGACTCAGTTCTGGCCATTGCAGCCATTTGAGGAAGAAACCAATGGATGGAAGATCTCTGTCTCTACCTCTGTCTCTGTCTCTGTCTCTCTCTCTCTCTCTCTGTAACTCTGCCTTTAAACTAAATAATCTTTAAAAAAAATTTATCAGTGCATAGGAACATATTGATTTCTGTTAGTTTTTAAAGTGCCCCCACAAAAAATAAGTTGGTAATGAGTTATCCCAGTGTTAATATCTCATTTCAGAAAACTCATCAACAAGAACAATGTGAATGTGTTTGGCAACTAACAGGCTCTCTCAGTGGACTACATCATCATCATAATTAGCTATGTAATACTTTATGCTGTACCACAGTGTTGGCCTGGGGAAGGACTAAGCCTGGCTCCCTGCTGTGAACGTCAAGACTTTGAGTCTTCCTACTCTGCTGCACCTACTTAAAATGCCCTTCCATGGCAAAGGATCCTTCAGAGCTTGATCCAGAGCTTTCTAATAGGTGCCCTGCAAACAGGTTCCATCTGCACCGAGATAATTACGTCCTTGACCTTGGAGGCAGCCAAGTGTAGCACAGCATTCCCGGGCCTAGGTAGTGATTCTGCCAGGGATCCCTCACATGAATCTTTAAAATCTAGGGGGCTGGCGCTGTGGCACAGCAGGTTAATACCCTGGCCTAAAGCACTGGCATCACATATGGGCTCTGGTTTGAGATCCAGCTGCTCTACTTCTGATACAGCTCTCTGCTATGGCCTGGGAAAACAGTACAGGATGGCCCAAGTCCTTGTGCCCCTGCACCTGTGTGGCATGGGAGACCAAGAAGAAGCTCCTGGCTCCTGGCTTTGGCTCAGCACAGCTCTGGCCATTGCAGCCAACTGGGGAGTGAACCATTGGATGGAAGACCCCTCTCTCTCTCTCTTTCTCTCTCTCCCTCTCCTCTCTCTGTGTAACTATGACTTTCAAATAAATAAATAATTTTTTTAAAAAATTGCCCACTCTCAGCATAATTGTAGATCCTATCCCTGCTGCTCCTAGGCCCAATCCTCCACTCCAAAGTTGGCCTCCATTCTGCTTTCATTGAGCTCAAATATACCCTGAAAGATTGCTCTCAAATATTGGTTAGGATCAGGATTGGCTGCAAATAACAGAAACCTCAAATCAATAGTGGCTTCATTTCTCCCATGTGAAAGTCAGGAAGCTGAGCGGTGCAGGGCTGCAGACTTTCCACTGTGCAGAGACCCCGGGCCCCTTTGATCTCACTGCTTGAACTTCACTCTCAAGGATATCTCTTGGCTTAAAATGACTGTTCCCTCTCCAGCCATCATATTCACAATTTAGCCAGCAGTAAGGAAGAAAGATATTATGGTCTGAATGAGGCCCCCAAACTTTGTATTTCAAAATTCTAACCCCCAATGTAATGCCATTAGGAAGTAGAGCCTTTGGGAGGTGATAAGGTGGTGAACATGAAGCCCTCATGAGTGGAATCAGTGCCCTTACACCAGAGAGCCCTGAGAGTTCTCTCACTCCCTTCCTCCACGCGAGGCCACAGCAAGAGGATGGAGTCTGTGAACCAGGTCACAGACCCTCAACAGACTCCAAATCTGCTGGTGCCTTGATCTTGGCCTCCCCAGCCGTCAGCACTGTGAGAAATCAATGTCTGACAGTTAGGGCACCAAGCCTATGGGGGTTTTGTGATAGCAAACAGGGCTAAGACAAGGAGAAGAGGGGAGAAGAGGGCATACCCTTCAGTTCACAAAAACTTCCAGTCACTCCCATTTATAACATATCAGCCAAAACTTGGGCATACGGCGCTGCGGCTCACTAGGCTAATCCTCCGCCTTGCGGTGCCAGCACCCCGGGTTCTAGTGCCGGTCGGGGCGCTGGATTCTGTCCCGGTTGCCCCTCTTCCAGGCCAGCTCTCTGCTGTGGCTAGGGAGTGCAGTGGAGGATGGCCCAAGTACTTGGGCCCTGCACCCCATGGGAGACCAGGAGAAGTACCTGGCTCCTGCCATCGGATCAGCGCGGTGTGCTGGCCGCAGCGCGCCGACCACGGCGGCCATTGGAGGGTGAACCAACGGCAAAGGAAGACCTTTCTCTCTGTCTCTCTCTCTCACTGTCCACTCTGCCTGTCAAAAAAAAAAAAAAAAAAAAAAAAACTTGGGCATAAATTCATATCTATGGAAATGTGGGAAATGCCCCCTTCTTTCCATACAGCCATCTGCTAGGCTAAAATTCAGAGGAGGGGCATACAACTTACAACAACAAAAGGGGAACAGAGACAGAGAAATGACCAACCATCTCGGCTACATCTAATTCCCTCTTTTACATTTCAAATGATCAGTGTTTCCACTAATCTCCATCATGCCATCGCCAGAGGAAGGGGTGCCCAGCCCCCTTCCCAAGGACTCACTCCTGGCCCTGAGCTGTATATCCGGCCCTCCTGCGTCCTCAGAGTCTCTGCAGGAATGTCTGGCCTGCCCCTGTCCTAGAGTCAACTCCAGCTCCACACAAACACACATAACCTGGGCCAAATTTGACCCCCACCCAATGCTCTCCTGGCTTTTCTTCTTCTTTTTACTGTCAAATTTCTCAAATCTGTCTCAGTGCGTGCATCTTCTCCCTTTCCTGATCACACACCCACCTCTGAAAGCCCTGTACTCCGGCTTCTCCCACATACCCTTGCCCCACTCACTCACTTAGGGCTTCTCCAGGCCTCACTGTCCAGACCCCTGGGCAGCACTGGGTGCCGTTGGCCACTCACTCCTTGATTTGGGGGAAACTTCAGCCTGCTTCTCTTCCAACCTTTCCCTCCCTCACGAGCTCTTCTTGTCTCCTGCCACTGGTTCAGCATTCCCAGGTGTGCAGACGCCTTTCTGGTCTCGCTCTCGATCACCAACCTTAGATTTCCCTCAGTTGGCTGAACACTCCACTTGAATATTTTTCTTGAGCTGAAACTCAAAATTTCTAAAACCCACCATCTTCCATCCCAAACCCACCTTACTCTTTGGCTTTGCCCACTCTGTCAACCAGGCTCAGATTCTTCGGGTCTCGTTGATTCTTCCCCATTTCACAGCCATGCTTCCCATCAGTCTGAGACAGAGCAGAGCGCTTCCCCCAGGGAGTCTGACAGACGTCTAACCCAGCACCAGTCCACAGTGGCCCTTCCACCTCTTGGATCCTCTGTCCATATTGCCAGTAACACCAGTCAGCGTGTAAATGTGGCCCCATATTGTCAGCTTCCGTTCCCCTCCTCCTATTCCATATTACTCACTCCTTGAGGACAGAGACCCTCTGTGACACTGAGTAATATGTGTGGACATTCACAGCGACTGCAAATCACAAACCCAACTTCACACTGGCTCTCAGGTCTATGTAGCCACCACCTCTGGAGCGCTGATGAAACTAAGCTTGCCAAGTGTGACTTCACTGCATATTCACAGCCACCCTAGGAAGTAGAGCTCATTACTCCTCTATTACATGGGAAAACCAAGGTTCGATTTGGCTAAATAAATGGCTCGGGTTTATGTGACTAATCAGCAGGAGAGCAAGGGAGTTCAACCCAGACCTGCCTATCTCCAAAACACTGTTCTGCACATTTTCTCAGCAGGAGCGCCTGTGTTCAGTGCAGAAACAAATGTGCACTTGGGTTTTCAGGCTGTCTGGTGTACCTACTGCGAAACACTGCAGGGAAGAAATGAGACCTTTTGAACAAACAGACCATCTACGTCAGAATTTCTCAAAACCAATGCCACTGGTGTTTGGGGCACCAGAGCCCTGTGCTGTGCACTTCGTGCTGTGCATTAGAGGATGGCTAGCAGCATCCGTGGCCTCTACCCGCCATATGCCAACAGCAAGTCTCACCCCAAGTTGTGACAACCAAAAAAGTCTCTAGCATTGCCAAGTATTCCCTAGGGAATGAAATTTGCAAACCACTGCATTCAATTTTAAAACAAGCTGGTCTCTGGCTGGAGCCGCGGCTCAGTAGGCTGAGCCTGAGGCGCCGGCACACTGGGTTCTAGTCCCAGTCAGGGCGCCGGATTCTGTCCCGGTTGCCCCTCTTCCAGGCCAGCTCTCTGCTGTGGCCCGGGAGTGCAGTGGAGGATGGCCCAAGAACTTGGGCCCTGCACCCCATGGGAGACCAGGAGAAGCACCTGGCTCCTGCCTTCGGATAGGTGCGGTGCGCCGGCCGTGGCGGCCATTGGAGGGTGAACCAACAGCAAAAGGAAGACCTTTCTCTCTGTCTCTCTCTCTCACTGTCCACTCTGCCTGTCAAAAAAAATAAAAAATAAAACAAGCTGGTCTCAAGAAATTATAAAAATGGTATAAGACAGAGTATAACAAGATTTCCCCACTTGAAAATGTTAGGCACATATTTCAAAAGAGTTGTTATTGCCCAAAATAGCTATATAATTTCAGAGCCTAGAAAATTCTTTCAATAGTCTCCGTGGTGGCTAGGCCCAAAGAACTGTTGCAAAAATATTTTGAGAACTGAATCACAAGACTGATGCCTCCAGAAAGAGACTGCAGAAGCTGGGAATTCTTGCTGGATGTCTCAGCGCTGGCGTGCTCCCCCAGTCAGCCCCACCCCTTCAAGACCACACAGCTTAGTCTGTGCTTCTCCACCGACAGTGAGTCCTGTGCCACTGCGAGCTCCATGAGGGACGGAACTGGCCACCTTGCTGCCTGCTATCAAACCTCCACACTCTGCTCAGCCTAGGCAAAGCCTTCAGTGAATGCTCCCTGAGTGAATGACTGAGCGACTGGCTAGAATCAGACAGCTGGTGAGGACCTAATAAAATAACTGTGTTTTCCAGACAAACATTAGACAGAGGAAATGTGGACCTCATGGGGGAAATGATCGTGGCAGGGAAAGATTCCACGGTCGTAATAGGAAACCATTCTACTCCCTAAAAAATGAACAAGTGGTCAAAAGAGCTTAAATTAAATGCACTATTTCTAACCTAGGCCTCAGCATTTTATAACCCAAGGACAGCAATAACAAAATTGCTTCTAGTACTTAAGATCTCACTGTGTGTCAGATACCACGTAAGGGATTTTTGCATTTTCTTATTTGACCCTGGCAATGGCCCATGAGATAGACCTTAGAATCCTTAAAAATGAGAACTCAGTAGGGCAACAGAGATTAAAATTCCTGCAAAGGTCACAGAAGCAGTAAGTGACAGAGCTGGGGTTTAAATCTGGGTCAGCCTGAAAACACTCCAGGTCCCAGTCACTACTCTGTACCACCTTCTAAGGACATAAAGGAATTTAATTTGCTGACCAAATGGATTTGTTGATTTGTTTATCAAGTACCCCCAGATTAGAATATCTCATGGAAGATGTAAAAATTGGTAAATAAGCACTGTCTCTGTTGTAAAGGGAGTTGCAATGTTGAGTATCATGAATCCTTTTACATAGAAGCCCTTCCATAAACATGTATTGATGAGGGCAGGGGTAATATCTTAGGAAAATGTGAAGGTTAGAGCCAGTACTGTGGCATAGCGGGTTAAGCCACTGCCTGCAGCAACACCATCATTCCATATTGGCACACTAATTCCAGTCCAGTTTTTCCACTTCCAGTCCAGCTCCCTGCTAATGTACCTGGGAAGGCAGGGAAAGAACGGCCCACGTGCTTGCAGCCCTGTGGCCCATATGGGACACCTGGATAGAGTTCCAGGCTCATAACTCGGCCTGACCCAGCCCTGGCTATTGTGGCCACTTGGGGAGTGAGCCAGGAGATGGACTATCTTTTTCTTACTGCTTCTCACTCTCGCTCTGTCACTCTGCCTTTCAAATAAATAAAATAAATCTTTAGAAGAAAAGAAAAAATTTTAAGGAATTTGTTTCAAAATAAGAACAACTTTGTCTTTGGTTATACTTCCTTTAATCCACAAACTATTGAAATCAGTGAAAATTAAAACAGTTCTTTAAAGGCAACAAATGTTATCTTAAAGCAATCTTATAGTTATATTTTATGAGTGAAACTTTCATTGAATTCAACAAAACCAAAAGTTCGTATTTGAGGAAAAGCGAATCAATATAGGGACAAGATAATAAACCAGTCTTCCCCAACATCTTTATGAGAGTTGAAACAAAGGCTTTGACCAGTCTTTTATTAATTCATTTCAATCCACCACTGTACTTTCCTTTTTGTTTATGAACATTTTTTTCTCCCAAAGTTACACTTGTGTGTATTCATGAATTCTGTAATGATTTCTATCTATTTAGTGCTTTTTGTCATTAAATATAGTTTGGAGCATAGGTTAAAAACACAGCTTCCAAGGCCAGCAATAGGTCACACTGGGTTAAGTCAGCTGTTGAGATACCAGCACCCGATATGAGCACTGTTTCTAGTTCTATTTCTCCGCTTCCAACGCAACCTTGGCCACTGAGGGCATCTGGGGAGTGAACCAGCAAGTGGGAGCTCTCTGTCTGTCTGTCTGTCTCTCTCTCTCTCTCTCTCTACCTACCTACCTAATCTATCACTGTTCCTCAAATACATAAATTAAAAAAAAAAAAAACATAGCTTCCTCATTGCTGAGTAAAACCAATCTGTCTCTTTGTGCATCAAGCTACAAAGGAAAAAAGGCAAATGATACCTGACAACAACTGACACAAAAGGAATAAGGTCCAGAGAATCTGAACTTCGTCTCACTTTACCTGCATTAACATGTTCTCAACATCTACAAACAACTCTTTGGCTTCGTTGGTCTTTCCCATAATCTTCAAAAGACTCCCAATAAAGAACAACAAGCGACATCTGTCCACGGCAGTAAGCCCAGAAAGCCTGGACTCCAGCGCTGGAGTGGAAAGAATAGTAAATGATTCTAGAGAATATTCTGAAAGGAGCAAAAAGTCACTGCTACTCTTGATACAGGAGTCAAAAATGCTCTCTGTAGTTCAGTTTTGTCTTCAAGATATTAGCATTTTGCTTTTATTAAGGTTTATATATACTATCAAGCATTTTAAATTATGACATGAAAAATAACTATAATTCTTTAATCTTAACATATAAATTTGGGAAACCATAGGGTCAAAAAATTTTTATAACTCAATTCATGTTTTGCTATAATTTATATTACAGGGTGTTTTTCAGGCAGGAACAAAAAGAGGTTCTTACTTCTTATACAATTCTGCCCTCTGTTGCAACTATCTTGAATTGCCAGTTTCAACAGAAAGAAAATATTAAAAGAACAAAATTAAGAGTATGTATGGGGGCCAGCACCATGGTGTAGTGGGTAAAGCTGCCACCTGCAGTGCCAGCTTCCCATATGGGTGCTGGTTCTAGTCCCAGCTGCTCCTCTTCCCATCCAGCTCTCTGCTATAGCCTGGGAAAGCAGTAGAAGATGGCCCAAGTCCTTGGGCCCCTGCACCTGCATGGGAGACCTGGAAGAAGCTCCTGGCTCCTGGCTTCAGATCAACACAGCTCCAGCCTTTGCTGCCAACTGGGGAGTGAACCATCAGATGGAAGACCCGCCCCCCTCTCTCTCTGCTTCTCCTTCTCTCTCTGTGTAACTCTGACTTTCAAATAAATAAATAAATATTTTTTAAAAAGAGTATTGTGTACTTATAATTTATACACAAATGAAAATACAGAATTTTTGAACTTAAAGACATAATTAAATCCATAGTGCTACAAAGTCATCATTTTCTTTTTTTTTTTTTTTTTTTTTTTTTTTTTTTTGACAGGCAGAGTGGACAGTGAGAGACAGAGACAGAGAGAAAGGTCTTCCTTTGCCGTTGGTTCACCCTCCAATGGCCGCCGCTGCAGCCGGCGCACCGCGCTGATCCTGGCAGGAGCCAGGAGCCAGGTGCTTTTCCTGGTCTCCCATGGGGTGCAGGGCCCAAGCACCTGGGCCATCCTCCACTGCACTCCCTGGCCATAGCAGAGAGCTGGCCTGGAAGAGGGGCAACCGGGACAGAATCCGGCGCCCCAACCGGGACTAGAACCCGGTGTGCCGGCGCCGCAAGGTGGAGGATTAGCCTATTGAGCCACGGCGCCGGCTCAGTCATCATTTTCAAAATTGCTCTTCTTATATGTCCCAGTACCTAAATTTCTACATTCACTCATTTGTTACATTTCAAATTACTGTTTCTAGTGTGTTGGGGACAAACTTATTCCTTGTTCCTTACCCACTCCTTTTCTCAAGTTGGAGACCAGTCCAACCTTGCATACTCTAATTTCCTGTTGCTCACTTTTCTGTAAGTCACATTCATATATACAGCAAATACTGAGCATCCACTGTGTGTCAGGCAGCATTCTAGGCTCTGAGCAGGCAGACAAGGCTGAAGGCCTCAGCACAGCAGGGTGCTGTGAGCTTCAGCAAAAATGGAAACAGAGTCAGCGGAGAAAGAATGTCAGAGCTAGAGTACAAGACATTTGTCCAAAGTCCAAATGAGCCTACGGTGGGAATGAGAACCCGGGGGGAGAACTACGCGGCAGAGGAACCTCAGAACTGGAAGCAGCTACTCAAAGCAGGCAAATGAGAGGGATCTGGATGAACAGAGAAGGGACAAGTTTCTGCTCAGGACAGGGTTCAAAGGATCACTGGTTCAGTTTCTTGCCAAGAGCTCCGATTGCAGTGGGTGATGTCCACCACTACATTTACTATCACTCAATTCAACCATCTCCCATGCTCCAAGTAACCTTCATTCATGAACCCTAACTCCCACTCCCCTCGCAGCAAGAGATAGAACAGATGAGGAAGTAACTTTTCGTGTCATAAAACTGATCTGAGTACATTATAGAAAATATGCAAAATTAGAGGGAAGAGTTAGAGAGAAAAGAGCAGAGGAAACTACATAAATTGGAGGAACACAGTAGACCTACTGGAGGGTGAAGATGCACACAACTTAGGACCCCACCAACCAAGAGCCTCCATGCCAGCGCTGGAGAGAAAAGTGAGACCAGACTGCAGCAGCCTAAGCCACTGGCGAAAAAGCTGCAGGAAAAGCCTAGAGGAGATCCGGCTTGGAGCCCCGTGGGGGACAGTGTACCCACCAAACTGAGGAGAAAGAACAAGGGAGGGCACGTTTTCCCTCTCCCTGATCATCCTGCAAACGCACAAGCTAACAGAGAGCAGGTGCCATTTTGGACAAATATAATAGCTGCACCAGCTTATGTCCACGCTCAGCAATGAGCCAAACTGAGACTGCTGAGTCTGGTGGGGAGAATAGACTGTTGGCTGGGTGCTTGTGACTGTGGGAGGCTTGTGCGCCAGGACTGTGAAAACACTGAGGCTGCATGGGTGCCGGTTCTAGTCCCGGCTACTCCTCTTCCAATCCAGCTCTCTGCTGTGGCCTGGGAAAGCAGTAAAAAAACAGCCCAAGTGTTTGGGCCCCTGCACCCACATGGAAGACCAGGAAGAAGCACCTGGCTCCTGGCTTCAGATCAGCACAGCTCCGGCCATTGTGGCCAACTGGGAAGTGAACCAGCGGATGGTCTATATTCCCACTAAACTAGGGTCTTTTTGCTTCTTATTTGTTAAACTTCTTATTTGGTAAAATATTAAGGCTTTTCACTTTAATGTAAATTTAAAATATGTTATCTCAAAAACTAAAAAAAAAAAAAGACACAAGGAAGAAGGGTGGGAGGAAAGAGGGAACTATCACTCTGCTCTTAGATTTGTATTTATAAATCATATTGAATCTGTTAAAATTAATTAAAATTAATTTTTTTAAAAAAATCATTGCCAATTTTGTACTTGAAAAATAGCACCCACTTTCGTTTCAATTTGCATTTCTTTGATTTCCAGTGAAAGAGAATGTTGTAATATAACTATTAACAATTTATAGTTTTTCATCAACTCTTAACATGCTATGAATTTCAAGATGCATCTCTATTTCTGTAAGTTTTGAGAAAGCATGCACTTTAAAACCAGTGAAATCTATTATTTATTTAGTGAACTCATTTCTCCAACAGCCATTTACTGAGAACCTTGGGTATCTACCATGAACCCAGAGCTGTCCTGGACACAACAGATAAAGGATAAGCCCAATGAGACCCAGCCTGTCTGTTGTGCTGTCAGAATAACAAGGGAAACAGATCTGCATTCAATCATATAAGTGAATATAAAATTAAAGTTATAAAAATAACCATGAAAGTGGTAGTGGTAAAATGGAGGAAGGTTCCTCCTTGGAAGTGACCATTGAATTAAGAGTTAAAGAAAGGGACCGGGGCTGTGGCATAGCAGGTAAAGCTGCCACCTGTAGTGCCAGCATCCCATATGGGCACTGGTTCAAGACCCGTCTGCTCCACTTCCAATCCAGCTCTCTGCTATGGCCTGGGAAAGCAGTAGAAGATGGTCCAAGTCCTTGGGCCCCTGCACCCATGTGGGAGACCTAGAGGAAGCTCCTGCCTCCTGGCTTCAGATCGGTACAGCTCTGGCTGTTGCGGCCAACTGGGGAGTAAACCAGCAGATGGAAGACCTGATTCTCTCTCTCTTTCTCTCTCTCTGTAACTGTGACTTTCATGTAAAATAAATAAATCTTTAAAAAAAAAAGTTAAAGAATAGAAACCTTTGAGGCAAAATGGGGAGAGGGAATGTTGGGAGTGCTGGGCAGGGGGGATAGCTGTGTGAAGGCCTCAGGGCAGGAGAGAGCACGGAGCTTAGAAAACTGGAAAGAGAGGGCTGGCGCCGTGACACAGCAGGTTAACACCCTGGCCTGAAGCACCAGTATCCTATATGGGCGCCGGTTCAGGACCCAGCTGCTCCACTTCCCATCCAGCTCTCTGCTATAGCCTGGGAAAGCAGTGGAAAATGGCCCAAGTCCTTGGGCCCCTGCACCCACGTGGGAGACCTGGAAGAAGCTCCTGGCTTCAGATCAGCACAGCTCTGGCTGTTACGGCCAACTGTGGAGTGAACCAAATAAATCTTAAAAAAAAAAAAAAAAAGAAAAAAGAAACTAAAACTGAAAGGAGGAGACCATACATCAGAGAGAGCAAAGGTGATTTGGTCAAGATGGGATGGAGGCATAGAGAGGGATACACCCCACACCCAACAAGAGAGGAAGGTCCCTAGTCTCAAGGAACTGATATTTCCAGTGGCTGAGAGGGTCTGGGGCAAAGGAGGGGGAGAAAATCAGAAGATTTAGAAAATTACAATAAAAAGGAAGTCAAGACCATGACAGATAGTAATAAAAGCTATGCAGAGAATTACAGTACATTAACATACAGAGAATAATTAGTTTTACATTATGCTATGGATGCTACTCTGAGAAAGTGACACTTCAACTGCCATCCAGAAAGAACCAGTACTACGGGTTGAGGATCCCTTATCCAAAATGCTTGGGACTACAAATGTTTCTGATTTCAAGAGTTTTTCCAAATTCAATTAATTAATTTATTTGTTCACACAGACTTTCCCAGTTGAGCACCCCTAATCTGAAAATCTAAAACCTTTGAGATCATTGGTGCTCATATGTTTCTTTTTTTACAATAGTCTTTTTTTATTTTATTTTTATTTTTTTATTTTATTATTTTTTTTTTAATTTTTTTGACAGGTAGAGTGGACAGTGAGAGAGAGAGACAGAGAGAGAAAGGTCTTCCTTTTTTGCTGTTGGTTCACCCTCCAATGGCTGCCGTGGCCGGTGCACTGCGGCCGGTGCACCACGCTGATCCGATGGCAGGAGCCAGGTGCTTATCCTGGTCTCCCATGGGGTGCAGGGCCCAAGTACCTGGGCCATCCTCCACTGCATTCCCTGGCCACAGCAGAGAGCTGGCCTGGAAGAGGGGCAACCGGGACAGAATCCGGTGCCCCGACCGGGACTAGAACCCGGTGTGCCGGCGCTGCAAGCCAGAGGATTAGCCTAGTGAGCCACAGCGCCGGTCTACAATAATCTTGGTTTCAGATTTTGAAAGTACAGATGCTCAACCTGTACAAATATGAATGGAAAGAGCATTCCTGTTAGAGTGAACTTCCAGTGCCAAGGCCCAAGGGTTGAATAAATACACTTGCAGAGAGAAAACCGGCCAGTGTGGCTGCCACCTAGAGGAAGAGGAGGAATCTTATAAGATGGTGCTGCCCAGGAGGGCAGAAGCCAGATTCTATTAGATAATGCAGGCTAAGCCAAGGAGTTGATCTTTTATTATAAGTGCAACTGCAGGCCATTGGAAAGGTCCTGATCTAAAACAATGACACGGTCTGGTTTAAATCTTTAAAAAATTCATTCCAGCTACTGTGTACGGTAGACAATGGGCTGTGGCTGTAGAGAAATAAAAACTAAAGTAGGAAGACAAGGAAGGAAGCTATTAAAATAGGCCAGGGAGAGTTAATAACGGTGGCTTGGGCTCACTAGAGTAACACTAGAGAAAAACTGGGGTTATAATAGCTCCTCTTATCGTTCTTATTCAACATCACGCTGTGGGCCAAGCTAATGAAATAAGACACAGGAGAAAATGCATACATACTGAGAAGGAAGGAATAAAACTGTCTTTGTTCACAAATGATATGACGTCTATGTAGAGAATTCTAAAGAATCTTGAAAAAAAATTCCTGGAACCAACAAGCAATTATAGTAGAGTTGAAGGATACAAGATTGGTAGACAAAACTCAATTAGTTTCCAATGCGCCAAGCAACAGACAGTTGTAATTAGAACTTTAAAGCATAATGCCAATTATAACAGCATTAAAAACTAAATGCATTGGTATAAATCCAACGAAGTATATAAAGGACCTACATGCAGAAAACCACAAAATTCTGATGAAAGGTATCAAAGAAGATCTAAATAAATGAAGAGATATTCCCTGCTGATAGACTGGAACACTAAATATCATTAAGCTACAATATCTTCCCAACCTGATCTATAGATTCAATGCAATTCCAATCAAAATCCCAGCCATCTATCATGTAGATTTTGACAAACCGATTTTAACATCCATACAGAAAGGAACAACAAAAACAACAACAAAAGAATAGCTATAAAGGCTGACCATCCCTAACCTGGATATCTTAAATCCAAACTTTCAGATTTCATAGTTTCACTATGGGGATGCTCAACTAGTAAAATCTATTAGAATATTGCAAGATATAAAAATTCTAAAACCTGAAACATTGGTCCGGCGCCATGGCTCACTTGGTTAATCCTCCGCCTGCGGCGCCAGCATCCCATATGGGCACCGGGGTCTAGCCCCGGATGCTCCTCTTCCAGTCCAGCTCTCTGCTGTGGCCCAGGAGGGCAGTGGAGGATGGCCCAAGTGCTTGGGCCCCTGTACCCACATGGGAGACCAGGAAGAAGCACCTGGCTCCTGGCTTCGGATTGGCGCAGCACCGGCCACTGCAGCCATTTGGGGAGTGAACCAGCAAATGGAAGACATTTCTCTCTCTCTCTCTCTCTCTCTCTCTCTCTCTCTCTCAATAACTCTACCTGCCAAATAAATTAAAAAAAAAAATCTGAAACACTTTTAGTCCCAAGCGTTTCAGATAAGGGACATTCTCTCTGCATTAGTTTCCTAGTTTCCTGCTAGAGTAAATCACTACAAACTCAATCCAGGTCTCCAACAGGGTGGCAGGGACCCAACTACTTGGGCCATCACCCGCCTCCTTCCTGCACGCACATCAGTAGGAAACTGGATCAGAAGCAGAGTGAGCAGGACAACAGTCGGGCACTCCACTATGGAATGCATAGTCACCCAAACAGTGACCCTAACCACTGCTCCAAACTCCAGTCCCCCGCGATGATCTTTTAAAACTAAACCTGTCACCATCTTATTCAAATCCCTGATGGCATCCCACGGCCCTTAGGATAAGGATTCAGTCTTCAGCGTAACTCTGCCTACATGGGCTCCTGCCTTACTCTGTAGCCTCAGAAGTACCCACCCTGCTCTTGCTTCGTTCTCCAGATTTTTGACTCTCCCTCTCAACTCTGAGTTTTCAATCATGCTGCTCTCTACTAGGGTTTCTTTCTCCTCCTCCCTTTCTCAGCTTCAAGACAAGGTTACACCTCCCTGCTCTAATCTCCATGCCACAACTTTGTATCACCCCTCTCAGGCTCAATGCTTTTATAGCTCTTTACCATAAGCTCCATTAAGGGAGGAACCATGTTTCTCTCATCCATTGCTGCATCCCTTGGCACAATGCGAGCACTCAGTAAATACCGCTGAAATAATCTGGACTCACAGCACTTGTCCAGGTCTCTTTATTAGTGAGGAGAGCAAGGATGAACTCGCAGGTAACTCCCAGGATTACAGACTATAAAACAGGATTTCTCTAAAAATTCTCTGCAGAAAAATTATCCCCTCTAAAAAATGTGTTTTGGAGAATGGTCCAGTTAATGATCTTCCCTTCAGTAGTGCCGCAGGAGGGAAGATTGACCCAGGCCATGTGCAACTACACAATCATGGCAGAAACAAATGTTCAGGAAGACCCAAGAGACAGCCAGGCCCCTGGAACACCTCCTGTGTCTATTAACTGGGATCCTGCAATGATTACATTTACTCTAATCTAGGGCATCCAGTGCTTGGCCCTCTGACTCCTTCCAGTAACCCCAGAAGGAAGAAAAGTGACCCACACAGTGCCAGAGGGACTTCAGGGAGACGGCTAAACGGCTGATGCCGACTCTGCTACCTGGGCTGCGAGGCAGGCAGGAACCCGGAGAGCTACAATGAGCAGGGTGCCCTGATGTTTACGCTAGCAGAACTGGAGAGCGGAAGCAAGAAGCTTGGTGGGAGTGAAGTCTATAGAACTTGGTCGCAGTTGAACACGAGGGCCCTCCTGGAGGTTCCCGAGGGCTGACAGTAACATGGGGACAGAGGGCAGCCTCTCCGGCATCTCCATAGACAACGTCATGCTTCCAGAGCCACTGGAACAGCACAGAAGGTGTCTCCCGCGGAATTCACAGGCGCACATTCTGAACTAGGGTCCTTCATATGCAGAACAGCCCAACACGTGAAAGGTGGGGTGATTGCCATCCAGTGCCAACTGCCAGCACCACCGCTCCAGCCCCACAATGACCAAGCCCTGCTCAGCAGCTGCAGCCTTGCCCGGAAGGGCTATCACACAGCCCCTTGGAGATCTCCTCTCCCTCCAGTTTACTTTCAGCTTCTTGTTCTCTCACCTCCTCTGCTCTACTTCCTGACAACGGGCACACTTTCAGATGGACCCCAGCTCTCTTCTGCACACACCACATCCCAGTGGGCCTTCTGCGTAAAGGATTAGTGAGGCAAACAAATTCCAGAATTACAGAACTCATGCGTGGTCATCAGAATGAAGGTAAACAGTAGATGCTCAAGGACCAACAGGGGCAGATAAAGCCTAAATCCATTCCTAACTATGTGGGAGACCCCGGGCAACTTATCTCACCTCTCTCGAGGCTCGGTTTCTTTAATTGATTTCAATCAATGTATGACTAGTATTAAAGCAGTTATATGAGAATTCAACACAATGAGACATACAACGCATTTAACGTAGAGCCTGGCATATAACAAATGCTCCAAATCTATTATTAGGATCATGAGATGTGTAAACCTCATGAGGAGAAGGATTCCACTTGCCTTGTTCACCACTGTGTCAGTTAAGTCCTTAAGTCTACGGCCCAGGGAAGGTGCTCAGCTCGTGTTTGTTGAAAGAATGAATGAAGGTTATGACTGTAGTTATTAAGCTATGACATACAGAATAAAAGAGGTGGGGAGGAGGAGGGGCAATAGGGCCTACTTACGGAGGACAAAGGCAAGGAATATTAACCAGAGTGCTCTCCAAACACAAGCCAAGAACGTCAAGGGACATCTGTCCCACTGTGGATTATGCCACCCTTGACAGTACTGTTTCCAGTCCTGAATGATGGAGTTGCTGCTACAATCACTAGTCAGAGGGAGCACAGAACAAATGTGGAGGAGGGTGGTGAAGGAGATGCAGAAATAATTTAGGTTTTGGGTTTGGCACTGTGGCATAGTAGGTTAAAGCCCCAGCCTGCAGCGCTGGCATCCAATAGGGGCACCACTTCAAGCGAGTCCCATGCGGGTGCCATGGAGACCCAAAGGGAGCTCCTGGCTCCTGGCTCCTGGCTTTGTATCGGCTCAGCTCCAGCCACTGCCATTTGGGAAGTGAACCAGTGGACGGAAGACCTCTCTCTCTCTGTCTCTACCTCTCTCTATAACTCTATCAAATAAACAAAATAAACCTGTTAAAAATAATAATAACAACTTAGGTTTTGTACTTATTTAATCTGACATGTCAACTGGCCTCTCAGGAATGCTGTTGATTAAGCAATGATGCTACTAGTAGCTCTTACACCATGGGCATGAACCCTGGGCCAAGGGCCAAGGATGGACATACAGATAAAGAAGGAAGCTATTAGGTATGTGGTTAAAGCCCCAAGAAATAGAGTGCAAAGAAAACTAAGGACAAATCCCTAGAAAACAGCCACAGCAAGAAAATACACAGACGCCATTTCAAAACAAACACTTTTTCCAATTCTTTTTTGTTAAGGAATTATTGCCTTAAATTGTGATGAGGAGAAATTAGGGAAGTCTGTTGGGTTGATCAGAATTATGTGAAGAAACAAGGGAATAGCTATTTTGGCCACTCCATAAGCCGGCAACGTGGGCTACTGAGATGACGGGACTCGCCGTACCTGAGAACGTGTATCTCTTCCTCGCCTTGTGGCACTCATCTGCTTTGATCCTGGCCGCTGAGAGCAAATAGGCCCCAGAAATATCATATCCGGCCTCTGACAACTTCTTCCAGTAGTGAACGAGCTGCAGCCTTGTCCAGAAGCTCAGGCTTTGGATTTTTGACAGAAAGTCTGCAATACTGGTGACACGAGGAGGCATTATAAATCACAGTAGGACCTCGTGCTTTGAGAGAAGCTGTTCCTCTACTTACCACATTTCATCAGCCTCTTCAGAGACTTCTTAACTATCAGGACTTTTTAGGCCACCAGATAAATATGAGACTTTCACTCTTCAGCAGTCAAAGACAATTCACACCTGTCCAGGGTGCCCCTTCCTCCAGGCAGACTCCCTGGGTCTACCAGCAGAGCTCTTCTCTGCTTGGATGGTTCATTACACCATTGCTCTAGTGAAACATTTACCACATGTACAGTAATTCTTTGGTTCTAGATCTTGTCTCACCAGATGAAAGCATCTAAGGGCTTGGATTGTATCTTACTCATTTCTGCACCCTCAAGACCTAGCACAGTGTGGGAGAGAGGGTAGGTTAATGACAAGACATTTGCTGAGCTAATGCATAAAACGAAAAGAATGAAGAGAAATGGGAGGCACGGGACATGGGGGAAGGAAGAAGGGGCGAAAAAAACCATACAGGGAAGAAGAGAAGGGAAGGGAAGGGAAGAGAAGGGAGGGGAGGGGAGGGGAGGGAGGGGAGGAGAGGGGAGGGGAGGGAGGGGAGGAGAGAGTGGACAGGAGATTCTAGCAGAGGAACATGGTCAATCCTTCGCCCTTTTTTCAGCCCTTATCTTGTCCTCTCCCCAGAATTCCACTTAACTTTGAGAGGCATCCACATGGAACCAAAAAGGGAAAAGAATACTTTGTAGAGGAAATGTGTCAAATAGAGCAGCCCTGGGGACCCATCAACCCCAGAAGCTGGTGCCAGATGATGGTCACAGCTGAAAAAATGGACTGGCAGTTGAAGGCATTAATGTGTCTTGCTCAAAGGCACCCCTTGTATCTCAACAGCACTGGTCAAAGGAAGAAGCTAAATATGTACACATGCAATTATATAAAAATGGTGAGGAGTAGCTTTCGGTGCAGTGGTTGATGAACTACTTGGGATATTCACATCTCACGTCAGAGTGCCTGGGTTTCGATTCCACCTTCCTGCTAGTGGGCACCCTCGGAGGACTGTAAAGTAGGTCCCTGCCACCCATGTGGAAGCCCTGGCTTGAGTTCCAGGCTCCCGGCCTCGGCCTGGTCAAATCCTGGATACTGTGGGCATTTGGAGAAGGAGCCAGTGAGTGGAAAGTGTCTGTCTGTCTCTGTGTCTCTGCCTTTCAAGTAGATTTTTTTATACGGGGAGACTTACCTAGGGCTGGAGAGGAAGCTGCACAAGCCCGACCAGCACCCACTCATCTTCATATGCCACGGCAGTTCTTGGTACACTCTCCAGAAGGCGGACTGCCGCTGGAAGTATCTGACCAGGATGTGGTGGAAATAGGTTTTCCTGTGATTTGTGGGTTTCCGAAACGAATATGGACCGCTTTCTCTGACAGGAGTGATTACACCTATTTAAAAACCAATTGTAGTGTAATGCGGCTGACTTTCTAGTACATGAAAGCACTATGGCAAAAATACGACAACTCTGTGGCCATAATAAGAGGAGTAAAAGTCAAGACAGCAGGGGGGAGAAGTGTATCTTCTGATCCATTATTCTGAATTTGCCAAATAATCATTTATCATCTGATCACTGACCTAGAACTTGAGAAGCTTGTGATCACACTGGTTTTTTCATTGAGTCCTCCACCTCCTCAAGGAAATACGTGTAACTTAACTTTTCTACTTTAAGCCTACACCATGGTTACAGCTCGGATATGTACTTCCAAACATCTGAGGCTATGCACTTTGGAGAAGTTAATCCAAATTGCCTGGACTTCACACAGGCCAGGGCGCCACTGAACAAAATAAGTGGCAAATTCACTGTTGGAGCCATGGTTTCTTTATCTTGATTTCCAAAGAGAAATGACTCCAATGAATAACACTACCCAGAAATCAGCCTCTCAAGAACAGATGGTTTTGCTTCACTCAGTCATGGTGCATGCTGAGTGTTCTGCAATACTACTTGGATGTCTTCAGCCCATATCAGAGTGCCTGGGTTCGAGTCCTGTCTCCACTTCTAATCCAGCTTCCTAACAATGCACAGCCTGAGAGAAAGAGGGTGAGAGCTCAAATGCTTGGCTCCCTGCCATCTACATGGGAGGCCCTAATAGAGCTCCTGGCTCCAGGTTTCATCCTGGCCCAACCCAGCTGTTGTGACTTTTGGGAGTAAACCAGGGATGGCAGATCTCTCTCTCTGCCTATCTCTCTCTGCCTTTCAAACAAATAGTTCCTGGAAACATCTGTCCTTGGAAACTAAACTAGAAGTATTTTTTTTAATTTTCTGTTTGGCAACTTCAGCTGGATGACACACCAAGCCCAGCTCTTCATAAGAACTATAGGGAAGGTCAGCACTGCAGCTCAATAGACTAATCCTCTGCCTGCGGCGCCAGCACACCAGGTTCTAGTCCCAGTCGGGGCGCCGGATTCTGTCCCGGTTGCTCCTCTTCCAGTCCAGCTCTCTGCTCTGGCCTGGGAGTGCAGTGGAGGATGACTCAAGTCCTTGGGCCCTACACCTGCATGGGAGACCAGGAGAAGCACCTGGCTCCTGGCTTTGGATCAGCGCGGTGCACCGACCGCAGCAAGCTGACTGCAGCGGCCATTGAGGGGTAAACCAACAGAAGGAAGACCTTTCTCTCTGTCTCTCTCACTGTCCACTCGGCCTGTCAAAAAAAAAAAAGAACTATAGGGAAAGAGGAGCCCATTATTTATATGGCCATTGTGCATTTCCATTGAAATGACTTCCAGCTCACCCACTCATATGGAGAGACACCATGCTATCTGGTCTAAAGTGTGCAGGTATGCCCAAGGTGGCAAAGGCAGGGCTTAAGAGGCCCACAGAGGCCGGCGTCGCTGCTCAATAGGCTAATCCTCCACCTGCAGCGCCGGCACCCCAGGTTCTAGTCCCGGTCGGGGCACCGGATTCTGTCCCGGTTGCCCCTCTTCCAGGCCAGCTCTCTGCTGTGGCCCGGGAGTGCAGTAGAGGATGGCCCAAGTTCTTGGGTTGGGCCCTGCACCCACATGGGAGACCAGGAGAAGACCTGGCTCCTGGCTTCGGATCAGCACAGTATGCCGGCCGCGGCGGCCATTGGAGGGTGAACCAACGGCAAAGGAGGACCTTCCTCTCTGTCTCTCTCTCTCTCACTGTCCACTCTGCCTGTCAAAAAAAAAAAAAAAAAAAAAAAAAAAAGAGGCCCACAGAAAAAAAATAAAATAAAATTCCCCTCCTTTACCAAGAGAGGCAAAGGCATGTCTGTGGGCACTAAGTTGGGAGGTAGGGTGGGTGACAAGAGAAACAAAGAACCGGGGCAAAAATGATCCTGAATCCAAGTTCCGGTGCATTAAGCACAATGCTTAAAGTGTACTAAACATTTTCAGAGGCAACACTGTGTTTAATCTCCTCTTCTTACAGCATGAGGAGGATCTGAGTACGATTCCTCTTCCGACAAGCAAGGCTACTTAAATCAGACAGGTCAGGTGAGCTGCCCCAGTCAGCACAGGACCAGTAGCTCAGGGAGCATTTGACTTCATTCCAGTGCGCCTCCAGCTACAAGGGGGATGTGAGGAGAGGGTTGACCTCTGCATCGTCTTTGCATACAAAGTACAGCACGGTTCTCATTGACTTAATGCCTGACCTCTAAGTAGTGCTGTTGTCATCCTCATGGTAGGCCAGAGTATCCTATACTGATAGACAACTCCCAAATCTCAGTGACTCAAAAGAGCAAAGGTTTATAATGTACATCACAGGATCAGAGACCAAAAATTCCAATCCATGTCTCCTCACTCACCCCAGGACTGATGGAGCAGCCACCATCTTGAATGTTGCCAATGGTAACTCAGTCACAAGGCCTGTGATGACAAAGGAGCCAGGAAGTGTTCCTCATAGTGGGGTAGAGGCTGGGAACATTGGTGATGAGCTCAACCAGCCACTACAAATGCTTGTCGTAAGTACTAGAAGCTGTGCCTTACATGAATTAGCATTTTTAATACCCTCAAGGTAAGTACTGTTATTGTCCCTATTTTGCAGGTGAGAAACCTGAGTCCGAGATTTAAGCTAGGTCACACGGGATCTTTCAGATTCCAAAGCCATTGCTCTTAACATGAAATCCCTTCTAGTAGACATCAAAGTGATTTCCAGTAGGAGGGAGGGTAGACTCTCTGACAAATAGCATGTAGATGTGACAGTGATGTGAGAAGCCAATGGAAAAAGGCTGCTGCTGACCTATGACCACAGAGCCCTATAGAAATGGCTCCTCTTTGGTGCTCAATCCTCTGGGTTTGGTTCTCCAAGCAGACACTATTTCCAGTATGGACTCTCAAATCGGCAGAGATAGAGGCTGCTAGAAATAGCAGGCCCCCAAAACTAATAGCAGTGCATTCATTCAGCAAACATGTATTGAACATAACTAAGTGGGTCCCAGAGAATTCAGATGTGCTCAACAGTGTCTGATAAAACAAAACAACTTCGGGCCCACGGAATTCTAGACAGCCAGGTGATCTGCAAGGACCATTTGGGGAAGATAGTGGGTAGGGGGCCACAGGGAAGATAGATGAAGAAATTGAAAAGGAAATTAATGGTGGATAGCATTCCTGGAGTATGACTATGGGCCAGGCGGTTCTAAGTGCTTTGTGTGTGTTAACTCATTGAATCCTCGTAAGTAACAACCCTGTGTGATATCAGTTCATAAATGTGGGATCTGGGACACAGAGTGGTAAAATGTAGCCAAGGTCATCAACTAGCAGGTGGAAAGGCAGGAGTTCAACCCCATCTGGCATCAGGATCCCACTTGTAAGCATTATGCTATGTTGGCTCCTTCCATTCAACAGATGCAGAAACAAATAGGTTTCCCTGACTGGATTTGGGACAGTTTTATGGGGTGAAGGTTACAAAAAGAAATGGCAGAGGCTTTTCCCAGGAAAGGCTCCCTGGGAACCTGAGAAAGGTGGGGCTTGGGGACACACCTTTGCCCACATCTGATGGAGTCCACATCAACCTGGCACTTCAAGGGCTGACTGTTTTGGGACAAGAGGGCAAGGCCCTTGGCATGATGTCTGGTTTGTGCACAGTGGCCACCAGCAGCAGGGATAGTGGCGAGGCATCCACCTTGTAAACAGAAACCAGACGAGACTCTTTGATGACCACTGCCAACAAGCAGATGGGTGAGACATGGGGCACTCATGGGGGACCCCCAGGAATATCAGGAGCAGATCAGGGCTTCCTGGGTGGGTAGGAGGAACAGGTGGAAAATAGCACTGTTGTGACCTGGCCTTGTCTGATGACGTCCTGGTTGCACATGAAATAAATGAAATAATGTATAGGAAGTTAGGAAGTGCCTAGCACAGTAACAGGACTAAAAAACAAAAAAACTGGTTATCATGACCTGTATCAACAGATACAACAATGGCCTACTGGTACTAGGGCAACTCTCTCAGCTTTTCAGCTCCCCTTTACAATTGCCCTAATCCTTTTCCACCCTCACTAAGGTGCACGTGTACACACACACACACACACACACACAGAGTATATAAGAACAAACAATCTTGAGTTTTGGTGACAAAAGGGAAGGAAGGCTGCTCCATCACAGTCCAGGAATCAAAGAATGTCTCTAGATTAGATCATTAGGCACAAAATAGGTTACAAATCAAATGCTATGCTATTCAGAGTATTAATTTTAAAGGCAAGAAGCAGATGCATGTGGTTAAAAAAGACTAACTTGCCTCAAAATGATTGACATGCTATTTGACAAAAAAGAGTCAAAAGATAGCCCTTGACCAGAAATGTCACAGTGGTCTCAAGGAGTGTGGCCTGGCTGTTGATATTGTGGGCGTGGTTGCTTCTGGGGGTGAATTAATCTCCTGATGCCTCTGGCAAGGACTGGTGCTCACAGCCTGATCCTGCAGCGTGCCTTTCTCTCTAACTATAGGGCATAGTGTCAGCAGGGTTTTATTTTGGGCTTACCATGCAGTGAAGGGGGACAATGCATTCCCAGAATTTTAACAGCCACATTGTTCCCTTCTAGCCCCCACACCTACAAGAGTGTATTGTTCTGGGGGAAAAGCAGAAATGGAGCACATTGCAAACCATCCTACGGCAAGTGAGAAGAGATGACATTAAATCTAAGAGCAACTTCATTCCTAGGCCTGCTCTCTCCTCTACTTTACACAACTTAGAGATGGTAGGAACGACTACAATACAGATGGGAAATAGCAAAAAGGATTTACATTTTTTAAATGAAAGCTTAAAAGATCACAGTAAATATAAAAGGAAATGTGCAGGGAGCTTGGAATCTTGCCAGAGGACTCAAGAGTTTTCAAAGCCTGAGAGCTGCAGTTCTCTGTGTGACTGTCATAGAGTCTTCTGCTTCTAGAAGGGTTAAGAATCCGATTTCAGAATCAGGGCAGACACTGATAATTCCTAGCCAATATACTTGTCCCTCTCCTTTGTTGGTGACAGAAGCCCACGCTGGTTTAGGACGGCAGTACACTCAGTTGAAACCACTATTCTTCAGGTCCCCTTGTGTTTAGCTGTGATCACATAATGAAGCTCTGGGTCAAAGAGACAGAAGTGGAAATGATGATGAGAAATTGCAAGGACAGCTCCTTTAAAAGAAGCAGCAAGCTCTTCTTCCTCTCATCTCCTTTCCTGTTGCCTGGTATTTGATGGCTGGAGCTCTGGCAACCATGAGCATGAGGTGACCTTGAGAAGGTGAATGGGGGACATAGAAGGAGTTGGGTCGCAAGTGATTTTGTGGAGTAAATAAAGCATCCCAGAACTGCCTGTGTAGGAGAATAGGCCCTGGAGCGTCAGCCACTGAAGGCACGTCTCAGTCATTCATAAGTAAATCCAATTCCTAACTTACACTCTTAGAGATATGTTGCTGCACGGACTCAATCGTACTTCAGAAATCCCAGCTACAGGCTCTCCCTGTGTGCAGCTGCTCTGCCCCCTTAGCCAAACCCCTTAGGACCGGTTCCCAGACCCAGGCCTTACCGAGAAGCGTGTGCTCCACAGCGTCTCGCAGGGACTGGTGCCAGAAGTAGAGGAGGCCGTTGGGCTTCTCCTGGACCCACTGCTTGGTGGCGCTGCGGAAGGCAGCCCAGTGCAGCGTGGTCACTTTGTAACGATTGCTATAGCCCAGCATGTCCAGAATCTGGAGCAGCTCATCTTCCGTCAACCCACAGTGTGAGACGCACAACAAGCACAGGGTGTCAGTCACCCAGCCGTCCAGCCCTAGGCAGACAACGTGGGGGGGGGGGGGGGACAGTGAGAGTGAGTGTGTGCCGGCGGCAGCCTCTCCGATTTTAGTATATGTGCTGCCGAGGCGAGCATGTCGGGCAGCATGCTAACGTTTGAGGTGATTAATCCACTTACTCCTTTCCGTCGGCCGCAAGGCAAATACTAAAACTGCCCCGTCTTACAAACAAGGAAAATGGAGGCCACACAGAAGTCCATGCCGAAAGGGAATTTGAACCCAGAGCCAATACCGTTACAACTATACCATCTACAGTGACACAACTGCCACAGGTAGAGCTAGCGTTACAAATGCAAATTGCCGGTTACTGCACTGAGCGTTTCGGCTGAGCAGTCCTGACTTCGGGTTTCCAAACCCCAGATTTGTATGTGTGGGTAGGGGCAGCTGTTCTACTGGATTGCCCTCCTGCCACGCTCTCACAGATACCCCTGAAGCAGCGCTATTACTCCCCTGACTTAGATGTTCCCTCCAAAGCCAGATTTCCTGCCGGCTTTAGGACGCCCCAACTCTAAAGGGACCCTTCAGCGCACTGAGAGCAACGCCCGCACAGTCTGCCAGTCCGAAGTCATTTCCTGTGCTGGGCTGGGGTGCAGCTCTAAAGCACCTGCAGTCCGTGGGCAAGGCAGAGCTGGTCAGCCTCAGCAGAAGCTTCCCCTCGGCTGAGCTCCCTGGGCCCGAGTCACTCGGGGTCTCTGGGTACCGCTGAGGGATAGGGCAGTCCTTGGGGGAGGAGACCTGGGCTTTCCTACCCCGTGCTGGAGATCGGGGGTAGCACAGCCATGGGCCACTCTCACGGGGACCACGAGAGGACAAAGTTAGACTCTCAAAAGCCCAATTACTGAATATCATGAAACAAATCCCAGACCAATTTGTGGAACAAATTGTTTACCACAAACAACAGACTCAGCTAGAGGACGCTCTCAAGGGAACCTGTATTCCTGCTGAGGAGACGCCTTGCAGAGCTGAGGCAGGCACGGGAGCGTCAGAGCAGAGGGCGCACTGCAGCAGAGAGGCCAGGGGAGCAACGGGGCTTTCTCCGCTAGGAGGGACTGCGTCAGCAGGGGGCAGCAAAGATCGCTCAACCCGAGAATGCCGGGCACGCCTGTGTCCTAGGGGAAGACCCAAGTCTAGAGGACCGTCTGAGCCCATGGTCTCCTTAGCAAAAGACCACGGTGGTAAGTAACAACCAAAGACACCCAGCACCAAGGTCATCGGACCCGAGCTCGACCCAACAGAGACATGGGAAGGCGAGAAACGCTCACTTGACTGAAACAACCCCGGCTTCACTGAAAACAAAATCCGCTGGTGGCATTAACTTGGATTGACTGGATTAGGTTTCCGTCATTGCAGGACCGTGGGCTCAAAAGTGAGGTTAAATTGAAGTATACAGATGATGAAGATCCATTTCTTAGGCCCCTGAAAAATGTGACTGAAACTTGGGCCAGACGAGTACAGTTCTCCTTACAGTCCACACAGAGATCTCTAGAGAGGGTAGTCAGATTTAGCAAAGAAAAATACAGGACATCCAGTAAAATTTGAATTTCAGATAAGCAACTAATTAGGGTTTGATATGAATGTGCCTCGTGTAGTATATGGGATATACTTACACTGAATATTATTTTTAATTTGTCAGCAATTAAAATAATTTTAGCATAAGTATATCCCAGATATCATAATTCTATAAGATTACTTGCTAATTATCTGAAATTCAAATTTACCAGGGCACCCTCTATTTCTCACAACTCTGTCTCTAGACCCTCCTCTGCTGCAGCGAAGCCATACGGTTTCCTCACCCAGCTTCCACACCGCCCAAGGCCTACCTTGTCGTGAAGCCTCCTTACAAGTCCAACTATAGTCTTCAGTCCAGCGTTTCAGGATCAATCCCCAGAGTTCCTGAATAGAGGCCGCCTCCAAGTACTCACTCATACACTGGAACTCATTTCGGTAGATTCTACATTCTTTCAATTCATTGGCAAGGATCAGGAGTTTTAAAGGATTGCTGTTTGCATTATTCTTCAAGGCATATCTGCTCTGTTGGAAGGGGTCTTGGTTGAGAATGGAGAGGTGCTGTCTAAAGACCTTGAGCTTCATTTCGTTATTGTCCATGCTAATGAGTTCCACAGTCCTCACATCTGGGCGGGCATACAGTGACTTGTAGGGCAGGCTGGAGGAGACAGTGCTCATGATAAATTTGCAATGAGGAGAAAGCGAGTGTGGCAGCCAGGAGAAATCTCTTGCCTGATGGAGATAACCAGAGAACCTTGGACACTTTAAAGACCTTCACGATTCCTTTGCCAATGGCTTTCAAATTTAAAGTAGGTGGAATACTGGGAAGAAGTCTAGGGTATGGGTTGGGATTACTTATTCATGGTAAACCGCATGGTAAAACTCTTTTTAATGAAACCATATTTGACTGACCCACCTATCTGTTAAGAATCTGATCATGCAAATGTGGAGTCTTTTTAAAAAGAGGTTCATAAAGTCACAGACTTTTATAGAATGACCTATAATAATAATCAGAGAAAACGTAAGAGAGAACAGATAGAACCATTTGGTTGAAAAAGAAGACATTATCTTATGCTGAAGAATTGTCTCTTTGTACAGCCATAATTAAATGTCTCATCTAATTCATTCCGCTAACAAGCAGCAAAGCTGGAATTCAAACCCACGGTCTGGTTCCTGAGTTCAATGGCTTTACTTTGGAACAAAATAAACATCTAGTAAAATGTTTTCTCAGGGTCAGTGCTGTGGTGTAGTAGGCTAAGCCTCCACCTGTGGCACCGGCATCCCATATGGGCACTGATTCAACTCCCAGCTGCTCCATTTCCAATCCAGTTGCCTACTAATGGCCTGGAGAAGCAGTGGACAATGGCCCAAGTACTTGGGTTCCTGTTCCCACATGGGAGACCCAGAAGAAGCTCCTGGCTCCTAGCTTTGGATCGGCCCAGCTCCAACCATTGTGTATATCTGGGGAGTGAACCAGTGGATGGAAGACCTGTGTCTCTCCCTCTCTCTGTATCTCTGCCTTTCAAATAAATAAATAAATCTTTTTTTTTTTTAAAAAAAAAAAGACCTTTTCTCCAGTTTTTTAAGTCATCCCCCTCCTCTCTTCCTCTTTGTCTAGTAACAGCAACTATTACATTTTGTCTGCTTCCGCTGAGTCAGGCATTACGTTGAGCATATCTTCAGGAATTGACTGTATTACCATGTTTTTTATTGTCTGTATCTTAGAATATTTTGTCATCTCTTGGGGTCTTTCAAACCAATAGAGAAACTACCATTCTGAAAGCTAGCCAGTTCTTGGGATTGGTGGACAGCTTGCCTGCAATATGCCCCAATCCAGCTTTTAAAATATATTTTAAAATTTATTTATTTATATTTGAAAGGCAGAGGAACAGAGACAATGAGGCAGGAAAAAAGCTCCCATCCTCTGGTTCACTCCCTAATTGTCAGCAACAGCTGGGGCTGGGCCAGGCCAAAACCAGGAGCCCGGAACACAGTCTGAGTATCCAACGTGAGTTGCAGGGACCCAAGTACTTAAGCCATCACCTGCCAATTCCTAGGGTGCACATCAGCAGAAAGCTGGAATGGTGACCGGAGTCAGGTCTTGAACCCATGCTCCACTCTGAAAAGATGTGGGCATCCCATGGGCATCCCAAGTACTATACCAAATAGCCAACTCCCAATCCAGCTTCTTTTGTAACTTTCACATACCAACTCAGTATTTTTTCTGCCCTAGATCAACCAAGAGCCAGGTATCAAACAACTCGTGGCAGCCCCTGGGCCCTAAAGCCACCAGTTTAAACTGAACAGTCCTGAATTGTTTTTGTTTTTGTTTTTTTTTCCACAGGCAGAGTTAGTGAGAGAGAGAGAGAGACAGAAAGAAAGGTCTTCCTTTTTCCATTGGTTCACCCCCAAGTGGCCGCTACGGCCGGAGCTGTGCTGATCCGAAGCCAGGAGCCAGGTGCTTCCTCCTGGTCTCCCATGTGAGTGCAGGGCCCAAGCACTTGGGCCATCCTCCACTGCCTTCCCAGGCCACAGCAGAGAGCTGGACTGGAAGAGGAGCAAACGGGACAGAACCAGCGCCCCAACCAGGACTAGAACCTGGGGTATCGGTGCTGCAGGTGGAGGATTAGCCTAGTGAGCCGCGGTGCTGGCCCAGTCCTGAAGTGTTTAATCTGCCCCTCTAGCCTTTCCCACGGAAACCCAAGTTCTATTGACTCTGGCCTAAGTTTCCCCTTTTGCCTTATGACCACTCTGATATTTCCTCTGGGGCCCTTCGTGTCCCCTTCTCTCAGGAAAAATAAGTGATACATTCTTCCAGTGCCATCGCCTATGGCGTCACTCAGTCATCTCTCTGTAAATTAAATTTTGAGGGTAATTTTAATACAGTAGCTCACTCAATCCCTACAACAAGCATCTGGAAAGGCAGAAGAGGCCACTGAAGCGTCAAGGGGCTGAATATCCTATCTAGCTCATTCTGCTAGTAAGTGGGTGGGCTAGGATTCAAGCGTGGGGCCTGGCTCCAGAGGCAGGCCCCTGACCACTGCAGTTCATCCCTACTCAGTTCTCCCTCCTGCAGAGTTGTGCCCAGTACCTTCTTCCATGAAGCTGCCTGGAAGGCCAAATTCTTTCATTAGAGTCTCTCTTGGTGCTACAGGCCAATCCATAGCAGCAGTGGTAGCAAATGTAATTTTTTTTTTTTTTTTTGACAGGCAGAGTGGACAGTGAGAGAGAGAGACAGAGAGAAAGGTCTTCCTTTGCCGTTGGTTCACCCTCCAATGGCCGCCTCGGCCGGCGCGCTGCGGCGCCGCACTGATCCGATGGCAGGAGCCAGGTGCTTCTCCTGGTCTCCCATGGGGTGCAGGGCCCAAGCACTTGGGCCATCCTCCACTGCACTCCCTGGCCACAGCTGAGAGCTGGCCTGGAAGAGGGGCAACCGGGACAGAATCCGGCGCCCCGACCGGGACTAGAACCCGGTGTGCCAGCACCGCAGGCGGAGGATTAGCCTATTGAGCCGCAGCGCCGGCCACGAATGTAATTTTATACTTATCCAAGTTCTTGCTTTCATGAAAGTCTGTCATTCCTCAATAAAATGAAGGTTCTGTTTCTTTGCGGACACCATGGATGTCTTTGCTTATGGTGCTTTGCCCATAGTAAGCAGTCAATAATTACTTACTGAATGTACAATGGATATCATGCGTTAAATTAAAAAGCAGGGAGTTGGCATTTAGCCTAGGGGTTAACATGCCCACATTCCATATTTGGCATGCCTGGGTTTGGTTCCAGGCTCCAGCTCCTGATCCCAGTTTCCTGACAATGCAGACCCTAGAAGGCAGTGGTGATGGCTCAGGTAAAGTTTCTGCTATCCATGTGGAGAGATCTGGATTTTGTTCCCAGATCCTGGCATTTGTTTTTGGTTCCAGTCATTGCAGGCATTTGGGGCATGAACCAGCTGATAGGTCACTCTGTCTGCTTCCCTTTCTCTGTCTCTCAAGTTAAAAGGAAAAAAAAGATTACAAAACGATATGGTGGGACAGGCACTGTGGCACAGCCTACAAAACCAGCATCCCACATGAGCTGTGGTTCAAGTCCCAGCTGCTCCACTTTCAATCCAGCTTGCTGATAATATGCCTGGAAAAGGGCCTGGGTTCCTACAACACATGTAGGGGGCCCAGACACAAATATGCATAGCATATATAAGTAGCCATAGGAGTATATGACACCCACAAAATGATTTAACAGAGATGAGTTCTATTTTCCTTCTTTAACCTTATTTTCTATAAGACCCATTTATTACTTACAGAATTTTAAAGAAACTACTTCCAAAAGATTGACTGGTACTAAGAAGCAGTAGAGGTTTAATGCATCTAGTATTATTTCAAACAGGAAAAAAGAGATTTAGAATATGCAAAGTCAGGGGGCCAGTGTTGTGGCATCATAGGCTAAGTCTCCTCCACCTGTGGCACAGGCATCCCATACAGGTGCCAGTTCATGTCCCAGCTGGTCCTCTTTCAATTCAGCTCCCTGTATATGTCCTGGGAAAGCAGTGGAAGCTGGCCCAAGTGCTTGGGCCCCTACACCCATGTGGGAGACCTGAAAGAAGCTCCTGGCTCCTAGCTCCTGGCTTCAGATCAGCCCAGCTCCAGCTGTTGTGGCCACCTGGGGAGTGAACCAGTGGATGGAAGACTTTTCTGTCTCTCCCTCTTTCTGTAACTCTATCTCTCAAAGAAGTAAATAAAATCTTTGGGGCCAGCGCTGTGGCATAGCAGGTAAAGCCGCTGCCTGCAGTGCCAGCATCCCATATGGGCACCGGTCCAAGTCCCAGATGCTCTACTTCTGATCTAGCTCTCTGCTATGGCTTTGCATCAACCCAGCTCCGGCTGTTGAGGCCAATTGGAGAGTGAACCAACGGATGGAAGACCTCCCTCTCACTCCCCCGTTCCCTCCGCCTCCCCCTCTCCCTCTTTCTCCTTCTGTAGAACTCTGACTTTCAAATAAATAAATATTTTTTAAAAATCTTAAAAAATGTTTATGTAAAATCAGTGATGAGACAGAACAAACTATAAAACATAAAGAACATAGAAGTCCAATAAATGACTGATCAAAGCATAAAATAGGGGGCATATCTGTTGCAAGGGTGAAGACCACAGTTTTTGGGACCAGACTGCTCATGTGTGAATTCTGAGTCCACTACTTAATTATCTTAGGACCTTAGACAAGCACCTTTGTCCTCAGTCCCCTCTGTAAATATGAAATATGATCAGTCTCTTCCTCATATATTGTTGTGCATATTAAAATGTGTTAATATTTTTTAAAATTCCTACAACGGTACCCAGTCCATTGCAAACACTGTAATAAGTACTTGTGCAATAGGATAGAAAGCAGTAACTAAAAGTAACATTGGTTACACTCAGAAACATTGCTGCAATGACAATGAGTTATGCATATCTTCAATAATGGGGTCTCCTTTCTATAAAATAGCAATTAAATAAGGGTTCTTTTAAAAACATGTTACCTTCTGACCTGAAATCCCATAAATACCAATCAATTCTTCGATTCCATCTAGTACAAGTATACATGGCTTTAAACTGATGGAAGCAATGAATATTTCTACAAGAAGTGAAAAGACCAAGATATTCGATTCTTCGTTAACAATATCCATTTCGAGCTGAGTACCTACAGCATAGAAATTTGCTCAAGTTAGGTGAAATTGTTTTCATCATTGCTAAAACATGTTAATAGGCTGGGGAGCAAAGGAGGTTGGGAAAAATGACTGCTAGCCTCAGCTATACCATTGACACATGTATGACACATATATGTGCACATGTGATTAGCATCCTCAAAAGCTTCAATCCCAAAAGGGTATCATTACCCAAAATGGTAATGATATTTACCACCAGATGTTGCCAATGCATTCTTAGGATTTTGTATGAAAAATATCTGTGAATGATCCAAAGCATTACTCTCAATCTCCAAAAAGCAAAAACAGACCCCGTTGGAAAGAAATGAAACATCAGGCTCAGGGGTCATGGCGTGTTTAGGGATCATGGCCACCACCCTTGGTTCTTCCAGCAAGGCATATATGCAGCATCTGCTACTCACTGCCTGGTATATTTGGTCCTAGCCCACATAAAGCCTAGCAAAACCAGAGCCAGTGCTATGGTACAGCAGGTTAAGCCATGGCCTGCAGTGCTGGCATCCTGCATGAGCGCCGGTTAGAATCCTGGCTGCTCCACTTCTGATCCAGCTCCCTGCTAATATGCCTGGGAAAGCAGCAAAAGATGACCCAAATACATGGGCTCCTGCACCCATGTGGGAGACCCGGAGGAAGCTCCTGGCTCCTGGCTCTCCCTGGCCCAGCCCTTGCTGTTGCAGCCATTTGGGGAGTGAACCAGTGGATGGAAAATATTCTCTTTCTCTTTTTCTCTCTCTCTCCTTCCCCTTCCCCTGTAACTTTTGCTTTCAAAAAAAAAAAAAAAAAACTTAAAAAAAGTCTAGCAAAACCAATCCTAAGTCTACCCCCATTCCCCCTCCATACACACAGAATCCCAGGCATTACTAGGGAAAACTAAGCTATAAACCAGGAAACAGCCAAGGAGTTTGAAAGGACCAACTTTCAGACTATAATCAAGTGACTTAGTAGCAGAAAACTGTGACCAACTACTTAATATCCTGAAGATGTTTTACAACAAACAATTTCTGTCTTGCTTTTGTTTTTCTAAAGCAATGTTTTCCATAGAAATATAGGCATATCAGGGTCCAGAAAAATCAAGTCCCAGCTTTAATTAAGTATCTGAGATGCATTAAGAGTCTGTTAGAATTATTGAAGGCAATTGTTTTGGCCAGCGCCGCGGCTCACTAGGCTAATCCTCCGCCTTGCAGCGCCGGCACACCAGGTTCTAGTCCCAGTCGGGGCGCCGGATTCTGTCCTGGTTGCCCCTCTTCCAGGCCAGCTCTCTGCTGTGGCCAGAGAGTGCAGTGGAGGATGGCCCAGGTGCTTGGGCCCTGCACCCCATGGGAGACCAGGAGAAGCACCTGGCTCCTGCCATCAGATCAGCGCAATGCGCTGGCCGCGGCGGCCATTGGAGGGTGAACCAACGGCAAAAGGAAGACCTTTCTCTCTGTCTCTCTCTCTCTCACTGTCCACTCTGCCTGTCAAAAAAATAAAAATAAAATAATAAAATAAAAATAAAAGATGAAGGCAATTGTTTTGAACAAATATTTATTGATTGCCTACTATGTGAAAGTTCTGTGCTAGATGTTGAGAGGAGACAAAATGGTCTGAAATATAAGTCAAGGACTTTAGGGAGGCGGGAATGAGCTCTGTTCACAAATACCACCTTTCAAGGCAGCATGTGAGTGGAAACCCCTTGGAGCGATGCAGACATCACAAGGAAGAAAGTTCCTCACAGAAGACATCTGAGATGAGCCTTGAGAAATACACCATTACAGATGAGAAGGGTGTATCATCAAGAAATCGGGAAGGGAAGGGAAGGGAAGGGAAGGGGAGGGGAAGGGAAGGGGAGGGAAAGAAGACAAAAAAATTAATCTTGATACTGCTGCTTCTGTTTTGTTTTTTGTTTTTTTGTTTTTGTTTTTGTTTTGACAGGCAGAGTGGACAGTGAGAGAGAGAGAGACAGAGAAAAAGGTCTTCCTTTTGCCGTTGGTTCACCCTCCAATGGCCGCCGCAGCCAGCATGCTGCAGCCGGTGCACCGCACTTATCCGAAGGCAGGAACCAGGTGCTTCTCCTGGTCTCCCATGCGGGTGCAGGGCCCAAGCACTTGGGCCATCCTCCACTGCACTCCCTGGCCACAGCAGAGAGCTGGCCTGGAAGAGGGGCAACCAGGACAGAATCCAGCGCCCCAACCGGGACTAGAACCCGGTGTGCCGGCGCCGTAAGGCGGATTAGCCTATTGAGTCACGGTGCCGGCTGCAGCTTCTGAGTTTTTTTTTTAAATATTTAAAACCATGGACACTGTTGAGACTTCAAGACTTGAAACACAGAATTCTAGAGCTGGAGGGGTTCCTGGAAATCATCTAGTCTAGACCAAATCCCTCACTCTGTAGATGAGGAAACGGAGGCCTACACACTGAGGCCCTGAACCCACAGGTCCTTAGGAGCTGTCACGATACTTCTCACAGTTTGTTTCAAGCTATACGTAGTTGCCCTTTCTCGGCCTATATGGTTCACTCCCACTTGGGGGGAGCCCACAGAGATGTGGATTCACAAAGCAGGCACAGAGGTTAAGAGACAAAGCGGATATGACTGAACCTCAGGAGGTACACGCTGGCTGGCTGATGGTAAAGCATCACACCACTACTGACAGTCCCAGAGTGAATCCTAGGCAATAAATAGACAAGCATCTCGAGGATGATGCTCACTGATTTCTATCTTTTAAAAATTGTATTTAGTTATTTATTTTAGTGATTTACATTTTACTTGAAAGGCAGAGAGATACAGAAAGAGAGAGAGAACTTCCAACTACTGATTAAATTTTGGGAGTAAGGCTGTAGATGGAAGACATCTCTCACTCATTCACTCTTTCAAATAAATAAATCTTAATGAAACACACACAAACTGGCACTGATATAGATGCAGGTGTCCCAACCGCTGTACCACCCACTCACCCCTAGATTTATATTTTTGTATACAAAGGAAAGCACTCGTGTGTGTTCAGTGCTTTAAAATCACATTTTGAGTTACTATAATTTTTTTCTCAAAATGATATTGAAGATAAAGTCAGCATGACTAGCAGTGGAAAATTATCCTAAACATGCCCCTCTATTCTGGCTGCAGCAACCTGTCTCTACTAAACGACAATGGCCCATGGGTTATTTAAGTGGTCACATCTCAAGTGTTTAAACATGCACTTAATGATCTAGCTACTGACTAACCCTGTTACTTTTTAGAAATGTTGCATCTCGGCCGGCGCCGCGGCTCACTAGGCTAATCCTCTGCATGTGGCGCCGCCGGCTCACCGGGTTCTAGTCCCAGTCGGGGCACCAGATTCTGTCCCAGTTGCTCCTCTTCCAGGCCGCTCTCTGCTATGGCCCAGGAGTGCAGTGGAGGATGGCCCAAGTGCTTGGGCCCTGCACCCCATGGGAGACCAGGAGAAGTACCTGGCTCCTGCCTTCGGATCAGCGCAATGTGCCAGCCGCAGCACGCTGGCCGTGGCAGCCATTGGAGGGTGAACCAATGGCAAAAGGAAGACCTTTCTCTCTGTCTCTCTCTCACTGTCCACTCTACCTGTCAAAAAATAAATAAATAAAATTTAAAAAAAATAAATGTTGCATCTCATCATTCAACACTGATTGAGAACCTTCTGTCCTGTGCCAGGAACTGGGTCCAACAATGGTTCATAAACTAGGCATGACCATGGGGCTCACAGGACTCACATGATGACAGGATCATCACTAAGTCACCTGGAGCACTCAGGAGCACAGTTTCAGTTTCTGGAGGGAGACATAATGGGACCAGGACTATACTGGCCTCCTGCCCATTCAAAGCTGGGGGGAGTAAGAGAGAGACCCCATCAGCCCCTCTTACAGAGGGGTGACCTTTGGGTGGGGCCTTAAGGGGGAGAAGGATTTCATTGACCTGAGCAAAGGGACAGGTGTTTCAAGAGAAGGGGACTGGGGCCTGTGCAGTGGCACAGTGGGTTAACGCCCTGGCCTGAAGTGCAGGCATCCCATATGGGCACCAGTTCTAGTCCCAGCTGCTCCTCTTCCAATCCAGCTCTCTGCTTTGGCCTGCAAAAGCAGTAGAAGATGGCCCAAGTCCTTGGACCCCTGCACCCGTGTGGGAGACCTGGAAGAAGCTCCTGGCTCCTGGCTTTGGATTGGCTCAGCTCCAGCCGTTGCGGCCATCTGGGGAGTGAACCAGCGGATGGAAGACCTCTCTCTCTCTCTCTCTGCCTCTCCTCTCTCTGTGTAACTCTGACTTTCAGATAAATAAATAAATCTTAAAAAGAAAATAAAAGAGAAGGGGATTGAAGGGACACAGACAGGGATGTCTGGAAGACACTGGTTTGCTCCAAGGTTACCATACAGTGTAGCAAAAGGCAAAGAAATGAGGCTGAGAAGTCACATGACCCATGCACAAACTCCACCAAGGATTTCTGCCCACCACCAACCTGCACAGACTCTCCTGACACCTGATGCTGGGAGCAGAGCCTGAGGGAAATCAGTCAGGAGTGAAACTTTGCTCTGTTGGCCCAAAGATGCAAGATAAGGCAGACATGAGGAAGAGGCACCTTGTTTGACTCCCTGATGTTGGTCCTGCGATTCTGAGCCTCAACCAGGCATCTCATCTGCAGGATAATGGCACAGATGTGTCTTTGGGTGTAGTAAAGGAGATGCTGATAAGCCCTTTAGCACAGTGGTGCCTGGTACTCAGCAAGTCGCCACAAGAACGCTTTGTTATCCAGGGCTGCCAGCAGGTTCCATGCAGTACCATGCAGGAAACATGTCAATAAGAAAGCTAGCAACTCTGACCTTCTGCAGGACCTGCCACAGCTGCCCACAAGGTGTGGGGGCTGGGAGAGCTGGCCACAGGCAGTTCTTGTTCCTAAGATCCCATTATCCTGTGCCAAGCAAGGGTGGAGGATAGAGGAGCAGAAATGTGAGCCTCACCCAAGAGTTGTGGTCTGGGACAGGAAGGGCCCCCTGTTCACAGCCCACGACGGAGCTGTAGGCAGAGACAGCTGAGACAGCTGCCAGCAAATGCTCTCTGCAAAGCAGCTGACTCTGCTCCAGGCCCCTGGCTCTCAGGCTCGCTGTGTTCTGGGCAGCAGCTCCGTTCCTCCGCCCACACCCACCTGACCCTGGTGAAACCCAGCCCTAGAGCCCAGGCAGCAGCTGTGGACGCCCCATGCTCACAAATCTTCCTTCCCTTCTTCTTCCTAACAAGAGTGGTTTCTCCAAGCAGCCTGCCACTCCTGCTTCCTTCTCCAGTTCTGCCAGGAATAACACAGCAACAATAATAAACAGCAACAACAATGACAGCAATTGTGTGATACTGTTTGAAGTTTTTTTACATGACTGTATTTTAAGACTCAGCCTCGCAAGGGAGGTGCTGTTACCCCATCTTCATTTTACAGATGAAAAATTGGAGCCCACCCTGCCACCCACATGGGAGACCTGGATGGAGTTCCAGGCTCCTGACTTTGGCCTGGCCCAGCCCAGCCCCAACTGTTGCAGCTATCTGGGGAGCGAACCAGCAGATGGAAGGTCTCTTTCTGTCTCTCCATCTCTCTGTGTCCCTCTGCCTTTAAAATAAATAAATAAATCTTTTAAAAAAATACTACAAGATTAAAAAAAGGGGGGGAGGGGGCCAAAGAGCTTAAGTAAACTGCCTAAGATCACACCGTTAGTGAAGAGCCAGAGTTATAGTCCAAGTTCAGAACCGCAGCCCTTCTCCTTGGCCCCCACATTAACAAGGAGGGGTACTCTTCCTAGAAGGGATCAAGTACTCACAGTCTGTTCCCAAATTCATGCTACTATCGGCAGCCTGAAGATCTGTGTGTGGGAACCTGCTCTGTGGATAGCAGGTAAAGTCGCTGTCTGCAAAACTAGTTTGAGTCCCAGCTGCTTCACTTCTGATCCAGCTCTCTGCTAATGTGCCTGGGAAAGCAGCAGAAGATGGCCCAAGTGCTTGGGCCCCTGCAACCACGTGGAAGACCCAGAGGAAGCTCCTGGCTTTAGACCGGCCCAACTCCAGTCATTGCAGCCATTTGAGGACTGAACCAGCAGATGGAAGATCTCTCTCTGCCTCTCTCTGTAACTCTGACTTTCAAATAAATGAATCTTTAAAAAAAAAAAAATCTGTGTATTTGGGGTGGACGTTCACCCTGGCAGTTAATAGCCTGGTTGAAACACCCATATCCCCTATCAGAATGGCTCTGCTTCTGATTCCAGCTTCCTGCTAACAGGCACCCTGGGAGGCAGCAGGTAGTTGGGTCCCTGCCACCTGCCTGGCAAAACCAGATTGAGTTTCCAGCTTCCAGCTTCAGGCTGTCAGCTTCAGCCTGGCCCAGCCCTGGCTGTTGAGGACATTTAGGGAGTGAACCAGCCAGTGGGAGATTGTTCTCTGTCTCACTGCCTCTCAAATAAATAATAACAATAATAATTTTTTAAAAAGATCTATTTGAAGGCTGGTGCCGCGGCTCACTAGGCCAATCCTCTGCCTTGCGGCGCTGGCACACCAGGTTCTAGTCCCGGTCGGGGCGCTGGATTCTGTCCCGGTTGCCCCTCTTCCAGGCCAGCTCTCTGCTATGGCCCGGGAGTGTAGTGGAGGATGGCCCAAGTGCTTGGGCCCTGCACCCCATGGGAGACCAGGAGAAGCACCTAGCTCCTGCCATCAGATCAGCGCGGTGCGCCGGCTGCAGCGCACCGGCCACGGCGGCCACTGGAGGGTGAACCAATCCTTTCTCTCTGTCTCTCTCTCTCACTGTCCACTCTGCCTGTCAAAACACACACACACACACACACACACACACAAAGATCTATTTGAAAAATAGCTGTTTTATTAGGAACTTTTTGTACTCAAAAACACTCATTTAAAATAACAACTCACTTTGGGAATAAAATCATAATTAGACATGTGCAACTGAGTTTGCCACAATGAACACCTTTGGGATGTGCCAGAATAGGATTAGTTGCAATACACCTGCTTCCACAGATTTTGATATTACCCAGTTTCTATGCCCTCAGCAATGCCACCATAGGAAACCTGTGCACACACAAGCACCCCAATTTATTCATGGATATACCACACACACACAAACTCCAATACCCTTCCCTTCATTCAGAGATATTACAGATCCCCCCCAACACACTCACCCAAGGACACCCACATATTCATTCCAGACCCAGAGCACATACGGCTGTGTGCCCCTGCGTGAGAACAGATGAACTCCCCAGAGCCAGCAAGATCTGACACACATGGCAAACAGCAGAGCTGATGGTTATCAGTGCTCACTGTACACCAAGCATGAGCTAAGTGCCTCCATCTTGCGTACTTTATCTTAGTCCACTCAACTACCTGTAAGGCACATTTCTGATTATCCAGATTTTACAAATAGGAAGATTGAGCTACAGAGAGTTAAAATCACTGGCCCAAGGTCACACAGTGAGTAGGTGGTGTGGCATGCTGTCTGAATGCAAGGGTCAGCTGCTCCTGGAACAAAATTAGACACAATGCGGATCCCACACACACTTGTCACTCACTGGAACTCCTTGCATCTTAAATGTCTCACAGCCAAAGCTAAAACCTTGATTTCCCTTAAACCTGCTGCCCCTTCCCAGCTCCGCTGAAGCTGTCCCATCTCAGTCAACAGTCTTCAACACCCATCTTGTTTGCAAAAACCAAAAGCTGGGAGTTGTCTTGATTCCTCCCCGTCCTTCAGCCTTCACATTCAATTCCTCAGCAGATTCTCAACCCACCCAGAGCCTCTCTGCTGCTCTTCTCCACGCCACCGCCTGGACTGCTGCCTTAGCCTCCATGCTTCCTCCTCCCCTCCACTTTCCACACATCAGACTAATATTCATCTTTTTTAAAGATTGATTTATTATTTGAAAGGCAGAGTTACAAAGGCAGTGGCAGAGAAAGAGGTCTTCCAACTTCTGGTTCACTCCCCAAATGGCCACAACAGGCAGGGCTGGGCCAGGACCAAGCCAGGAGCTGGGAGCTGCTTCTTCTCTCCCTTGTGGGTGCAGGGACCCAAAGACTTGGGCCATCTTCTTCTGCTTCCCAGGCCATAGCAGAGAGCTGTATTGGAAATAGAACAGCCAGGACTCAAACCAGTGCCCATTTGGGATGCTGGCACCACAGGCAGTGGCTTTAACCGCTACATCACAGTGCAAGCCTTATATTGATCTTTTTAAAATATCAGTCAAATCATGCCATTCCACTACCCAAAACTCTCCACTGTTTTCCCAGTACTCTTAAATCCACACCTACCATCCTGGCCGTGATCTAAAATAGCCTCACCTTTACTTCCGGCTTCATCTGGTCAGTCCCCTCTGTAGTGCACCCTGTACGGTTACCCTGGCCACATTTCCCTTTCTAATTCATTCAACTCTGTGTCCAGCTTAGGAGCTGTACTCGTATTACTTAGCTGTTCCCTTTGCCTGGAGTGTTCTGACGGCACAGTTTGTTCATAATACATTTTTTTCATGAGCTTGTGGAATATCCCACAGATGCCTGAATTTCAAACTTTTTCTACAAGAAAGTAAACAGCTTTTAATCAAACATCCTATGAATTATTTGAAGCACTTTGTAGCCACATCAGCAGAGAGAAACACTCATTTCTAGCTCACCAGGTGTGCTCTGAATGATGTAAGCGTATGACACAGTTACCGTAGTTCTTGTGCTGCAACTCCGAGATGAAGTAGTGGATCACGGTCATGATGTCACTGCTTTCACAGGTGCTTCCCACAAAATGCGGGATCAGCAACAGGCCTGGATGTTTCTTTTTGAAATAATCCACCCAGCTGGCAAGCAGAGTGGATTTCCCGCAACCACGTTCTCCAGACAAGAGCAAAATAGACTTGTACGTTGGAAGATAATTCAGCCTGAAAAATAAAGCAGTAGAATGTAATCAAGAATATTTATCCAAAAGGGGGCAAGGGAGGGAGGAGAAAGGAAAAGACAGAGGCAGAGGAGGCCATTTTCCCATATACATTATGTCTCTAGAGACAGGAAGTTCCGGTTTCAACTTTGGCTTCAACTGTTTTCAAAGAAGTCATCCACCCTCTGGGCTTTCGTTTTGTCATCTGTGAAATACAGAGACAGACAGCAGCCTGAGAGCCCCATCCAGCTACACCGATCCTGGGGTTGTCCAACATGAACGTAGGGCCACATCAAGGGTGCAAGGCACGGGGAGGGAAACTCTCCCAGGCAGGTCCACTGCCCTCTTATCTGAGCTGCCCAATCCTTCCTCAGGTTACCATCACCATCACCACCCTGGCCCCTGGTGCAACATCACTTTGGAAGAGAATACAAAATTAAAACACTTACATGTCAAGAATCCCCACCAATCCTGATGGCCTCAAAATTAGAAATTCAACAAAATTCCATTAATTGGTAGACTTGCTGAGAAGTAGCCTGCACCTCAGCCAGGATGTGCTGGCTGGCAGTACTGCATAAATACGGTTTTTTCTACTGGCAAGGGGGCAGTGTAACCTGTATTGCTGCTTTATTTTTATGTTTTGGTGAAAAGTGAATGGATATACAGGGGACTCTCAGGACCATGAATATCAACACATACAGACTCTAGCTTTGTGCCCTACAGTTGTGACTCAATATATACATGTCTAGTGATTTTTCATTGACGTAAGCATAACAGGGAGGAGTTCTCAGACTTATCTTATTCACTGCTGTATATTTAGGGACTAGCACAGCACCTGACCCTGAATTGTTGAGTGAATGAATTAAGTCTGACATTCAGATTTACCAAAGCAATAACATGAGCCTGAAAATTCATTAAAATAAAAGTCCTACAGCAGGGTCACTAAATAAGCATTATTTCATAAAAATTCCATCTCCATTAATATGAATTTAAAATCAAATTTTCTATCTTTATTTAAAATCAAATTTTCTAATGGCTGGATTTGGTTTTGTACTCTTCTTCCATCTTTGCCCTCTTTCAGTCTATCCTCAGCTAAGCAGCCAGAGTGAGTCTATGAAAATACGTCATGCAAGAGAAGGTGCTCGGTGCAGTGACCAAGACACCACTGGGGACACCCACACACCACATCACAGTGGTTCAAGTCTCAGCTCCTCCACTTGCAATCCAGCTTGCTGATAATGCACACGTGAAGACTCAAACACAGACAGATCTGTCTGCCTTCCTTTAAAATAAAATGAAAATTAATTAAAAATTAAGAAGAGAAATGTCATCTAGGTAGGGGATCACTCTGCTGAAAACTAGTAAAAGCCCATGTCCCTAGAGTGACCATGTGAGGCCAGACAAGGCCATCCATTCCCTTCCCCCTCTCTCCCCTTGGCTTGACTGCCCTCCTTGCTCTCTCTGGCCCCCAGCCCCTGCCTGTGACTGCCTCTGTGTGCAGTGCTCCTCCAGTGCATATCTGCAGAGCTTGCTCCTCACCTGTTTCCAGCGGTTGCCCAAACGCCACCTTCTGAGGGAGGGCTTCCCTCGCCCTGCCAGATGGCCTGTTCCTTTTCAGTGTTTCATTCTGCTCCACAGCACTTGAAGTCCTCTAGCACACTACACGGCTGACCTATCTCCATGTGTTACCTGTGTCCGTAGCACGAGCTCCGTGGAGGCCACAGTGGCTGGCACCATTGCCCCAGGCTCATCACTCTCTATTGCAGTCCCCTCATGCACATGGCTACCAACATTCTTGTGGCTCTAGGAACCCACAGACCCTTACCCACAAATACAAATAATAATGCAGGCCACATCACTTTAACAGGCACTGGCTGAATATCTGAACATAATTAACAATGATCTGACAATGTACATGGAGACTCTTGGTAAACTATACAACATGATGATGATGATGATGATGATGCATCATTTCTATTTTTTTTAAAGATTTATTTATTTATTTGAGAGATAGAGTTACAGACAGTGAGAGAGAGAGAGACAGAGAGAAAGGTCTTCCTTCCGTTGGTTCACTCTCCAAGGGCTGCAACTGCCAGAGCTGCACCGATCTGAAGCCAGGAGCCAGGTGCTTCTTCCGGGTCTCCCATGCGGGTGCAGGGGCCCAAGGACTTGGGACATCTACTGCTTTCTCAGGCCACAGCAGAGAGCTGGATTGGAAGTGGAACAACCAAGACGAGAACTGGCGCCCATACGGGATGCCTGCACCGCAGGTGGAAGATTAACCTACTGTGCCACGGTGCCAGCCCCCATTTCTATTTCTTAACCTGATTTCTTCTCATTAAAGTCATTCCAACATTCTCAGAAATTATGTAGCCCAACTTTGATGCAAGGGTGAAAAAAGAAGCCCCCCCACCCCCACCCCCGCCGAAACCCCTCCTCAGGAGTTTATTTGATCTCCTTGTGAGGACACTGGAAGAAAGTATGTGAAATACCAGAAAATCTTCCAATGCAGAATGATATCTAATCAGGAAATTTCTACCCAGGGGTAGTTTTTAGGGGTTCTCTTTTATAGGAAGGAATGGGCAGAGAATAGAGAAAGTGAGGGGAACACATTGCAAATTGGGGGAATCTGATTTACCCGTCAAGCTGTTTCGCTTGAGTCCATGAAAAGGTTTGAGGTTGCTTAATATCTTACCTGAAGACCGGGTCTGAACTGGAACCTGCTGCTGAATTTTTTAAAACAAGGTCCATATCCTTCAAGGCAAATTTTTCCAAGATTTCAAAGGTCTTCTTTGGCTCCTTGGAAATAGCAACCGTTGCCTTACACTTCTCGATGAACTCTTCATGATAGAAACGTTCAAAGCTGTGCTTGTAGTCTTTACAGTCAAAAAAAGATACATTTTAGCATCTTAGATTTGTAGTTCCACATTTTCCATTGTACATGGTTATTATAAATGCCCAGGAAGGCATCTGCCTCTCTGTATTTATATTACCTTCTCACTATGTTGGGGCCACATATCACAGCCATCTGTATGTTCATGAAAGAAAACTGTAAGCAAACAATTTAACCTCCTTCATGCTACTTGTACATAGATTCCTGCTTGGGATTCCAAGTTATTCATGACCTCAGAATGACAAAGGCAAAAATATTAGACCTGCTACGTATATTTTGTCATCTTTTCAAATTGCTAGCTAAGTATGAAGTTATCTAGTTCAACCTTGTAGGGTATGTGTGTGAGTCTATGCATGGCTGAGGTTGGGGGAGTGGAGTATAATTTTAATAAGATGCCCTAATACTATGACACCCATCAGCATGGTTACAGTTCTGCTATTAGGCAAGTCCCTTAAACCCTGGTAACATAAGAGGGAAGGCTAGGCAATTGGGTGATCTCTGAGGTTCCTGCTGGTTTCAACTTACTGCAATTCCAATCTTGTTACCTAATTAAGTTCAGGGTTGTCTAGACTGCCAAAATGCCCTCTTGTCTCTGGAGATAACTACATCTCCTTGGTTTGTTTGGAGGGGAATAGGGGAAAAGGAAGTAGAGACTGGTATCAATATATACGGACAAAAAAAAAAAAAAACATCAGCTATGTTAGCCTGATAAGTTCCCAAGGTACAGGGTAGACCTTGTACTTCTGTAGGTAACTAGGCTGCACCATGGTTCACGTATGGACTACAATAGACCTGGAAGAACTACAGCATGGCCAACATCAGCTTCAAGCTTCAAGATCTTAGATAAAATTTGGGATGAACTTGTAGGATGACAGGTCCCCTGAGCTAAACTTGAACCTTATCCACTAATCTCAGATATATTCAAGGACCTCCTAAGTATTTCTAAGGCTTAAGAGCACAAACTGGTAGCTCTACATTGCCTTACAATAACTACCAGCTTCCCAAATGGCCTCCCACTACCCTCACTATAGACTATGAGATTCTGAAGGTATCAAGGGATCAAAGGGTATGTAAAATCCAAAAGAAAAGCAATTCAGTAGTTTCTTCTAAAGAGTTTTTTATAATCCATCCATTTTGTACCTTATAATTCAGGTATTTAGTTTACATATGTGGGGAGCAACCCGGACTAGACTAAGTTACTGGAATTAAGACTTATTCTAAGCCGGCGCCGTGGCTCAATAGGCTAATCCTCCACCTTGCGGCGCCGGCACACCGGGTTCTAGTCCCGGTTGGGGCGCCGGATTCTGTCCCGGTTGCCCCTCTTCCAGGCCAGCTCTCTGCTATGGCCAGGGAGTGCAGTGGAGGATGGCCCAGGTGCTTGGGCCCTGCACCCCATGGGAGACCAGGAAAAGCACCTGGCTCCTGGTTCCTGCCAGGATCAGCGCGGTGCGCCGGCTGCAGCGGCGGCCATTGGAGGGTGAACCAGCGGCAAAGGAAGACCTTTCTCTCTCTGTCTCTCTCTCTCACTGTCCACTCTGCCTGTCAAAAAAAAAAAAAAAAAAAAAAAAAAAAAAAAAAAAAGACTTATTCTATGCATCTGCTCTCCCACAATATGGCGCTGGGAGAGGAGAAAACAGCTTTTACACAGCTGCCTCCAGTTCAGCCAATAAACTGTAGGACTTGCTCCTGATTGGAGGAGAGCAGCGTACTCGGCGTGTGGGCAGCCGAGCACGGATTGGCAGAGGAGGACTATAAAGGAGGAGAGAGACGGCATGCACCAGGAACATCTAAGGGGAACATCTAAGGGGAACACCTGTGCAGCCCCCGAGAGAGCCGGCCGGCGGTGTGCTGCTCCCCTGCGGAAGTGGGGAGAGTGGCCCGGGGGAACCGCCCTTCCACGGAGGTGGAAGGGACAGTAGCCAACCCGGGAAGAACCAGCAGCAAACCCGGGGAGGGCCGAGCAGACAAAAGAACAGCGCAGGGTCCTGTGTCGTTCCTCCACGAAGAGGGGGAGCGACAACATACATACATACACTAAAGAATAAAGTCTAAAATAAGCTTACCTTTCAATAATATTCAAAATCAAATGCTAGGGAGAACATTATGGAGAACCAAGTTGATCCAAAACCAAATACACAAAAAGACTTGATTCTTGAACATCCTAATGAATATTAATCAACTGGTACAATTCAGAATGTGATTTGTTAACGAATATTGGCCACACTTCAGACTCTAACCAAACACATGTGTTACCTCAGGACCCATTTTTATTTTTCATTCTCTTTAGCTATTGCTCTGTGTCCGAGGTGTGCCTGGCATTGTTTTGGAGTATTTTACATTATTACTATGTTCAAGGTGATTAATGTCAATCTATTTTATAGGAGAAACTAAGGATTCCCAATATTAAATAATTTTCTCACTGAGACCTGGAAAAATCAAGCATCTGAGGACATGTCTGTCAGATTCTAAAACCCCAAGGCTGTAATAAACATTTGGGATATTTACTTGACTGCCTCACCCTACCACAGTTTCCACAATAGAGCCTTAGGTCATCATTTGGGGTCCACCCACCGCAGTACTCAGTGAATGCTGTTCCAGCGAGTCTGATCCCACCTCTGGCTGCACAGCCGGCATATGACTCAGGATTAGCCAATCAGAGCATCACCCTCTCTCAGCACCAGTGACTGAGTCAGATACAAGCACATGGCCCAAGTCAAGCTAATCAGAGACAGACAGGCTCAGTTCTAGGGCTTTGGGCCATTTCTGCTCAACTTGAACCTGGAGCTGCTACTGTCAACCTCCTTCCATGAGGGAGGAGCCAAGGAGTTGATCCAGCATCAGGGCAGCAAAGACAAGCTGAGAAATAATGAAAAACCAGAGCCTGGTAACATCATGTGAGCCACTGGATGAAGCCTGAGCTGAACCAGACCTGGTCCTGGGCTTTGCAGCTGTGTAAGTTATAACTTCCCTTGTTCTTGAAGCCCATTTGAGCTGTGACTGGTAACAATATATTTTCCCAGGGTCCAGGACAATTTGGTTTTTAGGGAGAATTTTCTTTGAACAGCAAAAGTGGGTTTTCACCACCACCCCAACTCTTTGTTCCAAAGACTCAAAGGTGGGTCTACACGCTGGTTCACCACCAACCCATCTGCTCCTTGAAAATATTGGATCATGTACCACTTGCCACTATTTTGTATCTTCACATTAAATACCCTCTTACATTAACAATCCACAACCTTGTTTGGCCCATTAAACCGTCTAAGCATCTGACCAAAGATAGAGGTCACCTTCCCACCCCCATCCCCTACAACATACATGTGCATATAAACATTTTAATTTCTTTTTTTTTTTTAATTTGACAGGTAGAGTTATAGACAGCGAGAGAGAGAGAGAGAGACAGAGAGAAAGGTCTTCCTTCCATTGGTTCACTCTCCAAATGGCTGCTATGGCTGGCGCTGCACCCATCCAAAGCCAGGAGCCAGGTGCTTCTTCCTGGTCTCCCATGTGAGTACAGGGCCACCCTCCACTGCCCTCCCGGGCCACATCACAGAGCTGGACTTGAAGAGGAGCAACCGGGACTAGAACCCGGCACCCATTCTAATTTCTTTGACAGGCAGAGTGGATAGTGAGAGAGAGACAAAGGTCTTCCTTTTGCCGTTGGTTCACCCTCCAATGCCCACCATGGCTGGCGCGCTGCGGCTGGCACACCACGCTGATCCGAAGGCAGGAGCCAGGTGCTTCTCCTGGTCTCCCATGGGGTGCAGGGCCCAAGCACTTGGGCCATCCTCCACTGCCTTCCCAGGCCACAGCAGAGAGCTGGCCTGGAAGAGGGGCAACCGGGACAGAATCCGGTGCCCCGACTGGGACTAGAACCTGGTGTGCCAGCGCCGCTAGGTGGAGGATTAGCCTATTGAGCCGCGGCGCCGGCCCTAATTTTTTTTTAAAAAAAGATTTATTTATTTATTCGAAAGGCAGAGTTACAGAGAGAGAGAGGAGTGACTAAGATCTTCCATCCTCTGGTTCACTTCTCAAATACCCGCAATGAACAGAGCTGCGCCAAGCCAAAGTCAGGAGCCAGGAGTGTCTTTCAGGTCTCCCACATGGGTGCAGGGGCCCAAGCATTTGGGCCATCCTCTGCTGTTTTGCCAGGTGCATTAGCAGGAAGTTGGATTGGAAGTGGAGCAACCAGGACTCAAACCAGCATCCATACAGGATGTTGGCACTGCAGACTGTGGCTTATCCCACTGTACCACAACACCAGCCCAAACATTCTAATTTCATGCCATCTGAGAGGCACCATAGGTCCCCAGTGACATCTGTCTAGGTGAAGAATCTCTAACATACTTTGACAGTGCTCTTCCGTTTTTTGTTTTTGTTTTTTTTTGTTTTTTTTTGTTTTTTTTTGTTTTTTTTTTTTTTTTGGACAGGCAGAGTTAGACAGTGAGAGAGACAGAGAGAAAGGGCTTCTTTTTCCGTTGGTTCACCCCCCCAATGGCCGCTAGCCGATGTGAAGCCAGGAGCTGTGCCGATGCGAAGCCAGGAGCCAGGTGCTTCCTCCTGGTCTCCCATGTGGGTGCAGGGCCCAAGCACTTGGGCCATCCTCCACTGCACTCCCGGGCCACAGCAGAGAGCTGGACTGGAAGAGGGGCAACCGGGACAGAATCCGGCGCCCCAACCGGGACTAGAACCCAGGGTGCCAGCGCCACAGGCGGAGGATTAGCCAAGTGAGCCACAGTGCCAGCCAATGTGCTTCCCTTTTCAATCTGGTACATGTCCACAAGGCATCATTTTCAAATAATCTTTTCACTTAGCAGCAATATGCTGTCAGGTAGTGCTTTTCAAACTTTAACATGCATGCACCTGGTCACCTTGTTAAAATGCAATTTTTAATTCAGTAGACTAGGAATGGGGCTCAGAGCCTGCATTTTGAGTAAGCTCCCAGGTGATACTAAGGTTGCCAGCCCAGGGGTTACACTGTGAGTAGTAAAGGTTAGGGCAAACAGCCATGGATTTTAGTCGTGGGGACCTGGGTTCAAATCCTGGATTGGCCCCTCACTAGTTATATGACACTGGTAAGTCATTTAACTGCTACTATAGTAGCTTTCATTTGTCCCTCTGCAAAATCAGAGTTGCAGTAGGTATCTTGTAGGGCTCAGCCTTGAAGATCAAAGGTGACAATATATATAAAGTACCAAACAATTAGTAAAGTTCTCTCCCCTTCAGCTCAGGGTTTCTCAACCTTGGTATTGTTGACATTTGGGCTGGATAATGCTATACTCTGGGAGGCTGGACTGTACACTCTAGGATGTTCAGTGGTATCCCTGGCCTCTACCCACTCGACACCAGTAGCTCACCCCAGTGTGACAACCAAAGCTGCCGTGAGACATGGCAAATGTCCCTCTGGCAGAGGGGACACAATTCATCCTAGTTGAGAATCGCTGTCCTGGACCTACATGTTAACCATCAGATATTATTTTGGCTCTTCTCCAAACTCCTTAACTTCCTAAATAATCTTCCATGACCCATTATTTGCTCCTATTTTCAGTTTCCAAAATCTTCAAAACGGAAAAGCACAGGTTACAGGAATATGGGAATAATTTAAATGTGTAAGGAGTATTTCCAATCACTTAAAAACTCCATTCACAATGAAGACATACTCATAAAAAATATTAACCTTGGGGCCAGTGTTGTGGTGCTGCCACTTGCAACGCCCATGTGTCATTTAGGAGTGCTGGTTCAAGTCCCAGCTGCTCTGCTTCCAATCAAGCTTCCTGCTAATGCGCCTGGGAAAGCAGCAGCAGATGGCCCAAGTGCTTGGGCCCCTGTCACCTATATGGGAGACCTGGATGGAGGTCCTGGCTGCTGGCTTTGACCTGGCCCAGCCCTGGCTGTTGCAGCCAATTGAGAAGCAAACCAACAGAAGGAAGATACCTCTGTCATTTCACCTTTCAAATAAATAAATAAATCATTTTTAAAAATTAACCTTCTGCAGCTGCTAGACTTAGCTGTCTCTATGTTTGCTAACCTATATTATCCATCAGTAAAGTGGCTGGGCACAGTTTTTCTATCACAAGTGACCAGTCCTTGAGAACCAGCTCCCCCAGCTCCTGGAGACCGGCATAGAATCTGACCGGGAGCCCTTTGCTCATAATCGTGGCCTTCAGCTTTCCAATCTTCAGTTTCTCCTCCCTGGGGATCCGAGAGTCCGAGGACGGCTGCTGCACCTGCTCCTCGTTCTCCTTGGCTGAGGCCTTGGGCAGGGTGTCTTGAGTCCTAAAGTAAAAATACTGGAATGGGGATGGATTCAGAAATGCTGCTTGGATGATCTCAAACTCCATCAGGCTGCAGTCGTGGCACTCCAGGACCCAGGGATAGCCGTTTTGGGCCGCAACATAGAGATTTTGTTCTTTGTTGGATAACCGTGACAAGCCGACATCTTTGGAGAACAGGAAAGCTGAGTGCTTAGAGAGGAAGTCTCCGTAGGTGTGGCCCAGCAGGCAGATGAAAAAGGGCAAGCAGCTGCTCACGGAGTCGAGGCACAGCTTCAGCTGTTGGGCGTGGAGACAGGCGTGCTGCCTGCGCAGGCTGGCGGGTGAGGACCTGTGGGCCTTCAGCGCCGACCATCTCAGATCCACTGCTTTGAAATATGTGCCCCGGGAACTGCAAAGTTCATGAAGCTGAGGGAAGATGTTGTTGGCCAAAAAGTCTCTCTCTTCCTGAAAATCATGCAGAGCCGAGCAGATGTATGGCCGGATGGGTTTCGGGGGCTTTGAGATGAATTGGGGACGGCTGGGTGCATTCTCGCTTGCCTTCTGGCTCATTTCACTTTGCTCAGGGAAGACATCGTGGTCGGAAGGTAACAGTTTTCATCAGGGGGCAGCCACTGACCTGCACGGTTTTGAAGCCCTTTGGCTGGCTGTGTTGGCTATGAGCAGATGGACATCTTTCCCCAAAACTGTTTCTTTCCTGTTGACATTTGAGGGTGAGAGATGTCAGCCAATGAACAGACCAGAGTTTAAAAATAATGTAGCTTTAAGTCGAGACTGAAAAAGAAAACAGGCGTTATTTTAGGCTAACAGGCAGTCCTTGTCGCCCCTGCTCTAAGCCTTTGCGAACTACTGAGAACCACAGGAGAGTAGGCACTGGATGCAAGGCCCTCCCCTCTCCCAGCCCCGCTGCCCACTCCACCTCCCCAGGGCTCCTTCAGCCAACCACCACATCTGCACCCTAAGAATTTGGAAATTATGCAAGGGGACTTACTGACAGTGCAAAAAGGCACACAAGTCCAAAAAATGCAGGAATCTAACAAGCAAGGGAAGACTCACAAAACTGGGACCAGAAGCAGGAATGAAAATAGGTAGAGGGTTGGTCAAGACAGGGGGAACAAATCAAATTATCTAAGGGCAGAAGACCAGGAACACTGCTGGAAGCTGACAGACAAGCAAGTCAGGATCTAAGAACCTGAGTTCAGTGATACTTTTTAATCTTAAAGTACGCAGGCTCATAGAACGTTCCATTTATCTACACAGGCTGGAAATTTAATTCCACTGAGCTAATGGAAAATACCCTCCAACAATGACATAGCTATGCCTGCAAGAGCTCAGGAAGAAACATTATAAAAACTACCTACTTTCATGAGCTTTTCCTTGATGCAACTAATTTCCATACAAAATGTTTCTTTGTTGTTTATGTCTGTTGCTTTCAATTGTGGAGAAATATAACTATCGGGTTATAAAGTATATTTGATTCATTTTTTATCACCTTCACCTGACAACAATGTTACAATGCAATACTTTTTAAAAACTATTAACTCTATTGCATTGAATGTTCTAATAATCCTATGACAGGTAAAAATATCAGCCTACTTTGTAGATGAAGAAACAAAAGTTCAGACAAGATAAGCAACGGGTCCACAATCATGTAGCTACTAAGAGGAGAGCCAAGATCTAAACCCAGGTCAGTATGACTACACACATGCATGTTGCAATGCCACTCTAACACTCTATATCAAGAAGACAACATTTAAAGATAAAAAAAAAGGAAAGAAAATATCGACTGTCTTAAAATGGTGAGATTATACAACACTGAGAAAGTCAAATTATCCATGTTTGCAGATGACATGATGTTGTACATGGAAAAACCTAAACACTCCACCAAAAAGCTGCTAGAATTGATAAACTAATTCAGTAAAGTTGCAGGTACAAAATAAACACACAAAACACAGTAGGCTTTTTGTATCCTAATGATGAGCTCACAGAAAGAGAAATCAAGAAAGAAACCGCATTCACAATAGCCACAAAAAAATCAAGTGTTTAGGAATAAATGTAACCAAAGAACTGAAAGATCTCTACAATTAAAATTATCCAACATTACTGAAAGAAATCATCAAAAACACAAAAAATGGTGATATTCCTCATTCATGGATCAGAAAAATCAATATCACTAAAATGTCTATATTACCTAAAGCAATCTACAGATTCAATCCAATCTATCAAAATACCAATGATATTCTTTACAAATTAGAGAAAGCAATCCTAAAATTCATATGGAATCACAAAAGACCCTGAATAGCCAAAGTCATCCTCAATAAGAAAAATCAAGCTGGAGGCATTACAATACCTATCTTCAAAGCACACTACAAAACTATAGTAACTAAAACAGCTTGGTATTGGCATAAAAACCAATACATATGTCAATGAAACAGAATAGACAGCTCAGAAATTAATCCACATACAAACACACAATTGACTCTTTTTTAAAAAGATTTATTTATTTATTTATTTGAAAGGCAGAGTTGCAGCAAGGCAGAGGCAGAGAGAGAGAGAGAGAGGTCTTCCATCTGCTGGTTCACTCCCCAGATGGCCACAATGGCTGAAGCTGTACCAATCCGAAACTACGAGCCAGGAGTTTCTTCTGTGTCTCCCACACAGGTGCAGGGGCCCAGGCACTTGAGTTTATCTTCTACTGCTTTCCCAGGCCACAGCAGAGAGCTGGATCAGAAGTGGAGCAGCCGGGACTTGAACCAGTGTCCATATGGGATGCCGGCACTGCAGGCAGTGGCTTTACCTGCTACACCAAAGCACCGGCCCCTCAACTGACTTTTGACAAAAGTACTCAGAACATACAGTGGAATTAGGATAGTCTCTTTAACAAATGGTGCTGGCAAAACTGGATGTATATATGTAGAAGAATGAAGTTAGATGCATGGATCAGAGACCTGAATTTAAGACCTGAGACTATGAAGTTGATGGAAGAAAATATAGGGGAAACACTCCAAGACACTGGTGCAGGGGAAAACTTCTTGGACAAGAACCCCATAGTACAGACAACAAAACCAAAACTAAATAAATGGGACTATATCAAACTCAGAAGCTTGTGTACAGCAAAGGAAATGACCAATAGAGTGAAGAAGGATACAACAGAATGGGAAAAAATATTTGCAAAACACCTATCTGACAAAGGATTAATATCCCAAATGTATCAGCAACTTAAAAACCTCAATATGGGGCTGGCACAGGGGGTTAAAGTCCTGGCCTGCAAAGCCAGCATCCCATAAGGGTGCCAGTTCAAGTCCCAGCCACTCCACTTCCCATCCAGCTCCCTGCTAATGTGTCTGGGAAAGCAGAGGAAGATGGCCCAAGTCCTTGGGCCCCTGCACCCACATGGGAGACCCGGAAGAAGCTCCTGGCTCCTGGCTTCAGATTGGCTCAGCTCCAGCCATTGCAGCCATTTGGGGAGTGAGCCAGAAGATAGGTGATGCTCGCTCGCTCTCTCTCTCTCTCTCTCTCTCTCCCCCTCCCCCTCTGCCTCTCCTCCTCCCTCTCCCCTTCTCTCTGTAACTCTGTATTTCAAATAAATAAAATAAACCTATTAAAAAAAAAACCCTAAGTAACAAAATGAGAGTTATCTAAAGAAGAAATACAAATGGCCAACAAATATATGAAAAAATGCTCAACATCACTAGCCATTGGAGAAATGAAAATCACAATGAGACATCACCTCAACCCTGTCAGAATGGCTAAAATCTAAAACACAGAGAGTAACAAATGCTGGTGAGAATGTGGACAAAGATGAGCACTTAGACACTCTTGATGAGAATGTAAATTAGTGCAGTCACTATGGAAAACAGTATGGAGATTTCTTAAAACTAGAAATAGACTTGCCAGGGCTGGCACTGTGGTGTAGCATGTAAAGCTGCTTCCATATGGGCGCCAGTTCAAGTCCCAGCTGCTCCATTTCCTATCTAGCTCTCTGCTGTGGCCTGGGAAAGCAGCAGAAGATGGCCCAAGTCCTTGGTCCCCTGCACCCATGTGGGAGACCCAGAAGAAGCTCCTGGCTCCTGGCTTCAGATCAGCACAGCTCCAGCCATTGTGGCCAATTGAAGAGTGAACCAGCAGATGGAAGACCTCTCTCTCTCTCTCTCTTTTTCTCTCTCTTTTTCTCTCTCTCTCTGCCTCTCTGCTTCTCTGTCTCTCTCTGTCTAACTCTGACTTTCAAATAAATAAATAAATAAATCTTAAAAAAAAGAGAAAGAAATAGACTTGCCATATGATCCAGCAATCTCACTACTGGGTATGTTCCCAAAAGACTTGAATACAATGGATCAAAGAGATACTTATACTACCATGTTTAAAGTGGCACTGTTCACAACAACAACCAAAATTTGGAATCAAGCAAGGTGTCCGTCATCAGATGAATGGATAAACAAAATATGGTATATATACACAATGGCATATTATTCGGCCATAAAAAAGAATGGAATTCTATCATTTGCAGCAAAGTGGATGTAACTGGAGGACATCATGTTTGATGAAATAAGCCAGACACAGAAAGACAAATACCGCATGCTCTCCCTGATATGTGGGAGCTAAAGTTTAAGAAACAAACAAAAAGAAAAATAAAGAAATGTCTGTATGTATCAGTACTGCTGTAAATATAGTTTTGTAAAACTTTGTTTTATACCTTTGTGAAACCAAGGATTAAGAATGTTATACTACTGGGGCCAGTACTGTGGTGTAGCAGGTAAAGCTGCCACTTGCAGTGCTGGCATCCCATATGAGTCCCGGGTCGAGTCCTGGCTGCTCCACTTTCAATCCAGCTCTCTGCTATGGCCTGGGAAAGCAGTAGAAGATGACCCAAGTCCTTGGGTCCCACATGGGAGACTTGGAAGAAGCTCCTGGCTGGAATGACTTCTCTCTCTCTCTGCCTCTGCCTCTCTGTAACTTTGCCTTTCAAAACAATAAATCTTTTTTAAAAAGTTACACTACTATACTTTTAATAATGTTATTACTTTAAAATTTACTGTATATATGGATTAAATGGTCATTTTTCCATTTAATTGTTGTTTATAGCCATTGCCTATATTATCACTAAACTAGAGTCTTTTTGCTTTTTACTTGTTAAGCTTCTTATTCAATGAAGTATTTAGCCTTTTTATTGTAATGTGAATTTATTTTTTTAATCTGATTTCTTTTTTTAAGGTTTTTTTTTTTTAATTTATTTGAAAGGTAGAGTTAGAAAGGCAGAGACAGAGAGAGAGAGAGAGAAAGGTCTTCCATCTGTTGGTTCATTCCCCAGATGCCCACAATGGCCAGAGTTGCACTGATCCAAAGTGAGGAGCCAGAAGCTTCTTCCATGTCTCCCATGCAGGTGCAGGGGCCCAAGTGTCCAGGCCATCTTCTACTGCTTTCCCAGGCCATAGCAGAGAGCTGGGTCAGAAGTGGAGCAGCCGGGACTCGAACCAGTGCCCATATGGGATGCCTGCATTGCAGGTAATGGCCCTACCTGCTACACCACAATGCCGGCCCCTGTAATGTGAATTTAAAATATGTTATCTCAAAAACGAAAGAAAGTAAGAAAGTAAGAGAGAAAGAGAGAGAGAGAGGGAAAGAGGGAAAGAGGGAGGGAGGGAGGAGGGAGGAGGGAGGAGGAAAGATAGTGAGAGGGAAAGAGAGGGAGGGAAGGAAGGAGGGAATATCATGTTCTTAGAATTGCACCTACAATCATATTACATCTATTAAAAAGTAATAAAAAGTGAAAATTAAAAACATTTTAAAAATACCCTTCCCAACATCTTTCTTAGGTTATCACTGTTTAATTTATATTTCAGAATCTGCAAGCTACAAACTAAGTGCTTAGTAAATGTTTGCTATTCATATTATTGTTGGTGCTAATGCTAACATTCCCTCTACTGCGAATGTTTGATTTCACAGTTTATGATAAAGCAGCCTCAACAGTATCACTGTTTTTATCACTGTACTTTATAATTTAAAGTTACAAAGTACATCTATTAACTGGTGAAAGCTGCTTCTGGCCTCCCTCAGAAACTGCTCTCAGTATTTTACGGCTCAGGAATGTCTATATATCCACATGCCAACTCACATGCTACTTCCCAAAGGCCATGCCATCTTTTGTTAGCAATTTTACCCCTGGCAGCTTTAGGCTGTATTTCTTCTTACTTTTAAAGTTTCCTATGCTTAAAATTTAGGTTGACTGGGGCCGGCACTCTGGCGTAGTAGGCTAAGCTCCTGCCTGCGATACTGGCATCTCATATGGGTGACGGTTCAATTCCTGGCTGCTCCACCTCTGATCTGGTTCCTTGCTAATGTGTCTAGGAAAGCAGCAGAAGGCAGCCCAAGTGCTTGGGCCCCTGCACCCACGTGGGAAGAAATTATTTTAATTTTCTTCTTGAGCTTTTTTCCATTTCTAAAGTTTCTACAATAAACATTTCTGGCTTTGAAATCATTAAGATGACTTTTGTTTAAAAAAAAAAAAACTTTCAGGCATGGGCACTGTGGCACAATAGATTAAGCTGCCTCTTGGGATGTCTGCAGCCCATATCAGTGGACCTGGGATGGAGTCCACCTGTGCCTCTACGGCCAGTCCTGCTTTCTGCAAACACACCTGGAAGGCAAGTACTGAGTCCCAGCCAGCCATGTGGAGACCACAGTGGACTTCCTGGCTCCTGGCTTCCGCTTGGCTCAACCCCAGCTGTTTCAGCCATTATGAGAGAGAACCAGAGATGGAAGACATCTTTCTGTCCTTCAAGTACATAAAAATATGAATAAATTAACATTTTATAAAATAAAGACAGTTTAAAAAAAAAATAAAAGCAGCGGCCAGTGTTGTGGCGCTGCAGGTGAAGCCACTGCCTGCAACACCAGCATCCCATACGGGCGCTGGTTCAAGTCCCCACTGCTCCAAGTCTGATCCAGCTCCCTGCTAATGGCCTGAGAAAAGTAATGGAAGATGGCCCGAGAGTGTGAGTCTCTACTATCCATGTGTGAGACACAGAAGAAGCTCCTGGCTTCAGCCTGGCCCAGTCCTGGCCATTGTGGCTATCTGGGGAGTGAACCAGAGGACGGAAGATATCTCTGTCTCTGTCTCTTCCTCTCTCTGTAACTCTTTAAAGCAAATAAATAAACCTTTTTGAAAAAACACAAACAGAATAAACGTGAAAATTCTAAGGTAAGTAACCAAGAAGTATGTGACCATTAGAACAATGCAAATTTCTTAAATACAAGGTCCAGTTTGTTCTGCCATTATATAACTAACTCCCAGAACTCATTTAATTTTTCTAAACTCCGATTTTTCTAAGCTTTGCAAAAAGGATAGGGCAGGCTTGAGAAGTGTGAATAAACTGTTATAACCTCTTTTACAGAAGCAAATGGCCATGAAAATCTGAATGCACATACTCTTTGATCTATTCCAAAACTAAAAATTTATCTTCCAGATAAACTTATACAAATATAAAAATCTGTATATATTAGAACTTTCCAGCAGCACTGGCTATGACAGACGCAAACTGGACACCATCCAAATGCCCACTGAATAGGGGAATGGTTAAAAGGAACAAGACATCTAAGATCTAGGTAATGTCGCTCCCCGTCTTCATGGAGGAACGACACTAAACCCTGCCTAGGCTTCATATCCGAGTCACGGCACCATTATGTCGCTCCCCCTCTTCGTGGAGGAACGACACAGGACCCTGCGCTGTTCTTTTGTCTGCTCGGCCCTCCCCGGGTTTGCTGCTGGTTCTTCCCGGGTTGGCTACTGTCTCTTCCACCTCCGTGGAAGGGCGGTTCCCCCTGCCACTTTCCCCACTTCCGCGGGGGAGCGGCACACCGCCGGCCGGCTCTCTCGGGGGCTGCACAGGTGTTCCTTCAGGTAGATGTTCCCCTTAGATGTTCCTGGTGCATGTTGTCTCTCTCCTCCTTTATAGTCCTCTTCCGCCAATCCCAACTCAGCTGCCCACACGCCGAGTACGCTGCTCTCCTCCAATCAGGAGCAGGATCAGCTCCTGGAGGTCATCACTCAAGTTGGCAAGAGGCAGCTGCGTAGAAGCTGTTTCCTCCTCTCCCAGCGCCATATTGTGGGAGAGCAGATGCATAGAATAAGTCTTAATTCCAGTAACTTAGTCTAGTCCGAGTTGCTCCCCACAGGTAAATGGAATAAGCTAGTATCTATTGTTCTACATCTTTTAAAAATTACACATATACAGGGGCCAGTGCTGTGGCTCACTTGCTTAATCCTCTGCCTGCGGCACCAGCATCCCATATGGGCGCTGGGTTCTCCGCTTCCAGTCCAGCTCTCTGCTGTTGCCCAGGGTAGTGGAGGATGGCCCAAGTGCTCCAAGTGCTCCCTGCGCCCGCATGAGAGACCAGGAAGAAGCACCTGGTTCCTGGCTTTGGATCGGCACAGCGCACAGGCTATAGTGGCCATTTGGGAGTGAACCAACGGAAGGAAGACCTTTCTCTCTCTGTCTCACTGTCTATAATTCTACCTGTCAAATATTTTAAAAAATTATACACATACATGTACATACACATGTGTGCACACACACACACATACACACATACACACAGAGAAAATTTCTGGAAGGATGCATAAGAGACCCGTATCAGTGATAAACCCTAGAGAATGGGAACAGTAGGGAAGAGGAAGCCTACAAATCATACCTTTACTTTACACTTTTCTATATCAATTGATTTTTTTAACCATGGAAATGACCAATATAATTTAAAACTGAAACAGGCATTGTGGAACTACATGATTTCCAAGATTCTTTCCAGCTCTAAAATGCCACACACAAGGGCACACACTTGGTGCAGCAGTTAAATCACAGGCGGAACGCAGGGTTTGAATTCTGGCTCCTCCAGTCCATAGCCAGCAGCCGGGAGGCAGCAGGTGATGGCTGAAGAGCTTGAGTCCCTGCCACCCACATGAGAGATCTGGACTGAGTTCCAGGCTCCTTGCTTCAGTCTGGCCCAGCCCTGGCTACAGAGGGCATTTGGGGTGTGAAGCAGCAAATGGAAGACCTCTGACTCTCTCTGCCTTTCAAATAAAATGAAAATAAATATTTGTAAATCCCCAACAGAAATTACCATCAATATGGCTAATCGGGTCATTCATGATATCCAATTTACCACAATTTGAAATTTAACAAGCCTGTATTTGAAATTCTGTTTCCTTTGTGCTCTGCTACGGTTCAAAGCCCACAGGAGACAATTGGATAGCTATTTTTAAACTGAGCTATTTTTCTAAGGCAGCCTCTGGGGAGATTTTTGTGTTTAATTAATAGGATAAAATGGCAACTCCAAGACTATGGGTGAATTTACTTTATGACAGGTTGAAGGTTTCTGATTGCTTGTGAGAGAGTCAGCACACCCAGAGATTTTATTGGCAGAGGAACAGAGGCAGGAAATCTTTTTTTTTTTTTTTTTTTTTTTTTTTTTTTTTTTTTGACAGGCAGAATGGACAGTGAGAGAGAGAGACAGAGAGAAAGGTCTTCCCTTGCTGTTGGTTCACCCTCCAATGGCCACTGCAGCTGGCGTGCTGCGGCCGGCACACCATGCTGATCCGATGGCAGGAGCCAGGTACTTATCCTGATCTCCCATGGGATGCAGGGCCCAAGCACTTGGGCCATCCTCCACTGCACTCCCTGGCCACAGCAGAGAGCTGGCCTGGACGAAGGGCAACCAGGACAGAATCCGGCGCCCCGACCGGGACTAGAACCCGGTGTGCTGGCACCGCTAGGCGGAGGATTAGCCTAGTGAGCCCCGGCGCCGGCCAGGAAATCATTTTCTAAATTCAAAGTTAATTCTAGGCTTTCTGTTAGATTTCCTGGGTGCTCCATCTTCATAAGCAGGTCTCTCCCACCTCTACTGTGTGCAGGTCCTCTCATTTTCTTCCAAGCTGGAATTCATTGTTTTATATGGCACAAGATAGGAGTTCCACTTCATTTTGCTAGAGACAGAGAACCATCACAGGCAAGCATCATTTATTAAATAAACTATCCATTCCCCCTCTGAATTGAAACATCATTCTATGCATCCACTGGAAATGACCCATTTTTGGATTTTCTCTTCCGCTTCACTGACTTGTTTGTATAGTTGAATATCAGTACGTAGTGAGTATTTTCATTCTTTTTAATGCATAGCATCTGGGAAAATCCCCACTGTATTATTCAGGGCCCACCTCTTGTGCCAGAAGCTGAAAACGCCTTGTGAAACTTTCCCAGCTTCCCTTGCCACTAGGGTATGGTGGCAGCTGACCTCCAAACGGGCCCAGTGGCCTCTGACAGCTGGTACTCAAATCCTTGCAAAATCCTCTCTTACCAAATAGGGTTACTGCTGTGAGAGTGCGTGATACCTGAGATTCATTATGAGTCACTGTGGCTTGTGAGCCGTTCTCTGCCTTGGCTCACTCACTCCCGATGAAGCCAGCTGCCGCTGTGAGCACACTTGGGCAGCCCTACAGAGGGGTCTGCATGGTGAGGAACCGAGGGTCTGGCCCACACCTGCTCAGATGAGCCCTGGAGGAAGCTGATCTGCCAGCCCCAGTCCTGCCACCAGATGCTGTCTGCCTTGGCCAACAGCTTGACCACAAGTGCATGAGAACCTCAGCCAAAACAACCGAGCTAAGCGCTCCTGCATTCCTGACCTATGGATACCTTGTGAGATTATAAACCTTTATCACTTTGAGTTGCTAAATGTGGGTGTACTCTGTTACACAGCAATAGACTATACATAGGGTATGGAATCTGACCCACGTTTGATTTATATTCTTCAACATTTTATAGTTTCTTCATGTTGGAGCTATGTCTTTTAAGCTTATTCCTATTTTATGATTTTTGCCTCCAAAACAAATGAAATTAAGGGTTTTTTTTCTCACATTTCTACATTTTTTAAGCAAGATTACAGCAAGACTACCAGATTCTCGTATTTATTGTGCACCATTTGTTTTACAGGTAGAGTCTTGGGTTTTTGGCATATAAAATCAGGTCATGGGTAAGAAGAGATTTTGCCATGAAGGGATTTCTTGGAGAACTTCTCTAATTTGTGCCACACCCTTCATGTTCTGGTCTTCTTGTTGGACCCTGCTCAAGCGTGTGGCACAGTACTGACACAGTGGGCATCCCTGGCTCCTTGTTCTTACTGAAACGGGTTTCAGCATTTTGCTGTTTAGAGTAACAGTTGTTAGTTTTAACTGGTGTCTAATTTTTTTAATTTATTTTATTGATCTGAAAGTTACAGAGAAAAATAGAGAGGTCCTCCATCGGCTGGTTCACTCACCCAACGACCACAACGGCCAGAGCAGGGCCAATCTGAAGCCAGGAGCATCTTCTGGGTCTCCCACATGGGTGCAGGGGCCCAAGGACTCTGGCCATCCTCTACTGCTTTCCCAGGCCGTAGCAGAGAGTTGGATGGGAAGTGCAGCAGCTGGGACGGCAGGCAGCGGCTTTAAACTGCTGCGCCAAGGTGCCAGCCTGGGGTCTAATTTAAAAATAACAAAACTCGCCCTTTCTAAGTATACAACCTGATGAGTTTCAACCACTACAACATGAAGATCAAGGACATTTCCATCAACCCAGAAACTTCCCTGGTTCTCCTGTTCAATCCTGCCTTCACATCCTGACCCCAGTTCAAGTAGAACACCTGTGTGCAGCTGCAGCTCCAGGGGTAACACCTGCTCAAGCTTCACAGGAACACAAGACTACACACAACGCTCACGCCAGTGTTCCCAGCACCCAGCACGATCCTTCCCGCACAGCAGGTCCTCCACAGTCCCTGAATTAGTGAGTGAACGAGTGAAGGAACCAGCTAATGGACCCATCAATTCACCTCAGCGCTCCCTCCATCCCAGTGCTCCGGGGTGCCAGCCTGCACGCTCCCGGGCTCCCCACCCCTGAACCACCTCCGCCTACCAGGAGAGCTCCCCACTGCACTGACCGCACCTGTCGGCCCACCCGGTGTTCACCCCAGTCGGAACACAAGGTAGGTCACTGCCTCCTGGGCTGAGCGGTGCTTACGCGGAAGCTTAGCAGCAACCACAACAAAGGTATCCATGGAAATGCACCACAGGAAGAATCAAGAGATCAGCTCCAAAGGCGGGGAGGGCCCGTTCTGGAGGAGCCGCACAGGGCAGGAATGGGGATGGGTAGCCGTTAGGAGTCAGAGAGGCGGAAAGACCGCCCGAGGGGGCGAGGCTGGGCACGAAGCCGCTCTTGCGCACCCCTAGGAGCACGGCAGAGCCCAGGCAGTCTCGCCGTGGCCAGCCCACAGCCTGCGGCTCTGCCCCCTCGTGAATTCTCAGCATCTGCACAAACATCCAGGCACTCGCAGCGGCTCTATTTCACTCTCGGTTCCCTCCAGGTGCAGCGCGAACTGCCCGGTCACATGGCTTTTGCAGTTTCAGGACTGCTCAGAAGTAGAGAGAAAGGTGAAGGAGCTGAGCTGTGAAGCCCAGAAGAGAGGAAGAACCCATTTTCTACGACCAAAAAATCAGTGAAAACACAACGAAATACCCTTGAGATTTCTGAATGCGATGCACACTCTAGTAGACTTTAAAAAAAAAATGCCAGCACAGAAGCGTAAAACCTGCTTCGTAAGCTACTTTTGCTTACTAGGAACAAAAGCGGGGCAATAAGGAGCCCCGCGAGGCGCAGGTGTCAACCAGAGTTCAGAGTGGGAGTTGCGGAAGCCGGTCTTCAGGAATGCGGAGGATCTCCCGAAAACAGGAGGGAGCAGCGAGGGAGAGGGGCCCGGCTAGGGGCAGCGGGAGAGGTGGTCCTAAGACGCCAGAGACCTGTGGGCGACTTCCGCGGAGAGACACCTGGGGTTTCACGTCGCCCTGAGGGCGGCCGGGGTATTTCTACGAAGTTACAAAGCTGCTATCTTGTCCCCACTCCCCCACCCACGAAAGGTTTTGCTTTCAAATACTGGCAGGTGTGCGCTCCTGCAGGCGGGGCGTTCCTTTTCTATGCAAACCCGGGCGGCCCCGTGCTCTCCCGCCGACTTGCAGCGAGGGCTCGCGGGCTGCCCGGGTCGCCCAAAGTTTACCTCAGGAGAGCGGGGGAAACCCACGCCGCCCCCTGCCCTAAACCACATCAGGCAGGCGCGAGGAAGACTGGGGTGCCCGGTGACGCACGCGCAGCCAGATTGGGAAACCGCCGTTCCCGAGCCGGAGGCGGCCTCCGCCGAAGCGCGGCGACTTCTGAAAGCGCGTCCGCTGCGGGGTCCTGCAACACGCACGAATCTCTACTGCGGTCAGAACGAGATGTGAATTCGAAAACGTGCAGGACGGAGTTCCCGCAAAGACACGCGAGGAGAGTGGGGGAGAAGAGACCCAAACTGCGCAGCTATAGCCCGCGAGGAAAAAACTACGATTCCCAGCATCCAACACGGCGTACCCTCGGTGTGTGGCATGCCGGGAAATGTAGTTTCTTCACCACCAACAAGCCACCCGAAAGCCTTCAGGGGGGTTTCAATCTCTCACGTATTGCTTCTCCGAGAAGCACTGACAAATAGAAAGGTGACTTGGAAGTCGCGCTGGATTCGGTCCCAACGGGATCCCGGGTGTAGACGCCAAAGTGTGAAGAACCCGTTGTCATGGCTACCGTTTCCCCTGGTCACGGAATACACGCTCTCTAGGATCCGGAAGTGTTTCCTCCGCGACCTCTCAAAAAAGGACGGACGTGTGTGGAGCTTACGTTCATTGGACGATTTCCTCTAGATGCTAAGGCTTCCCAGGCAAAGGGGCGGTTCCGCGTGCGAGGGGCCCGCGGAGGTATGTGATTGGACAAAAGCTGTTACCCATGCCCAATCGGAGGGAGCCACGCTTCGGGCATCGGGCACCGCACCTGGACAGCTCCTATTGGCGGACTGTGGTCCCCCCCGCGAGTCCCCATTGGGTGCCTGGGGTGCGTGGTGCGGTGCGATTGGTGGATTCGTGTTTCCCGTCCCCCGCCCGCGGGCAGTGGGGGTGAAAAGCGGCCTGACCTGCTTGCGGTGTAGTGGGCGGACCGCGCGGCCTGAGGTGTGAGGCTCGGAGCTTGGGGTGGAGGGGTGGAGGCGGCTCCTGCGATCAAAAGGGACCTGATACCCGCCGGCCGCGCGCCATGAGGGCCCTGTGGGTGCTGGGCCTCTGCTGCGTCCTGCTGACCTTCGGTGAGTGATCCTGGAGCCCGGACACCCCCCCCCCCGGCGCGGCCGCTTCTCGAAGGTTCTGGGGGCGTTGGGGAGGGGTACCAGGGCCCGCGGCGGGCCAGCGGGGCCATCGCCTTTCCTCGAAAGAGGCCGAGGGGACTACGTTGGCGCTCTTGCTGCTCTGGGAAGAAAAGAAAGGACGGAGTCGTTTAAATCCCCCGCAGCCCGCGTGGGTCCGCGCCCGGCGGTCGGGGCCGCCCCGGGCGGGGCCTCCCTTGGGCTCTGCCTTCCCCGGCTGCCCTCCCGGAGGGCTCCGGTCCGCAGCCACAGCCTGGGGAGCCCCCGCCCCGCTCCGGGCTTCCGTCGTGCGCGCGCTTCCGTTCTTAGACGTCGGCGGGGTCAGCGGGTCCAGGCCCGATTGCAAGCCCCCTCGCCAGAGGCTGCACGAATCTGGTTCGTGTTGTGACCCGGGCCGGGGCAGGCCGGGATTTGGGCTTTGGTCTGCTTGGGAGCCCCGCGCGGCGGCGCGCAGCACGTGTGGCGGGGGCCCTGAGCCACGCGAGTCGCGGGGGCTCCGTGGGGGCGCCGCGCAAGGCCCGCCTCCCCCTCCTCCGTGCACCGCGCGTGTTTCGCAATCCCTGCCCTTGCCCTGTGTGACCGTGTTCGCTGTCCCCCAGGCTCGGCCCGGGCCGACGACGAGGTGGACGTGGACGGCACCGTGGAAGAGGATCTGGGGAAGAGCAGGGAAGGGTCGAGGACGGACGACGAGGTCGTACAGAGGTCCGTGCTGGTCGGCAGCGCCGCGGGCTCCAGAGATCCCCGTTAAAGCTAATGCTCCCACAATGGGCAGGAAAGTGTTAGCAGGAGCGAGGTGTAGCGCATTATCTAAGAGTCCCTTAGCGTGAGCTTTGGATGAATTCCTTTGAAAACTGTTTTGCTGACTTGCCGTGCAGAGTGCTGGCCCCTTGAGCTTTGTAAGGCCTGAGAGAAGACTTGCAGTGGGGTTTGTACTCGCCGAGTGCGTGCACTGACTGGTTTTCTGACGGGTTTCTGTCAGTGGAGTCTCTGCCGTGGAGCAGTGTGGGTATGGGTATGACTGCTCTTTGGTCAAGTTGGGCAATTTAAGAATCTCGGCGTGACCCTCTGGGAGCAGAGGAGCTGGTACTTGGTGGTCGTCTTGGAAGGCTTCCATTTACCCGTCTAACCCTCAGGACAGTCTTCAGGGGCCCCTTGAGCCGTCAGCACAGAGGCTGTGTTTTTAAAGGTACTAAGCATGCCGTATTTGCCTACCTGATTTCCTTAGAGAGGAAGAAGCCATTCAGTTGGATGGACTCAATGCATCCCAAATACGAGAACTTAGAGAGAAATCTGAGAAGTTTGCCTTCCAAGCTGAAGTTAACAGGATGATGAAACTTATCATCAATTCATTGTATAAAAATAAAGAGGTAAGCAGCCTGGGTTAGGGTGATACTTTGTTTTGTAGATTGGCATACTTGTTTACTTTCGCAGTTAAATACATTTAAGAAATAGTAATCGCAGGTGAACAGTGAAACTGAAATACCAACCTGTGCAGCCAGGACGACTGTTAGACGTTTCCCCTTTGTCCTCTACCCTGCAAGCAGGGCCCTGGCCTGCTGAACAGTCCGCTAAGCTTCGTGGACTTCTTACTGGAAAATCAGGGTGGTGTTTAATTCTCCTTCCAGTCCAGGTATCCTTATAGTTGTAATAGTCCCGTGTATAGGAGCTAATCCTCCTTGTACCAGTGAGCAGAGCCACCCTGAGAAGACTTTAAGGATAAAGAGTGCTTTTTCAAGGTACAGAGGAGACAGGAAGAGTCGACATTAAATTCAGTGTCCTATGTGTCTAATGTAACTATCAAATCTGCCTTCCATTTAGATTTTCCTGAGAGAACTGATTTCCAATGCTTCAGATGCTTTGGATAAGATAAGGCTGATATCACTGACTGATGAACAAGCTCTTTCTGGAAATGAGGAACTAACAGTCAAAATTAAGGTAAGTACAAGAGTTCTGTCATCATTCAAGATATGCTGCACTAACTAGTGAACCCCAAGTCTCAGTAGCTTACCTCAGGAGTCGGTGACCTATGACCTTTGGACCGAATGTGACTTTGCCAAATTTACAAGTGACCTCCAAGTCTCAGTGGCTTACCTCAGGAGCCAGTGACCTATGACCTTTGGACTGAATGTGACTTAGCCAAATTTTTAGAAATTAAATTTTATTGGAGCACAGCCATGCTCATTTTTTTTTTTTAAGGTAGGGGTTTTTTTTGTTTTTGTTTTCATCAGAAATAGACATTTTGATGATTCACTCCCCAAGTACCCATAGTGGTCCCAAGGCCAGACCAGGTGCTAAACACAAGAGCCAGGAACTCAATTCAGGTCTCCCCCGTGGGTGGCGGGAACCCCATCACTTGAGCCATCATCTCCGCCTCCCAAAGACTGGATTAGCAGAAAGTGGAGTCAGGGCAGAGCCAGGTACCAAACCTAGGCTCCGCACATAAAACATGGGCATCTTAACTGCTAGGGCAAATAGCCACCCACTGCCCATTTTTCGTGTGTTATTCTGCTTTTGTGCTGCGGGGCAGAGTTGAGTTATTGTGACTGAGATCATATGACTCAGATAGCCTAAAATATTTACAGTCTGGCCCTTGACAGAAATTTTGCCACCCCCTGGCTTCAGTCATCAGTCCGCAGGCTGCCTGTGGCCTTGGCTCGCCCCCATTCTCACACTGGGACGCAGGCTGGCTGAGCAGCCATCTGGAGTATCGCTGGTTGCCGTGGTGCAGGGAGCTCAGAGGGTCTCTGCGCCAGTTTAGTCAAGGCTGAGTCTGAGCTGCACTCCTGGCTGGCACTTTCAACTCAAGGCCTAAACTAATCACCTGGCTTCACCCACCCAAGAATAGAGGAAGTACAATCCTTCTGTGTTCCTGGAAGGCAGAAAAAAAGGAATAGTGGACATGCATGAGCACCACAAATTCCAGATCCAGGATTCATGCAAGTGTAAAGTCCTTTTGTGTTCTATCCAAAAAAAACCACATTTCTTTTAACAATCGTTTTCTTTACAACTTTGACATTTCAGTCTCTTTCCATTTTATACTGATAGTCATTCAAATACACTGAGCTTTTAAATGTACTGTGTAAAGAAAGATGGTTGTACTTTAAGCTGTGTACATTCTGGAAAAGTCAAAATACTAAATACTATGTAGGAAAATAGTTTTGTTGTCCACATTGGAATTGAAGTGACCCAAAGCTGATACGTGTCAGTGCCTGGCTCAGTGTTGGCATCACATTATGTGCAACTCTGGTCTTGCCTTGCTTTCAGTGCGACAAGGAGAAGAACCTGCTGCATGTCACAGACACTGGTGTGGGAATGACTAGAGAAGAGTTGGTTAAAAACCTTGGTACCATAGCCAAGTCTGGCACGAGCGAGTTTTTAAACAAAATGACTGAGGCACAAGAAGATGGCCAGTCAACTTCCGAATTGATCGGCCAGTTTGGTGTTGGTTTCTATTCTGCCTTCCTTGTAGCAGACAAGGTTATAGTCACATCCAAACACAACAACGATACCCAGCACATCTGGGAGTCCGACTCCAATGAATTTTCTGTAATTGCTGACCCAAGAGGAAACACTCTGGGACGGGGAACAACAATTACGTGAGTATTACTGGTCTCTAATTAGAATTAATGGATAAAGGGAGAATCTGGATTCTCCAGTTCTGGTTCTCTGAGCAAATGATAAATTACGGGCCTTGATTTCCTTGCCTATAAAATGAGGACTCAAATGCTGTCACTTGAGGAAGTACTGTTGCCGTAGACCTAGGGGTAAAGTAGGAAATACGAGTTTTCTTAGGGGAAAGGGCAGATTGGAAGCCTCACAGAGGAAAGACGGCTTGGTCAGTTTTCCAGGAAACAGAAAGGAGTTTAGGCTGTGGAGCATCATGGATAAAGGCATGGAGATTGAGCATGTTGACGGAATGGAGGGAGTTCTCTCGGTGGGTGGTGGTTATTTCTGATCAACTTCTAGAAGATTTCTGAAGGAGGGTGGAGGGAGGTGGGACCAGAGAGAGGAGACCGAGTTGAAACTGTTCAAGGTAGAAATGTGGGGGGCTGAATGGAAGTTACAGAAGGTCTTTGGAAGAGAATGTCTTGGGTTGAGGCCAGTTACAATTTATTTTAAGCTGATAATTCGTGTTTGTGTGGCTGAGACAAACTGTATAGATCTTACTCCTCACAGTAGTTTCTGGTACTTGGAGCACTGAAGTATACAGGGTGACTTTTTTCTTTTAATCCCCCCCCTCCCGAATTTGGAGAAGAAATTGCATTTTAGAGGTTAGTTGACGGGCCAGTCATGCTGGGTTAATAAGAGAACATGCAGACAGCCTTAATTCTTTTCCTCTGAATTCGATTTTAAATTTTTTCTCAATGTTAGGAGTTTAAGTCCTCAATAGGAAAATATATGCCTATCATTTTGAACAGTTTTCTTCATCCTACCACATAGCATTTTCTATCTTCATTGTCACATATATATTTCTTTTAGCAAAGACTAATTAGGGGACCACATTTTAGTGTTTTGCTAATCTCTTGTTACCCATTTGTCTTTCCCTGTGTACCCATCTCCACATGTCCAGACGCCATTAGGAGATATCACTAAGTGAAACCCCAGTGTTCTCTGTGTTTCAGACCTTGTGAGGAAGATAGCTGCTTCACTGCTGTGGAGAGGTGGAAAATGATCTATCCCCGACACTGTTGCCCCAGGCTCCCTGGCTGTAAACCTCAGGAGAGCAAACATTTTGTTGGCAGTTCCATCCCCAGAACCCAGCAGTTGACTGACAGATTCCACAGTACTTCAGAAAGTTGGAGACAGTGACATTAAACATTAAGTTCATTTTGCTACAAAAAATTTGGAAACTCATGCATAATACATTCTCCAAATACTTTTTGAAAATCCCTCTTTCCTTCCCCGTTTTAAACCTTTCTCACCTCATTCTTCCCTGTCAATGTGTATTAATGTTCAAGTGTTTGTAGGGGAGGAGAGGAAGGCAGGTGGTGTCACCATACCCTGTCTTCTAGCACATACTCCCCACCCCCATGTACATCTGAGCTGCTTGAAAAAAGGATAAAGTGGGTCCTCGAAACGCACAGAACCAATACCAAGATGTGCAGGTGCACAGTCCCTCACGTGAAGTGCGAACTGTGCATTTAGCATTCTATATACATCAGATCGTCTCTAGGCTACTTCGACTACCTGATTCAGTGTGAATCCTATGTCAGTTGTCATTGTATTGTTTAGGGACTAATGACAAGAAAACAGCATGTCAGTAAGACACAACCATTTTAGGGCTGATCGTTCTGAATGCAGAGTGCACAGCAGCTGCAGCAGAACATGGCTGATCCCAGCGGTTGTGTCTGCTGATGCTGAACTGCTGCTTCATCTTCAGTGCGTGGTGACGCTAACCACCTTTCCATTGAAATAAGCAGCAAGGGGCAGCGCCGTGGCTCACTTGGCTAATCCTCCACCTGCAGCGCCGGCATCCCGATTGGGCGCTGGGTTCTAGTCCCGGTTGCTCCTCTTCCAGTCCAGCTCTCTGCTGTGGCCTGGGAAGGCAGTGGAGGATGGTCCAAGTGCTTGGGCCCTGCACCCGCATGGGAGACCAGGAAGAAGCTCCTGGCACCTGGCTTCTGGCTGGCGCAACACCAGCTGCAGCGGCTATTTGGGGAGTGAACCAACGGAGGGAAGACCTTTCTCTCTGTCTCTCTCACTTTCTGTAACTCTACCTGTCCAAAAAAAAAGGGCAGCAAAATCATGGTGGTAAACCCAATGGGTTTCTTCTTGATTTTAAGCTCAGGAGCCTGTAGGCTATCACGTGTCACAGCTCTGCTGTATCAGCTTAAAAATAGCCATAGAGGGCCAGCTCTCTGCTGTGGCCCGGGAAGGCAGTGGAGGATGGCCCAGGTGCTTGGGCCCTGCACCCCAAGGTAGACCAGGAGAAGCACCTGGCTCCTGGCTTCGGATCAGTGCCGTGCGCCGGCCGCGGCGGCCATTGAAGGGTGAACCAATGGCAAAAAGGAAGGCCTCTCTCTCTGTCCACTCTGCCTGTCAAAAAAGAAAAAAAGAAAAAAAAAATAGCCGTAGATGATACATGAGTATGTGCCCCAGTGAAACTTACTAGGGTGCCAGCTACAATTTGTTTACCCTTTGCCTAGATCTCACTTCAGGGCTCATGCATCTAATTGCCTTTTAAATACCTCTACCTAAGGTGTTTAAACCAGCAACTAAAACTGAACCCCTCAAGAATCCCCTACCACTAGGACTTCTGTATGCTGAGACCAGAGACCCAGTCATCTCACTAGGCTGTGTCCTTACCATATCCTGTGTACCACTAAACTATAAACCTTTGCAACAGAAGAGAACAGTAGCTATCTCACCTCCCATGTTTACTGAGAGCACAGACATCAAGATAAGATAGGGCCACCTGTGCCTGAGAGTGTGCAGTGGTTTTTCCTTATTTTTGATGGATGGAGGACAGGTTTGTAGAAGCAGCAATAAGAAGGAAGAATAAGCAGTGCTACAGTTCCCAATGTGGGAATGATTAAAACGAGCTTTGCCCAGTAGAACTCTATGCAGAGCAGCAGTGCTCCGTACCTGCACACTCCAGTGTGGCCACCTGTGGCTGTGCAGCTGTGAAACTGGGCTTGTGAGTCTTACTCCGAGTCACATGGGGCTGATGGCTACCATTTTTTGGATGGTAGAGAAACAATTATTCAGCTTAGTTTTTCTTTTTTAGGGAATTTGTTTTTACTAATTAGAGAGAGGTCCCTATAATAATTGTTACTTTTAAAATAACAGCTGTGAGTGTTGAAATAATTCCATTTTTTGTCAGAATGTTTCAGTGTCTCACCTTGAGAAATGAAAATCCTGTCCACTCAGAAGGTTGGGAACATTTTCACTTTTACTTGAAGCTAAGGATGTTCTCCACTGAGGGAATGCAGGAGGGTCTTCCCTTGTCCCATGCCCTGAAAGGCAAGATATTTAGTTCACAAACCCTCACTGGTGAGGCAGTTCTTAACATCAATAATGGAGCCATCCTGAATTACACAGAACAGTTGATTGTTACCGTTATCAAGATACTTGAATTTCTAATCAGAGCATCTAAACCTTGAATATTTCCAACCATCTTATTTTCCTGTTGCAGCCTTGTCTTAAAAGAAGAAGCATCTGATTACCTTGAATTGGATACAATTAAAAATCTTGTCAAGAAATACTCACAGTTCATAAACTTCCCTATTTACGTGTGGAGCAGCAAGGTAAATCCATATTGATAATATGTGTACAGTAGTACATGCAAATTTTAAATGTTTAACACTAAATGAAGGTTAAATGTGGCTCTGGGAGTTAAGGATCCCTTCAGGGTTTTCCTACCAAAGACCTTTTTGTTATTTTTCAAGTGTTGCTTCATATCCATAGACAAAGTGAGAAATCATTACCCAGAGTTTACCTGTGATCCCACTTTCTGCATAGACGGAGACGGTCGAGGAGCCCGCGGAAGAGGAGGAGGCAGCAAAAGAAGAAAAAGAAGAAGCCGATGACGAAGCTGCAGTAGAAGAAGAAGAAGAAGAAAAGAAACCAAAAACTAAAAAAGTAAGTCTGCTTCATCTCCCACGTAGAATGTGTAGAAGGAACCTGAATGCGCACGTGATTGGATTTGAGCCTCAGTTTTCAAAGTCCCTTTTGCCAGGTGGCCCAGCCTTTAGAACCATGGCCACCTTTATTTGTGTGCTGTCCTCCCATAGAAAGATTCAAGCAGCGAGCAGACCATGTTTATGAGTCATTTTCTGACTTCCGTGTGTTGCCTAGGACCAGTGGCTAGTGTGTTCTGAATTTTAAAATTCCTAACACTTTCTGAATCTTTTGTCCTTTTACTTGTGGGATTAATTATAAAAATAGTTCTCTGGCTTATTCAGGTAGCAGAGCAGGTACCGGTGCTGATTGTTGAGAAATGTTTATGAATCTGAATTTAAAGTCATTTAAAAGGAATATATAATAGGTGTTTCTTTATAACCTCAAATATTTTCAAGAAACAACATCTTAACTCATTAATTGGCTTTTTTATTAGCTATGTTAACCAACTTCCTTTGTCTATTAAATATTGGCCTTAAATGTTGGGGAAACCAATTTATTTTTAAGTTTTTGATCCAATAGGTAGGAGCTATCCTAGATAACCAATACCTTTGGTACATTACATAGTCTTTTGAAATTTGCTTAAGCTGTGGTTCATGCTAGAATAACCATTGACGATTGCTAAGAGGCTAATCAAATACTGTAACTTCAGGTTGAGAAAACAGTCTGGGATTGGGAACTTATGAATGATATCAAACCAATATGGCAGAGACCATCAAAAGAAGTAGAAGAAGATGAATACAAAGCTTTCTACAAATCATTTTCAAAGGTAAATATTATTTAAAATTCCCTAGCTTCAGGTTATTAATGAGTAGGCAAAATAATCACTGTGTTGAATATAGTATACAACCTTGAATGAGGTGGTCTGTCCCCATTTTACCCAATCAGAAGATTCAATAGAAGACCTTTAGGCCAACTAGAATAGGTCTACTTTTTTTCTTCTTTTTTAGTATTTATTTCATTTATTTGAAAGGCAGAGTTACGGATCTTCCATCTGCTGGTTCACTTCTCAGATGGCCAAAATGGCCAGAACTGGGCCTGTCCAAAGCAAGAAGCTTCCTCTGTGTCTCCCACGTGGGTGCAGAGCCTCAAACACTTGGGCTGTCTTCAGCTGCTTTTCTCAGGCCATAGCAGGGAGTTCTGGATCCAAAGTGGGGCAGCTGGAACTCAGACCAGCACCCATATGAGATGGCAGCTTTAATCCACTACACCACAATGCCGTCCCAAGAGCAGGTCCATTAGGACCACAGGTGAAGTAGTCCTGAATCATAATTTACCAACTTAATCATAATTAAAAATACATTTAAATTTTACATGAGCCTTTGAGGTTAGTTTGTCACTAGAGACAGTCTGAGAGTAATTGGTTTCTAAAACATGTCATTTTTACTTACACTGAATTTTAATACTTCTCTACCTCAAAATCAAGATACTACACAGGTGTTTGATGCCGGGGTTAAGACACAACTTGGGAACCTCGCATTGCATTTTGGAGTTGCCTGGCTCCACTTTCAATCCCAGCTTCCTGCTCATATACAGTTTGGGAGGCAGCAGCTGATGGCTCAAGTGCAAACAGTTTCCTTTTTCATCCTGTGTATTTGATAACACTTAAATTATTCTGAGAAGGACTCCATGGGCTCAGATTGTCAAAGGGTCTGTGTTAACAAGATTAAGTACCACCTACATTAGTGTTAAACTTTGATTTCTACCACAAAACCCATAAAACATGAAATCACGTTGTCAAATGGCTTTTAATGTCATTTTTACAGAGCTTGCTTGCAGCATCAAACATTGTGAGATTATAGGCCTAGGAATAGTTACTCAATCTGTTTCCTTGCCTGTTTTCTCTTAATGATCTCTTCTTGTGACTTTTCATCTAAAACTAGCACTGATATTACTTCAAGCTAATGTCTCCCCACATAACACTTTACACAAAGAACAGAATGCGATAATAGTCACACAGCTAAATGAAACTTCATAGATGCAGAGTATGTTTGTTCTTTATTCCATGTCTGCTGAGTTTCAGCTCTTGAATCTCCCTTGTCCTGTCTCCATGTTCATTTCCATGAACGCTAATGTCAGTGTTTATAAACATTGAGGTACAGCAGCTATATTAGAAATATGAGCCACATCTGTGATTTTAAGTTTTTTAGAAACTATAGTAAATTGGAACATTAAAATTCATTTTAATTTAACCCAAAATAGTGTTGTTTCAGCATGTAGTTAGTATAAGAAATTAATAAGACATTTCATATTCTTGTTTGATTTGTATTATGTCTTCAAAATGTATTTTACAGTCTCAATTCACACTAGCCACGTTTCAAGTGCTCAGTAGCCACATGTGGGTCCAGTAATGGATAAAGCAGATAGAGGGTGTTTCCGACTTTATGCCTTCACATAGCTCTTTAGTTCACTGCTAGACACCGAACCACGTCGGAGAACTCTGTCCTTCCTCAAGTGCACTCAGGAAGGGTTAGGCATGATTTTTGTTGTTTAGACGGGGTGATGGTTTTTCTGTCATGTCATGTTCTTTCATACTTGTGGAAGCTAGCAGACAATTCACTAGTCCAGCCTTCCCCGAGTTTAGACACTAGTCATGTTTGTGACAGTCATCAAAGCCAGTCATCTAACCAGTTGGAATTGTGATCTTGCTTCTCCAGGATAGCATCCCCACTCTTTGTTCATTAAACACCAAGCTGAATGTGTATAGTGCTTAGCCTTTGCATGGTTTTTCCTGTGCCTTTTGAATGACTAAGAGATGAATTTTTCATAGGAAAGTGATGACCCCATGGCCTATATCCACTTCACTGCTGAAGGAGAAGTTACCTTTAAATCCATTTTATTTGTACCTACATCTGCTCCACGTGGTCTGTTTGACGAATATGGATCTAAGAAGAGTGATTACATTAAGGTGAGTCTTAAGTAGCATCGAGTGAACTTAAAATTTGAAAACAGTGTGCAGAAGGTGACATCCATGTGGCCTCTCCCTAGCTCTACGTGCGCCGGGTGTTCATCACAGATGACTTCCATGACATGATGCCTAAGTACCTGAATTTTGTCAAGGGTGTTGTAAGTACTGGAGATGGGGTTTAGGGGTATTGGCCTGGGGCGCTGGCAGGATTGGGGTTGTTTGGCTTTGCTGTTCTCATTGCTCAGTGACCTTTCTTTGCCATCTGAAGGTGGACTCGGACGACCTCCCCTTGAATGTTTCCCGTGAGACCCTCCAGCAGCATAAACTGCTTAAGGTGAGCACTGTCTGTGCAAAGGAACCGGCCACAGCTGGTGGGAGGTTCAGGACAGACCCCGTGAGCACAATAACCAGATTTTGAGTCTGGTTCTAACTTGTGAGTTGAGGAAGTTCCTTTCACTCGGATTATCAGGTCTTGAAAATCTGTTTCCTTCCTTCCTTTTTCCTTCTCCAACATTGAATAAAATAGCAAACAGAGAGGAGTTAAAAGAATCATCCAGTGAGTAGCCAAGTACACCCACTGCCTGGTCCACGGTTAATGTCTTATCTTACAGGCTTTACCCCATAAGCTGTTCATTTGTTAAATCTTTCCTTAAACCTCCCTCCCCAGTCCCAACCGTGCCTCCATGAGTACAATATTCTTGGGTTTGTAAATTTGAAAGTAGCCTATTTTTTTATTCCCTTTATGTAGATCTAGAAAGATAGCGAATTTTAAAGTTAGACTGTAGAGTTCAGGCCATCTTGTGACTGTTGCCACTGGCAGTTTCGGCGCAGTCAACACAGTGTTTTCCCTGTTACCTGCCCCTTGATAAGTGGCAGTGACAATCCCTGTCTTTGTATTGTGGGTCACAACTCCCCTGGTACCTCACATTTTCAGAAGTTCTACATGAACTTCTCTAATGGGTGATTATTTGATTTTGTTTAGGTGATCAGGAAGAAGCTTGTCCGTAAAACTCTGGACATGATCAAGAAGATTGCTGATGAGAAATACAACGACACTTTCTGGAAAGAATTCGGTACCAACATCAAGCTTGGTGTAATTGAGGATCACTCCAATCGAACACGTCTTGCTAAACTGCTTCGATTCCAGTCTTCCCACCACCCAACTGACATTACTAGTCTAGACCAGTATGTGGAAAGAATGAAGGAAAAACAGGACAAAATCTACTTCATGGCTGGGGCCAGCAGAAAAGAGGTAAGGTGAACTTCCATGTTCAGGGACTGTGATAGGCAGCTAAGGATTTCTAGCCAGCTCTTGAGGGGAGAAAGAAAGGGATAGTTAGCATTTGTGTAACTGGAGTAATTACGAAGCCTGAACAGTCACTAATGGAAAGTGACGTCCTCTGCCATGCAGTTCTTCACATGTAAGGCAGAGTTAATACCAGATACGCACAGCTAATGGGGTGAGAGAGTGAGCCGTAGCCATAGCCATAGCCATAGCCATAGCCAGACTTGTAAATGTGTCACTGCCCTTCTAGGCCGAATCGTCTCCATTTGTTGAGCGGCTTCTGAAGAAGGGCTATGAAGTCATTTACCTCACAGAACCTGTGGACGAATACTGCATTCAGGCCCTTCCTGAGTTTGATGGGAAAAGGTTCCAGAATGTGGCCAAGGAAGGGGTGAAGTTTGATGAAAGCGAGAAAACGAAGGAGAGTCGTGAAGCAACCGAGAAAGAATTTGAGCCTCTGCTCAACTGGATGAAAGACAAAGCCCTCAAGGACAAGGTATTTCCCTGGAATTGACTCACTGAAAATGTTAGCGCCTGTGAGAGAGAAATTGTTCTGACCACAAACAGAGCTGCAGCTAGTTTCTTTGTAACCTTTAAAAATGGGGAAGAACAACGTTTAATAATGTAACTATGGAGAGGAGGAACTGCAGAATATTTTCTGTGGTATCATACTGCTTTTATAAAAGTTTTTGTGTTAAATTTTGTTTTTAAAAGTTGATGTTTTAAGTATTTCTGATGAAAGAATTCAGATTACTAAATGATAGTATCTAAGCATTCGTAAACAAAAGCCCCGTTTATGACCCATGCTGTGAAGTCTTACAAAGTCCAAGTACAGTGATAGAATGACCTTACCTGTTGATGTCTAATGTTTGGTTTCTTGTCCTAAGATTGAAAAGGCTGTGGTGTCTCAGCGCCTGACCGAGTCTCCGTGTGCTCTGGTGGCCAGCCAGTACGGATGGTCTGGCAACATGGAGAGAATCATGAAAGCCCAGGCCTACCAAACGGGCAAGGACATCTCTACAAAGTAAGCATCGGCGGGGTGGGGGGTGTCTACCACTTGTTCTCTACCAAAGTTTACATAACAAAGGGATTCTATGTTAGGTTGGTCAGTCTTTGACTCATGATTTTATTGTTTTATATTCAGATGGAAATTTTCTTAAACTATTACATATCATTACTTTTGTATTAGACTATATGCTTGGCCTGGACTTCACATTTTTAACAAATGTTAATGGTTAACGATAATAACAGTTCTCAGGTAGGGCCTCTATAAATTGTGCTCTGCAGCCACCTGACATATACCTTTAGTACATTAAGTTACAGAAACCCAAACAGTATGTCCTACCAAATAAAGGGGTCAAGGACTACAAATGAGCAAATATGAGGGTGCTAAAACAACTCATGGGAAACTTGAAATAAAAGGCAATGAATGGGTCGGCGCCTCGGCTCAGTAGGCTAATCCTCCGCCTTGCGGCGCCGGCACACTGGGTTCTGTCCCGATTGCCCCTCTTCCAGGCCAGCTCTCTGCTGTGGCCAGGGAGTGCAGTGGAAGATGGCCCAAGTGCTTGGGCCCTGCACCCTATGGGAGACCAGGAGAAGCACCTGGCTCCTGCCTTCGGATAGGCGCGGTGCACCAGCCACAGCGGCCATTGGAGGGTGAACCAACGGCAAAGGAAGACCTTTCTGTCTCTCTCACTGTCCACTCTGCCTGTCAAAAAAAAAAAAAAAAAGGCAATGAATGCAGTGGCAGGCATTTAGCCTCACAGTTAAGACATCCACACCCCACCTCATAGAACCTGGGTTTGATTCCCACCTCTGTTCTAACTGCAGCTTCCTGCTAATGCAGACCCTGACAGGCAGCAATGATGGCCCAAGTTTTTCTAAGATTTTGACAGGTAGGGTTACCGACAGAGGGAGAGACTGAGAGAAAGGTCTTCCATCCACTGGTTCACTACCCAAATGGCCACAACAGCCAGAGCTGGGCCGATCAGGAGCCAGGAACTCCTTTGGGTCTCCCACGCAGGTGCAGGGGCCCAAGCACTTGGGCCATCTTCTGCTTTCCCAGGCCGTAGCAGAGAGCTGCATCAGAAGAGGAGCGGCCAGGACTAGAACCAACGCCCCTATGGGATGCTAGTGCCGCAGGCAGATGAACTTATTGCAGCACAGCGCCAGCTCCTAGAGAGTTTGGTGTTTTACTTGGTGGTTAAGACGGAGCTTTGGGATGTCCACATCCTATATCAGAGTGCTTGGGTTCAAATTCTAGCTCCACTTCTCAATCCAGCTTCCTGCTAACAGGCACCCAGGGAGGCAGCTGGTAATGGCCCAAGTGTTTGGGTTCCTGCCATTCATGTAGGAGACCTAGATTTCCAGGCTTCCATCTTCAGCCTGGTCCAGCCCTTGCTGCTGCAGGCACTTGGGCAGTGAACTAGCAGATGAAAGAGCTGTCTTTTGTCTCTCTCTGCCTTTTAAGTAATAAAGTCTTGATCATAACTACATTTTCCTTGAATAGTTTCTGAAGCTCCCTTAAATTTGAACTCAAAGGACCAAATACTAGCAGTGTAGTGAGTCTTTGGTACTCTGATTTTCAGGAAATGTGATGGTCCAGGTTTGTATTTTACTGTCAGAGCGATGGCCTCTAAAATGACCTCTTTCGTGCTTTCTGCCATCTGGAAGATCTTCATTAGCTACCTAGTCGTCACGATTTTTTCCCCCCGAGGACTAGTTTAACGATTCTTCTTTTTGAAGCCATTTCTCACAAGTGTACTGTGCTTTGTTCATGATTCCAAAACTGTATATATGTGCATGTTCACACACATTCACATGTCACTTAGCAGGGATTTATGTTGAGTAATGAGTTGTTAGGTTCACCATGAGATGTTGCTGTGCTGTGCCTGACTATATAAATGATAACATAATCACCAGTGTATGGTATATACGTTACTAAAATTCTAACTTGTGAATGTTGTCACTTGATGGTTGCCATCTAAAACTTACCTACCTATTTCATTAAGTGATTGATAAATGACCACCATTCAGTAAACATTTGAGCACTTACTGTATCTATTCACTGGTAGTCAAAAGGAGGCATTGCTCGTCAGGAGTCCAGATGACAGATGAAGTCATCTAATAAGCCCTGTGGATGCAGGTGCACCAGGGTAAGGACAGATGTCATTCATCCCTGCGGTACACTCTGTCATCTGACCACGCCTGCTTCCCTTTCAAAGGGAGCAATACACGAACTTGTGGATTTTTTTTCAAGAGATTCTCTGATTATGAAAGGATAAGTGGAATGTATGAACCCTAAAATTAGATAGGCTTCACTAATGTTGACTTTTCTCACTTAACAGTTACTATGCCAGTCAAAAGAAGACATTTGAAATCAATCCCAGACATCCACTGATCAGAGACATGCTTCGACGAATTAAGGTATTGACCATCCTGTTACTTGTTCTTTTAATTTGAACACTTTGTACATTTTAATATTAATCAAGTGACGCTTCTGCTGTTTCAGGAAGATGAAGATGACAAGACTGTTATGGATCTTGCTGTGGTTTTGTTTGAAACAGCGACACTTCGGTCAGGATATCTTTTACCGGACACTAAAGCATATGGAGATAGAATAGAAAGAATGCTTCGCCTCAGCTTGAACATTGACCCTGATGCAAAGGTTTGTGCCTCCAGCCTTTGCACACTTGCTGACTGGCTGGTCTCTTTCCTCCCTCCTTTCTTTCCTCCCTCCTCCTCTTCCTTCCTGAGGCAGCCGCTCATGATTAAGTGATGGAACTTAGACGTCCACCTAATCTCCACTTTCTGAAACAGTTCATTGAACGTTTGCATCACCAGAGTGACAGACACTGCACTAGAAACTAGAGAGGAATTCCCCTTCTGCATTTTCTTCTCACCCGCCTCCCTTCATTAGCTGGACTGTTAACTCTTAGTGAGATTGGCTCTCTAGTTCCGGGATCTCACACGTGAGCTTTCACACAGTAAGCAAAGCGCAGACAGATCCAAGGCATTGATGGGCTTGTAAATGTGCTCTTAGGTGGAAGAAGAACCCGAGGAGGAGCCAGAAGACACCACAGAAGACACCGAGCAAGATGAAGAAGAAGAAATGGATGCTGGCACGGATGAAGAGGAACAGGAACAGGAACCAGAAAAGGTATGTCGGAACAAGACGGCACTTGGCTTTGTAGTTCTGTAAGCAACACAGTGCTAACTGTAAGAAGTCAGATCAAGTCTTAAAATATCTGAAGGCAGGTATCTAATATCAACTCTGAACTTTTAGCAAAATACTGTTTTCTGTCAAGTGTTTAATTTCACTTTATTTTAGCCAACCATTCTTGAGATGTTTTTAAAAAGAATTTTCCTTAGCTACTCCTTGCTACTTGAAAGTATTCTGCCTTACTACCTAGCTACATTAGGTTCATTTTATTTGTTGGTTGTGTTCAAAGGCCATTAATCTTGCTAGTGAGTTCTAAACTTGAGTTCAGGCCCGCAGCTGTAATTTTGCAAACAGACCGGGCCCTTTGGTTTTGTTCATACATGAACATTCTGTAAGCCACAGTTTTTTCTGCTAGCCTTTAACATTTTCTGGTTTCTGTTTTCACAGAAATCGACAGCTGAAAAAGATGAATTGTAAGTTATACTCACCATTTGGATCCTGTGTGGAGAAGGAATGTGAAATTTAAGTCCTTTCTTTTGGGAGAGACTTGTTTTAGATGCTCCCCCAACTCCCTTCTCCCCTGCACTGTAAAACGTCGGGATTTTGGGTCACAGGAAAAAGTGGGTTTTTTAGTTGAATTTTTTTTAACATTCCTCATGAATGTAAATTTGTACTATTTAACTGACTTCTTGGTGTAAAATCTTGTCATGTGTAAAAAAATAAAAAAGATCCCAAATACCCAGTGTCTTGTTTATGGTTTTATAATATATAGCATGGCAACTGTCTTACTCAGCTGATTTTCTTTAAATCATGACAACTTGGATTTGCACTGGGGCATAATAGATTAGGCTGCCACTTGGAAGGTCTATACCAGCATCCCAAATCAGAATGCTGGTTTGAGTCCCAGCTGCTCCGCTTCCTGCCCAGTTTCCTGCTATTGCCCTGCGAAGGCAGCAGATGATGGCCCCTCCACTAATCTGGGACACCCAGATGGAGTTCCTAACTCCTGGCTTCATCAGGCCCAGCTCCAGCTCTTGTGACCATTTGGGAAATGGAACCAGTAGATGGAAGATCTTGCTGTGTTTGTCTCTCCCTCTCTGCTACTATGCCTTTCAAATAAAAATTGTTGTCAAAATGAACTGGGATTCTTCTTATAAAAGTAAGTTTGTCTGAAGAAAAGTTTTGTTAAAAGTTTGGGTTAGAAGCCTAGAAGTTAAGACACTACATGCCCTCTCAGAACTCCTGCATTCATGGTTGGCATTGGTGGCGCAGCATGTTAAGCTGCCATCTGCAGTGCTGGGATCCCATATGGGTACCGATTTGAGTCAGCTACTCCACTTCCAATCCAGCTTCCATCTAATCCCTTGCGCGAAAGACAGCCCAAGTTCTTGAGTCCTGGCACTCATTTGGGAGACCTGGAAGAAGCTCCTGGTTCCAGCTTTGGCCTGGAAAGCCCTGGGCTGTTGTGGCCATTTGGGAATAAATCAGTGGGTGGAAGATCTGTCTCCCTCTCAAATAAATCTTAAACAAACCTGGTTCAATTCTCAACTCTCTTTCTTTACAACTTCCTGTCAATGGCACACCCTGGGAAGGGGTAGGACCAGGCTCAACCTGCATTCTTGCCACCTGGATAGCCAACTCCTGCCTCCAGCCTCAGCTGTGAGCATGAACTCTGTCTCAAAAATTAAGAGATTTTACTTAAATTTTTTTTTTAACACCTATAGGGTGAAGATCATGTTTATTACTGAATCCTGAACTCCATGTAGATTGTTCTTTCCATGTTCACTTTCCAAGAGGTGGATCTTCACATTCCCTTCAGTTTTGAGTGTGGGCTAGGTTCAGTGATGGCCTGCTACAGAACAGTATGGAAAAGGAGGACCTGAACAGGAGAAACCTGGCATATACTGCCTTAACCAAGCGGTGCCACTGTCTGCAGTGATGTCATGTGCCCCACAACAGGAGGTGAGAAGGGCATTTCACCTCTGGAATTCTTCCCAAAACCCATAACCTCAGCATCAAAAGAATCATCAAACAGGTATAGAATGTATAAGCTATATTACTAGGTTTAAAGTCATGGAAAATGCTAAGATTCACAGACTGGAGATCAAGGATACACTACAACTAAAGGTAGTGCTGTATCCTGGAATAGAAGAGGGGATAAATGGAAAAACAGGTGAAATCCAAATAAAGTGTAGTTAACAGCAGCATAGCAATATTGTCTCTTAACTTTGATGTATACAGGGATACTCCCAAAAGTTCATGGAAAAGAGCTGAAATATAAAAAGTGGAAATCCATGCAGTTTTTTCCTAAAAAACTTTTGAAGTGCCCTTGGTATAGAAACAGGTTACTGCAGTTTATAGCAACTGTTGACTGCAACTCTTTTTGCAATTTTGTGTAAATCTAAACATTCCAAAAGTAAGTTTACCTTTAAAATCACCCACAATCCTACAGAGATAACAATAACCACTGAGTGAAGACTAGATGAAGCTGTCATTTGTGGGAAAACAATGTCCCTAATTTCACTAGTCAATCGTATAACCCTGTGGAATGGTGGGACTTTTTTTCCATCTTTGGAGAACATGTGTTACATCCTCAAACAATGTATATTAGAAAATTCTGCAAAAACCTAATTCACGTAGTTACAGTACACGATTTCAGCTTACAGATTAATATCATCTCGTACCCCTTTCAGTGTTTGTTGTAGTTCTCTTGGTCTCATTCTTTTTCCCTCCACCTTAAGGTATTTTTCTAGCATTAGTCTGCACTACCTACCCACTTTGACATTACCAAATTCCTTACTGTTTTTAAAACTGCCCTGCTGCTTTTCCTCTTAGGGAAACAGAATGGCAGCTCAGTCATGGGACGCCCACTACAACAGAACAGCTTCTGACAGTGCTATATTAACTGTTACAACGTTTCCATTTTTTTGGCCGCTGAATTATTTTTAGTGAATGTTCTTGTCATGTCATACATTCAAGTAGTGACGTCTGACACTTGTTCCTCAGAATCCTATAATAACAAATTCTAATTTTCTACTGTTCCCAGCGAGAAACCAAAAACATTCTGCTCCCTCCGTTTTTGATAAAAAACTAGCAGCTTTTACATGTCTCTTGCACAAAACCTTGCTTAACTGGCCTAATTAAATTGCCACACAGGCTGCAACAGACTTAAGAAAGACTAATCTAGTACTGCTTTAACTTTTGACGAACATGACTTGGTTCTCCAGGAAGCACTGAGATGGAGTTCCACACACAGGATGCTTACTAACGAGCGCCCTTGGAGCAGCATCTGTAGCAGGAAAGCAAGTGAGATGGAGCAGTGAGAAGTTGAGCAGCAGCGTAGGCCCAAAGAGCACCTCGCTAAACCTCCAGGGGAGATGTGGAACCAAAACAGAGCCCATGGGGTGCTGAAATGGCCACGCCGCTCTGCCCCCACCTTCGTCACTGGACACAGGGCTCTTCAGGAGACTTGGTTTTGAGCAAGGCCGTTCTGCCTGGGGCAGTCCGTGGTGAAGGCATTCACTCACAACACTCTTGGCACTGCAGCCACCCGTCTCTCCTTGGGGAATCTGGATGGAGCATTTCTGCACCCACCACCATGCACATTTCCCAGAGAGAGGTCAACTTCAACACAGGAAGAAAATATGTATCTTGGTGAAAGTCACTTAGACCAGCACTTACTAAAATAAAGATGGCATTTTTACTTTAGGTGGATTTTTATCAGTTATAAAAATTGTTCAACATCATGAAGTCCTGTCTTGTAGGAGAGTAGGGTTCAAGTCACGACTCTTCCTTGGATCCTTTACTCTGTTCCTGTAAACAGAAGCTAAGGGAGGTGCTTCTGCAGTACAGTTCACTGCACTCACTGGAGACGAGGGTCATCCCTTGTGCACAAACTGGCCAGGAGGGGCAGGTCCTTTCTTCATGCAAAAGTGAGCGATGCCGGGCCCTTTGTTCTGGAAGTGCTGAGGGGCTCCTCAATACTATCTTCAAATGCATGATCAATCACCAACACCGCGTCCACAGGGCTTCCTCCCTGAGTTCCAACCGAGGAAGCTGTGCAACTAGATCTGAGTTACTAATCCTTTGGAAGCCATTTTCTAAGTCCTGTAATTTCTTTTTTTATTTTATTTTTTGACAGGCAGAGTGGACAGTGAGAGAGAGAGACAGAGAGAAAGGTCTTCCTTTGCCGTTAGTTCACCCTCCAGTGGCCGCCGTGGCCGGAGCGTTGCTGCCAGCGCACCGTGCTGATCCGAAGGCAGGAGCCAGGTACTTCTCCTGGTCTCCCATGGGGTGCAGGGCCCAAGGACCTGGGCCATCCTCCACTGCACTCCCTGGCCACAGCAGAGAGCTGGCCTGGAAGAGGGGCAACCGGGACAGAATCCGGCGCCCCGACCGGGACTAGAACCCGGTGTGCCGGCGCCACAAGGCCGAGGATTAGCCTAGTGAGCCACAGCGCCGGCTTAAGTCCTGTAATTTCAAAAGGTCAAGACTTCTAGTCTCAAGCTTCTTGCAATTGGTAGCTGCAGCAAGCTTCACCATTTGCAAAGCATATAATTTTTTTTTTTTTCAAGAAAATAGCAGTCAAGTTCACATAAGTAAAACAGCGGCAAACAGCAGTCCCAACTCAAAACCATCTTCTACTTCAAAATCTCGGGCCTCTCACTAGGGTCAGCTCCCACTCATTTGTCACTGACAGAATCGGAAGTCCTTTGGTACTGAAAGCATCCAATAAGGCACCAAATGGCATGGTGGCAGAAAATAAAATCAAAGATCTCACATTTGGGGCTGGAAATAAATCAGTTCATTCAGTTGCCTTGTTAAACTAAAAAGCACTGACTATAGAAAATGAAACAAGTTTCGTGTGCACTTGAGGATTTAATATTGAAGATCTCAACACAGGTCACAAACCCCCTCATGGAGCTACCCGCTAACTGGCGGGGAAAGAACCCTCAACATCATCTTTAAGAAAGCAGAATTCTGAGATGGTCCTGCCCTGAGCAGAACCCACCTGCTCTATAATTTACTTTAGTCCTGAATGCAGTCAGGAAGGGTTGAAATGTTGGATTTCGTTTCCTAGGGCTGTTGAAACCAGGCGGCTCACAACACAGAGACTGACCCTCTCTGTTCCGAAGGCTGGGAGAGTGAAGTCCGGGAATCAGCAGGGCGTGCTCACGCATCCTTGGCTTCCAGCGGTGGTGCTCAACCCTGGGTGTTTCTGCTTTAGCTGCGTGACTGGCCTCTGCCTCTGTGCAAACATGGCGGCATTTTCCTCTTGGAACAAAGACGATCCATTTGGGATTAGGGTCCATCCGACACCTCATCTTAACTCAGTCCCATTTGCAAAGACTCTATTTCCAAATGAGGTCACACCCCCAAGTGCTGGAGGTGAGGGTTTCAACAGTTTTCTAGGAGATACAATTCAACTTACCACAGTGCCCATTAAAGACATTCAGTTACTAAAACATACTTTACAGGAAACATTAAATGCCAATCTTGTTTTTTTGGTTTTCAGGGATTTCTCAGAATTGGCAGAGAACTTGTAAAAGACCCAGTCACACAAAGGTTATACTTTTGTTATATATAAATAATACTTTATAATATTTAGTGAAATATTAACTTCACACCATTAGCATTCATTGTCAATATTACTTTTATTATACTTAATTTATAATCCCCATTTGCCATTGTAATCAAACTCATTCAGAATTATAACATCATGGTGTTCAAGATTAAGTATCTTCCAGACCTCATTCAGGAGGCTGACAAGAAGCACTTGAACAATTTACAAGAATTACTGGTGAGTTCAATTAAATTTCCATGTATCAGTTAATATCTACAAAGCACCTTCTCTTGCAGTTAGCATTGGACGGCAGCTCAAAAAAAAAAAGCAGTTTTATGGCCTGGGAAAGCAGTAGAAGATGGCCCAAGTCCTTGGGCCCCTGCACCTGTGTGGGAGACCCAGAAGAAGCTCCTGGCTCCTGGCTTCGGATCGGTGCAGCTTCGGCCATTGTGGTCATCTGGGGAGTGAACCAGCAGATGGAAGACCTCGATCACTCACTCGCTCGCTCTCTTGCTCTCTGCAACTCTGCTTTTCAAATAAATAAACCTTTAAAAAGTAGTTTGACTCAATATTAAAATACACATATAAGAGAGAGTTATTCACAGAACTCTTGGCAGAGTTGAAGTTTTTACTGCTGAGAAGTCTGAGGTTTATGTTGTCTCTCTTTCAGACCCAAAAGCTCCGTTCTGAGTTCTCCACGCTTCGGTGGGATTTCAGGTATTGTCTACAAAAACAAAAACAAAAACAAAACACAGATGCTAGTATTCTCATATGATAATCCAATGTGATTAGAAGACTTTAAGCCAAAGAGTAAAGAAGAACTGCTTGCTGCTCAGTGATAACTCTTACAAAACCTCTGGTTGACCCAAGTCCCTTTCTAACGCTGTTATTTATATGATTCTATCATCCTGGATGTCATTAAGGACTACAGGACTCACACACATCATTATCAGTGAGAGTTGGGAATTTGAGTAAAACTTACCGCAGGTGAAAATGCACTGCTAAACTACAAGGGCTCTTCAAAAAGTTCGTGTAAAACGCACATTATGAATAACTATGCATGGATTTCTATTTGTTTTTAAGATTTATTTATCTGAAATGGCACAGCAATCTTCCATCCACTGACTCGCTTCCCAAAAGGGCCACAATAGCTAGGACTGGTCCAGGCTGAAGCCAGGAGCCTAGAACTTCACCTGGTCTCTCACGTAAGTGGCAGGGGTCAAGGACTTGGATCATCTGTCCCTGTCCTCCAATGCACATTAGTAGGAAGCTGGAGTGGAAGTGCAGCAGAACTCAAAATGGTACTCAAATATGGGAAGCCGACACCACAAGTGACCGCTTAACCTGCTATACCACAATGCCAGCACTGGCTTTCCTTTTTTGTTATGTTTTGTTTTTACACTAAAATAATCTTTCTAATTCCACTTTCCATAAACATTTTGAAGCCCCCAGGTATTTACTGATTCTCCATGTGCCCGGCACAGAAAATAGATATTAAGAATTCATTAGGGGCCGGTACTGTGGCTCACTTGGCTAATCCTCTACCTGCGGCACCAGCATCCCACATGGGCACTGGGTTGTAGTCCCGGTTGCTCCTCTTCCAGTCCAGCTCTCTGATGTGGCCTGGGAGGGCAGTGGAGGATGGCCCAAGAGCTTGGGCTCTGCACCCGCATGGGAGACCAGGAAGAAGCACCTGGCTCCTGGCTTCGGACTGGCATAGCTCCGGCCACAGCAGCCATCTGGGGGGAGAACCAACAGAAGGAAGACCTTTCTCTGTGTCTCTCTCTCACTGTCTTAACTCTAAACAAACAAACAAAAAATCCATTAATTTATTCAAAATACTAAGTACTGTTATGTGCAACATATGAAGGAGTGAGCAAATAAATAAATAAATAAATAAATTCCCCGCTTCAAGAAAGTGATCGGGGCTGGCGCTGTGCTGCAGCGGGTTAATGCCCTGGCCTGAAGCGCCAGCATCCCATATGGGCACCAGTTCAAGTCCCGGCTGCTGCACTTCCGATCCAGCTCTCTGATATGGCCTGGGAAAGCAATAGAAGATGGGCCAAGCCCTTGGGCCCCTGCACCCGCACGGAAACCAGGAAGAAGCTCCTGTCCTGGCTTCGGATCAGTGCAGCTTTGACCACTGCGGCCAATTGGGGAGTGAACCATCGGACGGAAGATCTCTCTCTCTCTCTCTCTGTCTCTGTCTCTCCTCTTTCTGTGTAACTCTGACTTTCAAATAAATAAATAAATCTTAAAAAAAAAAAAGAAAGAAAAAGTGATCAGGAAAGACATGAGGTAACTTGTTAAACAGTTTTCTTGGATATAATTTACATACCACCCATTTAATGTGTACACACACTCGGAGGCAGCAGGTTCTTGGGTCCTGCCACCCACTTGAAAGATCCGGACTGGGTTCCAGGCTCCTGACCTCGGCCTGGCCCAGTTCTGATTGTTGTGGAATCTGGGAGTGAACCAGTGAATGGAATCTCTCTGCCTTTCAAATAATTTGAAAATATTCTGTTTTTTCTTAAATCAAGAAGCCTGCAGTTCTAAGAAAGCTGCTGTAACATTCTTTGTAAAAACTACATAGCACATAAATGTCATTAAGAGATTGATCAGGGGACCAGCGCTGTGGAGCAGCGGGTTAACACCCTGGCCCGAAACGCCAGCATCCCATATGGGTGCCAGTTCGAGACCTGGCTGCTCCTCTTCCAATCCAGCTCTCTGCTATGGCTGGGGAAGTAGTAGAAGAAGGCCCAATTCCTTGGGCCCCTGCACCCGCATGGGAGACCTGGAAGAAGCCCCTGGCTCCTTGCTTCGGATCGACGCAGCTCCAGCCATTGCTGCCATCTGGGGAGTGAACCGTCGGATGGAAGATCTACCTCTCACTCTCTCTGCCTCTCCTCTCTCGGTGTAACTCTGACTTTCAAATAAATAAATATTTAAAAAAAGAGAGAGAGAGAGAGATTGATCAGTGCAGCCTGCATTGTGGTGCAACTTAAGCTACCACCTGTGACGCCAGCATCCCGTATCAGAGCATCAGCTGAAGTCCCAGCTGCCCTACTTCTGACCCGGCTCCCTGCTAATGCGCCAGGGAAAGCAGCGGAAGGTGGCCAAAGTGCTTGGGCTCCTGTACCCACGTGGGAGACCCAGATGGTGTTCCAGGCTCCTGACTTCAGCCTGCCCCAGCCCCAGCTGTTGAGGCCATTGAGAAGTGAACAAGTGAATGGAAGATCTCTTTCTCTGTTTCTCTGTCACTTTGCCTTTTACATAAAAATTACTTTTTAAAAAAGAGATTGACCAAGTAATATTTAAAACATACATGTAAGGGCCAGTGTTGTGGCACAGCGGGTGTCGGCATTCCATATGTGCAACGCTTTGAGTCCCAGCTGCTCCACTTCTGATCCAGCTCCCTGCTAATGCGCCTAGGAGAGTAGCAGAAGACAACCCAAGCACGTGGGCCCCTGCCACCCATGTAGGTAGGAGACCTGGATGGAGGTTCACGCTCCCAGCTTTGACCTGGCCCATCACCATCCACTGAAGCCATCTGGGGACTGAACTAGTAGATGGAAGCTCGCTCTCGCTCTCACTCTCCCTCTCTCTGTCTTTCAAATAAATAAATCTTTAAATATACACACACTTGACATGAAATACAATGATTAGAAAAAATGCATATATACAAATGTCTATTCATGCAGACATTACCAAAACTAATGCAGAAAAATGTGCATATGAACTCCCATTTATGTGGGGAAAAACATCACAAATTGTGCATACACAAGCATTCAATGACTAAAAAAATCAAAGGATGCACACCACCCAATCGATGTGGGGGGGCCTGGAGAAAGGGAGTTGCGAGTGGAGGATCTCCACTTCTAATGTTTTACAGGAGTGTGGCCGTATTTTATTAAGGGAAACAAAAAGGCAACACTAAACAGAAAGCTTGGGTTCAGATCCTTAAGTCAATGCCTCATTGAGCTGTGCGGCATTGGGGAATCGCCTACGCTCTTCTGAACCTGACCCAGTTTCCTCGTCTGAAAACAGATAAACACCTCCAAAACTGTAGTGACCAGGAACTCGAACCAGACACCCAATGACTACTGTCCAGGCAGGGTCTAAGCACAAGCGACTGCCCCCTACACGGTGCCCCAAACCACTCCATTCACGGCTACAGGGCAACACTAGCGCATTCTTGCAATGACCCCCAACCCTTCTTTCTCATCCCCACCTCCCCAAGCCCATCATTCTCCAAAAATTTCTCCTTCCTTTAAACGCCTGTAGTCCCTCACTCTTCATTCAACAAATAGGTACTGCGCATCCCCTCCATCCCAAGCTCCTTTTTAGGAGACACAACGGTGACCCCGTGAGACACAGTCTCCGCACGGAGCTTACACTCTAGCAGAGCACGCAAAGGAATAAAATCGCACGTGGCAAGTGCTCTATGGAAAGAAAGGACCGAGTCGGACCAGCCGAGGGCGGGTCTTCGGGACCTGGACAAAGGAACCTCGTGGCTGCAGGGGACATGTGAGCAAGACCTGAAGTTTTGAAGAAGGAAACCAAGCCAAGATCTGAAAGGCAGGCGCCAAAAAGAAGGGCGAGCACGGCCCTGAAGTGGAGGGAGGTGTGACGGGCTCGAGAAACAGCGCGGGAGCCGGGTGGGAAGCGGTAGGGGCTGGGCGGTGGCCAGTGGGGCCGGAGCAGGTGCACCCGCACACGCCCTGCTCCACTTGCAAAGCGCTGTGATCCCAATGTCCTCTAAGAGCCCTCTGGCTGCTGGGAGAACGCGGCGGCAGCCAGGACGCTCGGGCACTCACCAGGTCCGGCCGGTAGTACCTGTGCACCACTTCGGCCCCCGCGCACATGGCCAAGAGGCTGGCCGCGAACATCTTCAGGTAGGTGGGCCAGGACACGCCCGCGGGCATGGTGGGCAGCCTGGGCCGGGAGGGAAAGGAGGCGGCGTTAGAAGGTCCCCGGCGCGGAATGGTAACGCCGGGCTTCTCTGCCGCGCGGCGCCGGCGCCTCGGCTTCCTCGGACCGGACGCGAGGCGGCTGAGGGACGAAAGCCCCTCCGAGACTAGAGCCAGCACTCCAGCCCTTCGTCGGCGTGCGGCGCCGGGCCGGCGGCACTCGAAAGCAGCTTTCGAGGAGCCTGTCCCACAGCTCCTGGGAAGGCAGGAACTGCACTCCGTACCGCCCCCACCTCGTCCTCTAGACCCGCTCCGGGGGAGAGCGTACCACCAAGTGCACAGGCGTCGGGCAACAGGGCTGAAGGCGGGCGAGGTGCGCCCTGGAGCCCGGGCGGACCGAAAGTGCAGGGGCTGGGGGCGGAGCCGGAGGGGAAAGCGGAGGCACTGCCGGCCGGCGCGGACACGTGACCAGGGCGGAAGTGGGGCAGGGCCGGGAGCCTGGGCTCCCTACTCCTTGTTGCTGTCCTCATACGCTCGCTTTATTTCCCTGGCAGAAGTAGACTTGGGGTGCGTTCTGGATTATTGCATCCGGCACACAAAAAGAAAATTGCGTGCGATCTCCACCTTTGTGGAGATTGGCGCACAGCGTTTGCGCGCAGTGAGAGAAGGGCCAAGTGCTGACTACGCTGGTGCCCTTTGACAGTGTCCTTTGACACTGCAGTGGAGCCACACTCAGACAGCTGTGTCCTTGTGCCACGGTGCTCCTGGGAAAGAGGAAACCTGAAGTAGACATTATTTAATCCACGCATCTTTACGTTTTAAAAAAGTATTTATTTGAAGAGCAGAGTTAGAGAGGGAGAGACAGAGAGGGCTTCCATCGGCTAGATGGCCACAATGGTCAGGGCCGGGCCAGGTCAAAGCCAGGAGCCAGGAGATTCTTCTGGGTGTCCCACGTGGGTGCAGGGGCCCAAGCACTTGGCCCACCCTCCGCTGCTTTCCCAGGCCTATTAGCCGGGACTCTAACCTGCGCCCATATGGGATGCCATATGGGCCCCTCCATGCATCTTTAGATTGTATTTTGGTTGGGGGTTGGTTTTGATTAAACAGAAGGTTAGTGTAACACTGAATTCTGAAGGATCAAGGTTGTGTGTTTAGTTTGAATTAGGATACACTCATATGTGTGCGTATATATAATTTGAGATTGATCTTCCACCTGCTGGTCACCCCAACTGACTATAAAGTCAGGGCTGGGCCAGGCCAGTGCCAGGAGCCGGGAACTGCATCTGGGTCTCCCTCACGGGTGCGGGAGTCCAAGCACTTGGGCCATCTTCTGCTGCCCTCCCTGCTAATGCAGGGAGCTGGATCGGAAGCAGAACAGAGAGGACTCCAACCAGCGCTGCGACATTGGCCGCTGGGATTGCAAGCAGCAGCTCAGCCGGCTCCACCACAATGCCAAACCCACGTATCTGTAAACCTTATTATCAGAGATCTTCCATCCATGGGCTCACTCCCCAAATAACTGCAACAGCTAGGTTGGGCCAAGTGAAAGCCAGGAATCCAAGATTCACCCATGTCTTCCACAAGGGCAGAGACCCAAATACTTGAGCTATCACCTGCTGCCTCCCAAGGAAGCTGGACTCAAACCAGGCACTCTGATATGGGATGTAGACATCCTAACATCCTAAGCCGTGCACCAAATGCCTGCCCCTCATATTTTTATAAACAATCTTATAGATTTTACATGATAAATGCATATTTATTCAACTTGATGTGGTTTTAAAAATGTGTATACTTGTGAAACCATTACCCAAATCAGTATATCCAACAGCTCCAAGGTTTCTTGTGTGTGTGTGCTTCTAATCTCTCCCTCCCCCACTGCCTCACTTTGTGGGTAGTCACTGATCTGCTGTCATTATCGATTAGTTTGCATTTTCAAGGATCTTATTTAAATGGAATCCTACAGTAGGTACTTTTGTTCGTATGGCTTATTCATGCAACCCAGTGCATCCACGTTGGTGCTTGTATCAACTGTTCACTCCTTTTTAATTGCTGAGTACCTTTATACTTGCTGCTGGACATGTGGGTTGTTCCCAGTTGTTGGCTAACAGAAATAAAACTTCTACAAACAGTGAAGTATATGAGACAAGTGCAGGACATTATGCCGAGTGAAAAAGCTGGACCAGAAAGACAAATACTGCATGTTCTCCCTTATATGTCGGAGCTAAAATTTAAAAAGCAAATGAAAAGAAATGTGTGTTATTGCTGCAAATATAGTTTTGTAAAACTGTTTTATACCTTTGTCAAACCAATAGTAAGGAATGTTATAGTGAATAGATTTTCCCTAAGCCCCTGTAACTTTCTTTTTTTTTTTTTTTTTTTCTTTTTTGACAGGCAGAGTGGACAGTGAGAGAGAGAGACAGAGAGAAAGATCTTCCTTTTGCCATTGGTTCACCCTCCAATGGCCGCCGCCAGCGCACCGCGCTGATCCGAAGCCAGGAGCCAGGTGCTTCTCCTGGTCTCCCATGGGGTGCAGGGCCCAAGTACTTGGGCCATCCTCCACTGCACTCCCGGGCCACAGCAGAGAGCTGGCCTGGAAGAGGAGCAACCAGGACAGAATCCGGTGCCCCGACCGGGACTAGAACCCGGTGTGCCGGCGCCGCAGGTGGAGGATTAGCCTAGTGAGCCGCGGCGCTGTAACATTTTGAAATATTACTAGTTTCATTGAAGCTTCACACTATCGATCTGATACAAAATAATCTTTCCCTCTTCCTGGCTCCTAGCACGACGGCACAAGGAGCACAGGGCGCCGCCAGCTCCCAGCTCCCGAGCCGCGGGAGAAATGAACCCGGTTTGCTGTGAGCCACTGGGGGTTGGCCAATTTTTCACAGGAGCCCCGTTTTCCATCATGCAAACCCGAGAGGCTGCAAAGCTTATCTCCATTAGGAATTACGAAGGAAGTGCTGCGCAAACAGCACCGAGAGCGGCCGCCAACCAATGAAACAAAAACCAGGGCAAGAACCACGGAGACCGAGGCGGGGCAGGCGACGCCGGAACGGCAGGTAGTACTCCAGACTTCAAAGGCCGCCATCTCGCACATCCAAATTAAAGCCGAGAACGCTCCGTGCAGTGTTATACTTGACACAGCAGCTGCACAAACAGCCTCAGTTTCCAGTTTCACGACGGCACAGCGGCCTCCACGCTCAGGCTTTCCGATTCCAAAACCTTTTCCTCTCCCCCCCCCCCCCCCGATCATATTAGTTACCTGACAATGCAACGCACTGTTTCTTAATCGGGATAAAAATTGGGGGTGGCGAAGCCTGGATAATGCTGACACCTCCACAGCGCCGCCAGAGAACCCCACCCTTTCACCCACGCGACCGCCCAACCCCGAAAACTCAGCACGGACGAAAGCTGACGCCACTGGGCGCGGCCCCTCAACCGCGGTTCGTCCTCCACCTTCCCGAAAGGCCAAGCGGCAGAGCACGGGTCGCAGGACGGGACGGGCAGCGGACGTGATTGGGCTGCCCTGCATCACGTGGTGGCCACGACGCGTGGGACCCGGATCTGAGAAGGCGGAAGTGGCGCATGGAATGGGGGCATCTGCGGAGGGAGGGGGTCTGGAGAAAAGTGAGGGTGGAGCTTAAGGCCAGCCGCCGTCCCGGTCTTGCCAGCAATCGGAGCCAAGTCTCTGGGATCGTACCGCCGTGCGAACCCCGTCGTACCCCAGAGACCAGCCGGCCGCTTGCTTGGCAGGAGGAGTCTCGCGCAGGCGGCCGCAGGGCATGGAAGCGGAGAACGCGGGCAGGTAAATCCGGGGGGCGGGGCGCGGCCCCTCCCCGCGCTCCCCGCGCCCCTCGCGGCGGCCTGCGGGCGAGCGCGCGCACGCTGGGGTCTCGAGCTGCTCGGGCCGTCCGAGCACAAAGGCCAGGGCCGCGCGTGCGCACCGCGGGCCTGCGCCGGTCACGGGCTCGGGCCGCTCCCGGTGCTCCTGGAGCCGGGGTCGGTGGCCGCTGGTAACCCCTGGGCTTCGACGTCCGGTAGCGAGCAGCCGCAGTCTGGGTGGTATTTCTTTCCGGATGCCCTTCCTCCACCGTCCAGCACCGTGCAGACTGTGACGAGGGAGTGTCCTAATCAGCCGCAGTTTTCCTTGTGTAGTTAGTAGAGTGACGGTGGCTTCCTCCCCAGCAGCTCACTGAAAGGGGTATTAAGGGTGGATACTGTTGCCATGGGACTCTGTGTAGCAATCAAAAGCAGTCCATCGAAAACCTGCGAGGGGTCTTGGCACGATCCTAAGAGTCTGTCTAGTGTCCTTTGCGAGCGTTCGTTACGTCCAGAGAGGGTTTTGCGAAGGCACAGAGTTAGAGGTTCGAACTCCTAGCAGAAAGATGAATGAGAACTAAGGTCCCCGGGTCTTTAAAAAGAAAAAAAGAATGATTTACATTGAAATAGCATACTGTTAGGCCTAAAGAGGAGTAGCCTGACTCTCAGCGCCCAGTGCTGAGCTTGGGCCAGACGCCACAGTTCTTTGGGCCTCCTGTTGAAGCCTGTAAAATCAGCACCTCTGGAATCTGTGGGTGGCTGCCTTGCGGAAGGTGGGTACTTAAGTAACCCAAATAAGCAGTCTTAGAGTTAGGAAGGAGACACACGCAGATTACGTGTGTACTTGATCCTGACTTCTTGGGCCAAATGCTGTACTCTGCTTCTTTCCCTGAAGACTTTTACAAGTAAGAGAACTCCCAGAACTTGTGGAAATCTCTCACCTTTGTGATCCTCCTTTTAAGAGCAGAGTTCAGTCTGAGCTGAGCCTACCACCAAGTGCATCAGGTATTTGAGGCCTTATTTTGTGTCTTAGTAGCAGAATAACTGGACTGAAGTACATGCTTTAGCTCAAAGCTGTGGTTTGTGTTCACTTCCTCCGTAGGGCTGTTCTGGGGCATTTTTTGTTGGGACTTGCAAAGCTGTCACCTTTAGGAAATGAGGAAATTCAGTGTAGCATTCGAAGGAGTTTCTCTTCGAGGATCCGGGAATGACTCAGACCTGGGTCATCCTGAGACAGTGGTTCTCTGCCATCCTTGATTTTGGGCTGATCCAGGAATGGAATCTGCATATAATAAACTTTTTAGTTTGGAAGAATAATGTTAAAACATTCGAAGGAAAATATTCCATGGACATAGACTCAAAATGGAAAATAGTCAAGAGTCTTTAAAGGCGACCACAGTCTAATCAGTCAGAGAGGGGAAGAGGAGCAGTTGTGTAAGGGGACTAGGATGTTCCACACAGGAAAGGGACTTCTACCCAAGACGGGAAGTAGGATGCCAAACCAAGGGAGACTTGAAAGAGTTAAACAGACGGAAAGATCAGTCCTCAGCCGAGACCCAGATTTCTGGGAATGTTAAATGAACCAGGAAGGGCTGTTGTATTAGATGTGGACAAAGAGAAGGACAAGCTTTGGGTTTTTTTTCTGCCCAGCCCATCAGCATGGTGTTAGTGAATGACAGAAAGTATATTTAGTTTGTGTTTTGATTTTACACCTCCCATGTCGAGGAAGATGATTGTCGGGCTGGAAATGGCAGAACCAATGTCCGTAGGAGAAAGGTAAACCTCGAGAGCAGTGAGGCCCTTGGAGGAGACCTTAGGCTGCCTTTGCAGAAACTGTGTCCTGGCCTAGCGGGGAAAGGCCAGACTGCAGCGTTTGGGGACTCAGAGACAGCAGGCGCGGGATCTGAAGTGTGGAAAGAAACAGGTGTGTCCACATGGACACGGCTTCTGAACAGATTTCGCTACGTGTTCTAAAACGGACCAGTGCATACCAGGCTGTAGTGTGTGTTTAGAAAAAACAAAGACCAACCTGTGTAGACTGGATCGGGGGGATGCTGACAAGAGGCACCTCCTGGTCTCTACTGTTGCGGCAAGTTGACTGCATACCAAGCACTGTTTGGGTGTTTTATGTGTACTAACTAATCCTCATAACCAGTGAGTTGGGTACTGTTGTTCCCAGATGTGGAAACTGGGGATAAAGAGGTTAACGAATTTGCCTGCAAAGCTAGCAGCTAGCAGAGCTGAAATCTGAGTCTAGGCAGTGTGGCTCCAAAGTCTGCCTTCCTAGCCAACAGCACTGCCTCACTGCTTCTCTTTGTGAGTGGGATGAGGATGAACTGATGGTGAGTCCAGTTAAGCAAAATCAAAAATCAATTTCCTGCCTGGAAAGTCAAAGGAAGACGAAAGAAAGGTCCATCCTGACCAGCCACAGGGCTCTGTCTCCAACTTCATTCTTTTCAGCAGTTGAACAACTTCATGATGCCAGTGGCACACGGATAAGATCTGAATGACCCAACTCTGGGCGGCGTTTGTTGAACTGATAGGTTGAGGCAGAATCCCGATTCCGGCAGGCTAGAATGGGGAATCATCTTTTACAGAAAGAGACGCGGTCCTGTCTCTGGTGCGGGAAACCCATGATGAAGTGTGCGACGAGAGAACAGTGATGGGAGAGCAGTTGTCCGTGCTGATAAACACGGTGTGAATCAGCAGCATAATGTGGGTGCCAGTAAAGCTAACGAAATGGGTTCTGCATTGAGGATGAGAAAACTGATGGCCCTGCCCAGGCTGATGATCTTGTATCTGGAGTATTTTATTTGATTCTGGGTACAAAAAAAATGACCAAACAGTGAAGACACATACATTCGTATCACATGAAGAAACTAGGGCTGGCTCAAGTCATTATATTCATATTTTCTAGTACAGACTGCACGTGTAATATGCTCACCTCCGTTTAGCAATATGAAATACAGTGTTCTGGTAGTAATGGTGGTGTTCCATTATAGGTCACGCAATATGAGCATTTGAATTGTTTAGCACTGATCATTCTTTTGTAAGTATTCAGTTTTGCATACGCATGTTTAAGTGAAGATAAAATTTATTCAGAAAACAAACTTAAATAGTTAAAATAGTGTAAAATAACTGAAGACTAAGTAAGTTGGAGTCAGTAACTTTCATTTGCTTGAGAGGCACTGACAGAGAGAGGATAGAGAGCGAGCTCCTCCATCTACTGGCTCACTCCCCAAATGCCTACAGCAGCCAGGGCTGGGCCAGGCTGAAGTCAGGAGCCAGGATCCCCATCTGAGACTCACACATGGGTGTCAGGGGTCCAAGCACTTGAGCCATCATCTGCTACCTTCTAGGACATTAGCAAGAAGCTGGATCAAAAGGAGAACAGCCAAGCGTCACACCAGCACTCCCATATACGATGCAGGCAGCTTAGCCCACTGTGCCACAGGGCCCACCCCCTGCAGTTGGTAGTTTTAGAGAAAACTTTTATTAAAGATTTTGTTTTCTGAAATACAGCAGATCTGAATCAGCTTGTCTTCTTAATCAACTCTGGATGTATATGTATATGTTTTGAGAAAGACTGTCAGAAAATTAGTTCATCTGTTTCAGGCACCTGTCCAAACCAGTCCTGTGAGCCGTGTAGTTCCATGAAAGGAGGGCACACGTGGAGGCCAGGAGAGAAGGGATGAACTGCAGGAAGAGAAATGTCCTACAGAGCAGTGGGGGTGGACACGAATGATGATGGAGAAAAGTGGACAAAGGCAAATGAAAACATTAATCCAGCTAACGGGTTTGATTCCTGGGAGTTATGGAAAATAAGACATCTCTGAAGTGTAGTCTGATCCCCTCACTTGCTCCGTATTTGTAGAAATCACTGACACTGACCCGTCATTTTCCTGGTGAGGGAACAGAAGCTGGAAGAGGGGGCAGGGCTGGGCAAGTGCTCTTTGCCGCTGCCCCCCTCGTAGAGCCTTATACAGAAGCACTGGCGAGTTCTGGGCCGTTAGATGGCAGTTACCAGACAAACGGCTTTATGCTGCTTACAAATTCAGCTAATCCTAGATACTAGAAAATGTAATTATCCATCCCTCTGGTTTCCTGGCACCCAGTTTCATGAAGGTTTTTCTGTAGACAGAATGCCTTTTTCTGCCAAGTGTTAAGAAGGTTATAATCCATCCTCTTCCTTTTGTTATGGCTGCTAGGGAGCTGCGAAGATAGTCAGGCTGGGGCCTGCACTGTGATGTAGTGAGCTAAGCCTCCACCTGCAGTGCCAGCATCCCTATGGGCGCTGGTTCGAGTCCTGGCTGCTCCTCTTGCAATTCAGCTCTCTACTATGGCCTGGGAAAGCGGTGAAAGATGGCCCAAGTGCTTGGACCCCTGTGCCTGCAATTATTTTCATAATTTATTGAAAAGAACTACTAATAATATTAAAGAAAAAATATGAAAAAGGAGGACATCTTTCTGCCAGGCGTGGTTCTAAGCACATTCCCTTCTGTTCATTTTTACGTTTTAACGTTCAGGCCTTCTACATAATTTACCGTACTCTCTTCTATTGTCTTCTGCTTTGAAATATACATCATGGCTGGCACTGGACACAGGCGGTTACACTCCCACGTGGGACACCCGCATTCCCCCACAGAGTGCTGCTGCTTCCCTTCCAGCTTCCGGCTAATGGGCACCCTGGGAGGCAGCAGTGAAGGCTCAGGTACTTGGGTCCCTGCCAGCCATGTAGAGAACCGGGGTGAGGTTCTTGCTGTTGGCTTCAGCCTGGCCCAGCCGTGGCTGTTGGATTTGGGGGGTGAACCAGTAGATCAACAGAGGGAGAGATCTTCCATCCACTGGTTCACTCCCCAGATATCCGCCACAGCCAGGGCTTTACCCCACCAAAACACTGGCCCCTCTCACTAATTCTGAACCTTTTCTTTACCAGTTCACCATTAAAGGTAGCCTGAAGTGGATTGCCTGTTCAGTGTCCAGTGGGATTGGCCCCCAACCTCCTGTCTTTACTTATTTGGCACTCTAGCTTTGCCATGAACCTGTGTGCCTTAGACCAATTAAGCTTATCTGGTTTTAGTTTGCCTATTTCATTTTTTTTAAGATTTGTTTATTTATTTGAAAGAGTTACACCGAGAGGAAGAGAGAAAGAGGAAGAAAAAGAAAGAGATCTTCCATCAGCTGGGTCACTCCCCAAATGGCCGCAGTGGCCTGTGATGAGCCAGGCCAAAGCCAGGAGCTTCTTCTGAGTCTCCCACATGAGCACAGGGGCCCAAACACTTGGGCCATCCTCTGCTGCTTTCCAGGCACATTAATAGGGAGCTGATTGAAAGTGGAGCAGCTGGGATATGAACCAGTGCCCATATGGGATGCTGGCATCACAGGCAATGACTTTATTTGCCTGTTTCTTGCTTTATCATTTTATTGAAATGGGATTCACACACTACAGCATTCACTCATTGGAAACCTACTAGGCCAAGCTTGCTCCCCAGAGTGGCTGGTTCCAGTCCCAACTGTGTTCCCAATTCGAGTTTCCTGCACATGTGTGCCATAGGAGTCAACAAGTGAGGGCTCAAGTACTTGGGTTCCTGCCACCCATGTGGGAGACTCTGATTGAGTTCCTGGGTCCAGGCTTCCACCTGCCCAGCCCTGGCTGCTGTGGGCTTTTGGAGGGGTGAACCAGCAGACTGGGAGCTAGTACCTGTGCAGTCTGACATGGTTCTCCCTTCCTACCTCCCACCTTCCCTCCTCCCTCCCTCTCTTTCTTTCTCTGCCTTTCAAATGAAAAGAAATAAAGGATACTTATTTGTCTTTTTAATCTATTTTCTGACCTCTGCATTCTCTTTTATCCAGTGTCACAAAGACAGGTGGTAGAGTATCTTAACATAGAAAACATTCTCTCTGCAACTAGTAAACCATACTTTCCCATTTTGTTTCCCAGCATTTTTCTGCCTCCTGTGTATTTAATAGCATTCTTTGGCATTGTCTGTAGCTTAAGTTTCACCACATCCCTGCTAATAGTTTGCGACAGGTCGAAGGTCATCAGAAAGATTTTTTTTTTTTAATTATTTGCTTTGAAGTACTGTACTGTTTATTTTGACAGAGTATTTTGAAGGAAGTTTAAATCATGTTCAGAAAAGAAGTCTAGAGGATTTTTTTGCTTAATAATTTTAATAGATATTTACAGAGTATCTACTTCTGATCTCCATTTAGTGGCAAAAATGTAGCAAGAACAAATCTTAATGGATAAATACGTTAACAGATAAATAAGAAAAAAAAAAAAAAACCCAGAAGTTGAATGGAAGAAGATCTTTGTGACAAGATGATTAATTAGTTAAAGTGGGGATACAGATTGTGTTTGTAGACGTTTTAATCCTGTGTGATTTAAAGAGCCTTTCCAGTCTGGCTACTAGAAAATTCCCACGATCTCATAGAAAGTACAGGCTGACTTGCCAAGACAGGGGTGTTTTATTGGTGACACATCTGTCATTATGTTGCGTGAGAGTTAAAGTTCTTTTGGTGAACACTCAGGAAAGGTTGGCTGGGTGTGCATAGATGGGCTTAGATCTTCCACCTGTCTCTCTTCCCCAGGTAGCTAAATATATTCCACAGTCTGATTGCCAGATGCACGGATCCCAAAGAGCTTCTTTGCAGCTGATCATTTGAACTTGGGTAGTTTGATTATGCTTATATCGTCTACCAATTGTTCTTTCAGCTATTCCCTTCAGCAGGCTCAGGCTTTTTATACGTTTCCCTTTCAACAAATGATGGCCGAGGCTCCCGATATGCCGATTGTGAACGAACAGCAAATGCCCGCAGAAGTCGCAGCCCCCGCTCCTGCTGAGGAACCTGTACAAGGTAGCATTCACCACGGTAGTTCACAACATTGGGTATTTGATCAGCCGTCTGATTTCAGGACGGGTTTAGCGATGAATTAAGTGGTTTGTGTGTGCTAAGCACAGGGATAGGTTCTGGGTAATAAGAGGACATGGATCTTGCCCTCAGCGCTCTCAGTCTGGTAGAGAAAGGCAGTGAGTAACCGTGTTGCCCCTCAGCACACGAGGTAGTAAAGGAGGCTACAGGATGGGTGTTCTGGGCCTCCTGTAGTTGGCACTTACCCTGGTCTGAGAACATAGGCAGTCTCCCAGAGCAGAGAAATAGCACCAGAGCTCTGCACCTGCAAGGGTGAGGAGACTCCGTCCTTGTGCGGAACACAGTGGGGAAGATTCCAGGCTGCCAGGGCACAGACAAGGGAAAGGATGGATATGACGCAGAGTGGAGATGGAGTGATTCTCTGTCATTGCACTCCAAGGTGCAGCAAGGAAATGAGGAGGGATGGGGTGCGGTGGGGGCAGCGGGGGGGGCCTGCTTTTTATCCTAAAGAATGTATCTTCTATCCTGAAGGCAGCAGGGAGCTGTTGAGAGAATGTCAGCAAAGGGATGGCTTAAATAGTGGGCATTTTAAAAGTACATCTGAAAATATTACAGAGGGGAGATTGGCTGGTAGAGAGGAAGGCAGAATTGGGAGGCACGAGTGGGTTAGAGACTGAGTGATCTGGGGGAGAAGTGAGGAGGCCCTGAAGGAGCGGAGAGAGAGCTGAGAAATACCCAAGAGGTAGAGCTGCCTGACTGACTCACGGGGTCCACGTGGAGGATGAGGGAGAAGAGGAAGTGTGTTTGTTTTACTTTGCTAGAATGAAATACCCGAGGCTGGCCCACGCATGCAGACAGGAGGTTTATGTAGCTCACAGCTGTGGAGGTTCAGCGGCGTGGCACCAGCGTTAGCTCAGCGGAAGGCCTCCTCCGGGATGGCGTCGCGATGGAGAGATCCCTTCCTCAAGGGGGAGGCCAGCGAGGGGCTGGTGGCCTAAAATCTCTTCAGTTAACCAGTGGGCCTCCCGCTAGACCCCACCTCTTTTTTTTTTTTTTTTTTTTTTTTTTTAAGATCTATTTATTTGAAAGAGTTATGGAGAGAAAGAGGGGGAGAGGCAGAGAAAGCTTCCATCCACTGCTTCACTCCCCAGATGGCCACAGTGGCCAGGGCTGGGCAAGGCTGAAGCCAGGAGTTTCATCCAGGTCTCCCATGTGGGTGCAGGGGCCCAGGTATTTGGGCCATCTTCTGCTAGTTTCCCCAGGTGCGTTAGCAGGGAGCTGGATCAAAGTGGAGCATCCAGGAGTTGAACTGGCGCTCATATTTGCCAGCATTGCCGGCAGCAGCTTAACCTGCCGTGCCATAGTGCCGGCCAAGACCACACCTCTTAAAGGGTCCATATCACCTCCCAACTGCCATCCTAGGGACAAGCCTTCCAACAGACACTCCTGGGAGGCAAACTCAGACTCCAGTAAACTCCCACGTTTCTGGCACAGGCAGTTGGCTGAAGGAAGTGCCAGTCAGCAAGACACAGAATTGGAAGAGGAGGTGAATAGATTTTGGGGAAATGGAGGTGGAGAGAGGGTAACCGTTTTCTCTGTTGTTGCAGTATTTGAATGAGCTCAGAGTTTGGGTTTATGATTGCAGGAGCGCATCCGCCTCCATTGCGTTGGAGATCCCTCCTGCCCTTGTCCCGACCATGTTTCTGGGCAGGGAGCGCCAGGATTTTCCCAGCCACAAGCCAGTGTGGTGGGTCCCTTGGCTTAGGGAGTGCCTACAGCAGTGAGAAGAAGAGAGAAGCTCCCCTGATCATGCCAGGCTCGGCTAGGGAATTGCCAAATAGGAGCAGGGAGGGGTGGTGCCCAGGAAGTGAGGACGGTGTTACCGAACTGAGAGTGAGAGAACCGAGGCTTCCTGCTGGGCAGCTGTAGGTCACGAGTTCTCAGCCAAGGGTGAGTTTGTCCTCCAAGGGGATACTGGAGTGGCATGACTGGCAGGGTGCTGCAGACATCTAGTGGGTTGAGACCACAGATGCTGCTAAACATTCTGTAATGTGCAGGGCAGCTCTTACCACGGAAAATCACCCAGCCTAGAGCACCTGTAGAGCAGAGGTTCCGATAAGCGTGCTTTAGGTCCTGAGATCACATCCCTGGTCTTGCCTTTTGAAAAATACTGCAGGGGCCGGTGCTGTGGCGTGGTGGTCTCATCCTCCGCCTGCAGTGCTGGTATCCCTTATGGGCACCGGTTTGAGTCCCGGCTGCTCCTCTTCCAATCCAGCTCTCTGCTATGGCCTGGGAAAGCAGAAGATGGCCCAAGTCCTTGGGTCCCTGCACCCGTGTGGGAGACCTGGAAGAAGCTCCTGGCTCCTGGCTTCGGATCAGCCCATCTTCGACCATTGTGGCCATTTGAGGAATGAACCAGCAGTTGGAAGACCTCTCTGTCTCTCCCTCTCTCTGTCTGTATCTCTGCCTCTCAAATAAATAAATAAATCTTTAAAATAAAACAAGAAAGAAAAAAGAAAAATACTGCAGCCCAGAGGTTTCCTCAGCACCTCTCAGTTCCCCTGTTTGACTTCCTGTGGAACAGGCTGTACCTTGTAACCTCTGACATAAGCCACATGCCATTTGAGGTTTTCTACTACTAGAAGTTACGTGAAGATTGAGTTCAGCTGTTTTGGCTTTCTTTTCCCATTTTTTTCTATTTAACCTTCTATGTTTTAACTTAAGTATTGGTATATTTACATTTTTTTTTAAAGATATATCTATTTATTTGAAAGGCAGAGTTACAGAGAGGTAGATGCAGAAAAAGAAAGAGGTCTTCCATCTGCTGGTTCACTCCCCAGTTGGCCGCAATGGCCCAAGCTGCACCGATCCTAAGCCAGGAGCCTCCTCCATGTCTCCCACATGGGTGCAGGGGCCCAAGGACTTGGACCATCTTCCACTGCTTTCCCAGGCCATAAGAGAGCTGGATCAGAAGTGGATTCCCTGGGACTAGAACCAGCGCCCAGATGAGATGCCAGCACTGCAGATGTGGCTTTACACCACAGTGCTGGCCCCCTATATTTACCTTTAGAATCCCTGGGGATAACAAGATGCTGAGTAATATTGATTATGATGGGTGTTTCTTTCCACGAATAGCTACGGGGGAAGGGAGGGTGGGCTGGGACCCACAGAGGCCCAGTTCTAGGGTAAAAGAGGAAGTTACTGCAGAAACAGGTGGTGAGAACATAAGTGTGACTATAAGAAGTTTTAGGGAGTGAGTAAGAAAGGGTATCAACAGGGTAACTTCTGAGAAAGCTGCTGAAGGGTCTGGGTTACAATCATCTGCGTCTGCATTCGAGAAATCCTTGTGTTTCAGAGGCTCCAAAAGGAAGAAAAAGAAAAACTCGAGCAACAGAACCCAAAAAACCAGCAGAACCCAAAAAACCTGCTGAGGCAAAAAAATCTGGCAAATCTGCCAAGTCAAAGGAAAAGCAAGAAAAAATTACAGACGCGTTTAAGGTGAAAAGGAAAGTGGACCGTTTTAATGGCGTGTCAGAGGCTGAACTTCTGACCAAGACTCTCCCTGATATTTTGACCTTCAACCTGGACATTGTAATTGTAAGGATTTTGTCTTCATTTGCTTTTATAAACAGCATCAGTGGATTAGCTCTACTCAGCTGTTGTCCATGCAGACAGCATTTTGCTTAAAAGAACCATTTCTGAGAATCCTTTTGGTGGAAAATGGTGCCATCTTCATGAGGTTGTGTTAATATGCAAATGTTTTAAGAGGGCAGTTCCAGGTTGGAACTATCTGAGGTAACAAGATGTGACCTTGGGCAGGCCTTCACCTTCTCGATTACTGTTTTCCTTGTTACAGACAGGGTTAATAATAATCCCTCCCTCACAGCGCTGCAGTTCAGTGGAAGGACCCCTGTGGGTCACTTGGATTCCATGAGCACTGAGAGTGCTCCCTAATGACTGCACTGATTTTCAGCTTGTTTTTGTGTGTGTAACTGTGAGAACCGTCAGCATTTGAATAGCTGTAGCTGACATACAGCATGTTACTTGCAAGAATTGAGAGCAAGACTTGTGGCTGGGCAGGGGCTCAGATTGATTGATTGTTTCAAGATCTTTCCTCTCAGACTGTAGTGGGTGAGGGTCACAGACAGGGCGTCATGAGGTTTTTCTGAACAACAGCAGATCTCTAATAAAGGTAGTCTCTTTCTCCATGTCGATCGAGAGTAGTAACTGACAAATGGTACCACTTACGATGCTGTATGAAGTTTATATCTTAATCAGTTCAGTTTTGCCCACCACTCCTCCATAGAAGCCCTAAGTCTTAAACCCTAGTTTCTAAGACTAAAAAGTGTAATTCTTTTGTTTGCTAGATTGGCATAAATCCAGGACTAATGGCTGCTTACAAAGGACATCATTACCCTGGACCTGGAAACCATTTTTGTAAGTAATTTTTATTTATTTACTTACAAATTAGGTATCTTTGTTCATAGACTTTTTCTTTAACCAACTGTGTTTTTTTAAAGACTTTATATGTAAATATACCTTCATTCTGTGTGTATGTGAATGTGTATATGTATATGTATACAGTGTACATGGAACATGGCTTTGAGGTGCTGTGCCACTGTTAGCATTTTGGTTAACATCTGGTATGAGAGTGAAGGGACATGAGAAAGAGTACTTTCTCCTCTGTTTGAATTGTTTGCAATGATTGTAACTACTCTTAAATGATTTTTTAAAAACTATTATCCATAGACGTGGTAACAGTAGTACCTCTTTATGGCTGTGCAGACAGAATACTGACCCACATTTTTGTTGGTCTTATTCCCTAGGAGAAATGAAATGCATTGATCACTGGCAATCAAATTGTAATAGTTGTGAAATGCTGTGATTGAAGACATTCTGTACAGATACTACTAGCAGAAAATAGTAGTAAAGATGCTATTCATTTACATTTATTTATTATTTACTTGAAAGACAGAGAAATCTCTCATTCCTGGGTCAGTGCCGGGAGTCAGGCTGAAGCCAAGAGCCTAGAACTCAGTCCGGGTCTCCCATGTGTGTGGCACAGTCCCAAGTACTTGAGCCATCGCCTGCTGCCTCCCAGGGTGCACATTAGCAGGAAGTAGAATTGAGAGGAGAGCCAGAACTTGCACCCGAGCACTCTGATATAGGATGCAGGTATCCCAAGTGATGTCTTAAGTGCTGTGCAAACACCAGCCCTAAGATGCTCATAATTTTAGAATGAGCCTTAAAACCATAACTTACATATAAACTGTCTTTTTAAAAAAGAGTTATTTATTTAAACGGCAGAGAGAGAGTTCATCCATCCTCTGGTTCACTCTGCAAATGGCCACAACAGCCAGGGCTGGGCTAGGCTGGAACCAGGAATCAGGAACTCCATCTGGGTCTCCCCACTTGGGTGGCACAAACTCAGGTACTTGAGCCATCATCCACTACCTTCCCAAGCACGTTAGCAGGGAGCTGGCTCAGAAGATGAGTAGTCACGATTCAAACTGGCACTTCAACATGGGATGCTGGTGTGCCACAAGACCCACCCCTTATATATAAACCACCTTAATCAACACAGCCTAATAGAATAGTGCATGCAGTAAGCCCTTAGGAAACATTAGTTGATTTTTTTAAGGTTTTTTTTATTTATTTGAGAGGTAGAGTTACAGACAGAAGGAACAGCAGAGAGAAAGGTCTTCCATCTGCTGGTTTGCTCCCCAAATGGCTGCAATGGGAGCTGGCTGATCCCAGGCCAGGACTCAGGAGCTTCTTCCAGGTCTCCCACATGGAACAAAGGCCCAAGTACTTGGGACATCTTCTACTGCTTTCCCAAGCCATAGCAGAGAGCTGGATTGGAAGCGGAGCAGACGGGATATGAATCAGCATCCATATGGGATGCCAGCGCCACAGGCAGCAGTTTAGTCTACTATGCCATAGTGCCGGCCCCAACATGAGTTAAGAGTGACATTCCCTTTTTATTTTTTAATTATTTTAAGATTTTATTTATCTGTTTGAAATGCAGAGTTAGAGAGAAGGAGAGACCAACAGCGAAATGCTCCATCTGCTGGTTCACTTCCCAAATGGCCACGTCTAGGCCAGGCCGGAGCCAGGAGCTTCTTCCTGGTCCACCGTGTGAGTGACAGGGACCAAAGTACTTGATCCACCTTCTTTTGCTCTTCCCAGGCCATTGACAGGGAACTGGATGGACCGTGGAGCAGCCAGGACTTGACTGCCACCCATATGGGATGCTGGTGCTGCAGGCAGCAGCACAACCCCCGCGCTATAACACCAGCCCCAAGAGTAACATTAAACGCATTTAGAGCAAGTGACAGTAACACATTTTTAGAACTAACAAAACTTTTTCTTCATTTTCTTTTTGAAAGTATCTGGTGGAGCCATTGTTGTGGCACAGCAGGTTATGCCACCACCTACGATACCACCATCCTAACTGGGCATGAGTTTAACTCCCAGTTCTGGTCCAGGTCTCTGCTAAGGTGCCTGGGAAAGCACTGGAAGATAACCCGAGTCCTTAGGCCCCTGCCCCACCCATCTGAGAGACCTGGTTGGAGTTTCTGGCTCCTGGCTCTGGCTTGGTCCAGCAGCCATTTGGGAAGTGAACCTGTGGATGAAGATTCCCCTCTCTCTCTTCTCTCTGTGTCACTAGGCTTTTCAAATAAATAAATCTTTAAAAAAAAACCTTTCTGGTACGTTCTGAATTTTCTGAATTCTCCATTTTCTTCACTGTCATGGTGTTTGTTGTTATTAGTGTATGTTTGTTGGCAGGTTATGTTAACAGCAATTATTGGAAAGGAAAATAGTTTCAAAGTTTCCTACACTAGTAGCTCTGTCTTCTCAGACAGAAAAGGAGATTATAATTTTAATCTCATAAAGTAATTACGGTGATTAAATGAGCTAATCCATGTCAAGGATTGACCCCACACATAGTAATTGCTCAATATGGTGTTTGAGCTATGTTACCATTTTTTAATATTCTCAATCTTATTTTTTTTCATTTCAAGAATAGAACCTAGATTATCACACCATTTCTTTGGGCAAAAGCCTTTGACCTGCAGAAATAAGCTGAACTGTCTTTTCGCAGGGAAGTGTCTGTTCATGTCAGGGCTGAGTGAGGTCCAGCTGAACCACATGGACGATCACACTTTACCTGGGAAGTATGGCATTGGATTTACCAATATGGTGGAGAGGACGACGCCAGGCAGCAAGGATCTTTCCAGGTAATGACGTAGCACTGGGGAGTCGGAACCTTGAACCTGCTGGCACTCACAGGCCCTGAGAACATCATCCACATGCCCTTCAAGCTGAGCTCAATGACTATATGATGTGATCTTTTATTGAAAACAGCCTGAATTTAGCGTATTAGAAATGTTGTCACGTTTGGTTTTGACTACTTTTTAATTCAATTTTAGTAAAGAATTTCGTGAAGGAGGACGTATTCTAGTCCAGAAATTACAGAAATATCAGCCACGAATAGCAGTGTTTAATGGAAAATGTAAGATTTACTTTTAAATTTTATCTTTTCTTCTTTGCTAATGTTATAGACGCTGTAAATATGTTTGTATTTCATTTTAGGTATTTATGAAATTTTTAGTAGAGAAGTTTTTGGAGTAAAGGTTAAGAACTTGGAATTTGGGCTTCAACCCCACAAGATTCCAGACACAGAAACTGTAAGTCCTTAAAATGGCAGCTGGAGGTGAAATGTTGTCTCTCTTCCTTGGTACTCCCTATCCATTGTAGTTTATGCCACAAAAAAAAGCACACTGTATTTTGTTGAATAATATCTATACATATATCAACTTGAACTAATAGTTACAAAGTAATTCAGAAACTGTTAGGATCTTATTAGAGACATATTTATCAACTAAATGTCTTAATGATGTTATCCACCTAAACTATTAAGAGGAACTGGCTCATGTACTGCATTTAAAATATATTTAGGGGCCGGTGCTGTGGCGCAGCAGGTTAACACCCTGGCCTGAAGTGCCGGCATCCCATATGGGTGCCAGTTCTAGTCCCAGCTGCTCCTCTTCCAATCCAGCTCTCTACTGTGGCCTGGGATAGCAGTGTAGGATGGCCCAAGTCCTTGGGCCCCTGCACCCACGTGGGAGACCCGGAAGAAGCTCCTGGCTCCTGGCTTGGGATCGGCGCAGCTCTGGCCGTTGTGGCCAACTGGGGAGTGAACCAACGGATGGAAGACCTCTCTCTCTGCTTCTCCTCTCTCTGTGTAACTCTGACTTTCAAATAAATAAATAAATCTTTATAAAAAAATCAGGAATAAAATATATTTAATGGTGTATGCTTATCAAATGCAATTGAGTTAGCCCTTGGACCCAGTTATGAAAGAAACATGACTCTGATGAGAAAAACCACAGGTCCTGTTTGTATATTCATTTTAGAGCCATATAAATACAGCCCAGACAAACATTCAGAAATAGCAATATTTCCAAACTCTAATTTCTTTTTTTTTAAGATTTATTTATTTGAAAGGCAGTTACAGAGAGAGAGAAGTCTTCCATCTGCTGGTTTACTCCCCAAATGACCACAGAGGCCAGGACTGGGCTAGGCCAAAGTCAGAAGCCAGGAGCTTCTTCCAGGTTTCCCACATGGGTGCAGGGACCCATGCACTTGGGCCATCTTCCACTGCTTTCCCAGGCCACAGCAGGGAGCTGGATCAGAAGCAGAGCAGCTGGAACTCAAATTGGTCCCCATATGGGATGCCAGGACTGCAGGCTCTGTGGCTTTACCTGCTACACCACAGTACCAGTCCCTGCATTTATCTTTTAAAACTTAGTCTTTATCATGAAATGTTAAAGTTGCTGATTTATTAGTGATTTAACTGTGAAACAACAAAAAGACCTATCTTTTTTTAAGCTTCTGAATCATTTTAATAGAATATCTTTAGATTGGAAAATATGTTATTACAAAATCCAGTAATATTCATACTACATAGCTTTATGAATCACCATTTTCTACACATACATAAGCAAAGCAAGTAATGTGTTCTTCCTGTAAAACATGATATGGAGGCCAATTTAAAAATTATGTGAACATGCATATCCTATCAGTCTCTCACAGGCGCTTTTTAAAGACAGTTTGTCACCATCAGCCAAGCTGATAAATGCATCTGTCTTTCTTTGTAGCCATTGCACTTCCAGGAATTTATTGGATATACTCAAACATTCAAATATGTACAAAGGTTTTTTGTTTTTTTTTGTTTTTTTTTTTTGCTACAGCTTATAATAGCAAAAAATTAGAAACAGCCTAAATGTCCCCAGTTGGGCTCTGGTTGAATAGATTATAAAGTACTACACAATTATAAAAAAAAAAGGAAGTTCTTTTTTTACTCTGATTGTAATTATTGAGTGCAGGACAGGAAGTAGAGCATGTTAACATTCGTATATTTTTTTAAAAGGGGCGCGTATATCCAGATACCTTGGATTGTATGTTTATGGCATCTCCGGAACTGGCAGCATTGTTTGCCCTTGGGTGAGGGAACTGGGTAAAGACAGAGCTGGCAGGGAAGACTTCATTATACACTCGCATGCCCTTCTGTCTCTTGAATTATGAACCATGAATCATGCATTTCTATTGAAAAGACTTTACTGACAGATGGATGTTTGGGGAAGAAGGCTGTTTATGTTTTATTTATTGACTTTGAAATAAATACTACAGATCTGAACTTAAGCACAACTACTTTTATTGATGTTGCATACAATATAAGTATGTGGTTAGGTATTAAGTTAGTAACTCTAAGATAAATTGTATAATGTCAGTATGAGTTGATTCAGTAGAATTGTAACATTTCTGAAACTAAAACCTTGATTCCAGCTCTGCTATGTGATGCCATCATCCAGTGCAAGGTGTGCTCAGTTTCCTCGCGCTCAGGACAAAGTTCATTACTACATTAAGTTGAAGGACTTAAGAGATCAGTTGAAAGGCATTGAACGAAACACAGACGTTCAAGAAGTGCGGTATACATTTGACCTACAGCTTGCCCAAGGTATGCTACTGTTATTCCTTTCATTCATTTATATACAATACAGAAAATAGGTTGTGGATACAGAAACAGGAAAAGAAAAGAAAAAATTGTATTTGCAGCCAGAGGGCTCTGATAATAGCCATTAGTCACTGCTGCAAGTCTCTTACCAAGGTTCTCCACCTGCATACCCTGAGGATACAGGAAACATCACATTGTGCCTAAAATTAAGTGTAATAAGCTTCTGTAATCCTTATGAGTTCATCTGGTATATGCTACAAAGAGTTTAAAAGAGGACTGCAAAAGATGTATTTCAGCATTCATGAACATTTAAAGAAAGAATTGCTCATGATTTCTCAACAAAGCTGCCTTCAAAATTGTTGTACAAAATCCATTTTAAATTTTTTATCTCTGTCACAGAGGATGCAAAGAAGATGGCTGTTAAGGAAGAAAAATACGATCCTGGTTATGAAGCAGCCTACGGTGGTGCTTACAGTGACAACCCGTGCAATAGTGAACCTTGCAGCTTCCCGTCTAATGGGCTAGGTATGTTCCCTCCCCCATGAGCGTCGCTTCCAGAGACTGGTCCTGTCAGGATTCAGGGACTGGGGGTGAGAGGCAGATTTTACAGAATGAGAGTAAAGTACTGACGAGTGGGAATGGTAATATACGAAATGTTACTTAGTGATGGTGAAAAGTTGGTGGTATTTGATGTTTACATGGACATTACAACTCATTTCCTTTAAGTCATCTTAGTTGCATTTTCCTCCTTTAACTAGTTTAATAATAATTCCCTTTTAAACCTCCTGACTTGATTATTTTAAAACTTCTAAGTAGACTGGGCAGAATTGCCTGACGTTGTTTCCTTTCTCCTAGCTGCGGACAGTGCGGAGTTAAGAGAATCAGCTCTCAGTGCCATTCCAGATGGGCAGTGGATGGCCCAGCCGTTTACAGACCAGATTCCTTCCCTGAACAATCACTGTGGAGCGCAAGAGCAGGGTGTCTAAGAATGCTGTTTCTCAGCTCCGCGTGAATGCTGCAGTTTTAATGCAGTTGTCAAGATACGGAACCTCAGTGTGCTAACTTAATATTTTAGTAGTAGTTTACTCTAGCGATGTCATTAGTGTAGAACAGTTGTGTGATAGAACCAACTGTATGAACTAAGTAATTTGGAAGGAAAAGTAGGGTTTTTTTGTATGTGATTTTGTATGTGAATTAACCATCATTCCAGCTTTTTATATATTTCATGTGTGAAGAAATTGATTTTCTTTTGGGAGTCACTTTTGATCTGTAATTTTAAAATACAGCAGTCTGAATATTTATAGTTGATCCTTAACTGTGCATAAACCTAGGAAGACTATTACTCCTTTTATGCCTAAGGAGGGTGTGCTCATGGTAAGAATTAGCACAGCTAAGGAAGCAAGTATGTTGCTTTTCACATATGAAGTTAGCCCTCAGTGGAGTCCCATTTGTTAGTGTTTGGTGGTAGCTGAGGGTCACCCCAGAGCTGCCTAAGTTGCTCTCAGCTCAGACCTCTTCACGTTAGGAGTGGTGTTGAGAGTTACTTAGCAGTAGAAATACGGAGTGTGGCCTTGCTGTGGCAGGGCTGGCCCAGCCTCCTTCCCTGGCCTTGGCCTCCTGGCCCCTGTGTGCTAATCCTCCAGGAGGCAGAAACTCTCCGCTGGGACAGTCGGTTCCAGAGAGTGCAGTAGAACCCTGACGTTGTATCACGTAGCTGTGTTTTACTTGAGAGATAGATCTGATAGAGAAGGAACTGAATTTCTCTGTCAGTATTTATCACCATTGTAATTTTAGCCTTGATTTTAAGGTTGGTGACATGGAAATGGGGTAAGAAATGAATTTTCAGGCTGAGCAAAAGATGGCTGGAGGGGTTTGATAATCTCACTTAAACCGGTGCTTTCTGTACATGAGATGTACCAAAATAAATAATGCAGAACCTTTCTTGCCAGGTAAATCTAGTAAGCCAATAATTTTAAAAATCCTTTCTCTGCATCATTGCTGATACTTAGTTGCTATGGACTACGTGAATCTCGTGGGAAGGTTGGTTTGAAATCTGTACCTTTGTGATGTTCTGATGCCTTTCCCATGGTGCTACAAATAGTCCAGACCCCTAGGTCTGGTAGATGTTCAAGCTGGGTATTCAGAAATGGCCATTTGCATTGACTCCTACTCACTCCTGAATACTCCAGTTCCGTACATACCCAGGGAGCATGCTCATTTTCAATATGAAATATTTACAAGGTTCCTCTTTCCCCCGAGAGGTGGTATGTCTTGTTCTTCTCTTTGTAATAAGAGAAACAAATTCTTGTGACTCTTAGTATGCTTTTTAGCTGTGGTAATGATGGTTTTATTTTTCCTGAAGTCTAGGTCAAGCTATGTGGAAGTCATTCGTGTTATTTAATGATGTACTGTACTGCTGTTTACATGGCCGTCTTCTGCGGGTGCTCTGAAGTGCCTTGCATCAGGGATTAGGAGCAATGGAATTATTTTTTCATGGGACTGTGTAAAGCATGTAACTAGGTATGGCTGTAGGAAATAACTATTGTAGCTTTACAATAGATTTTTTTATTTGACTGGAGAAAATACCTTTTAAATTATGACAGATGCCCACTAGATAATGGGTTTGAAGATTTTCCAAGCCTACAATAATGGTGTTTTACATTGAATATGACTGATACATAATAAATGTCGGTATATCCTGTACATGACAGTATGAGACTTTTTCATTAAATAATATGGAAAGATTTTGAAATTCATCTGACAGTCTGATGGTCTTTACAATAAAAAAAAAATTTTAAGAGTGAAATACCCTTGGCCTTCAAGCTTTTTTCTGGCCAGACTCAATGGTATTCCTTCCCCCTTCAAACCTGCACCAGTTCTCCTTCTAGTATTTAGCACTCAGAATATATACATGATGAAAAATTTTAAAAATCAATGACAATTTTATTTCTTCAGGCCTCCATGTTTTAAATGTAACAGTGCTATAAAAGGCAAGATTGAGAACCTGTTAAAAAATACCTACATGTAAAAAATACATTTAGAAAATGCTGAATTTGTGGCTGTAAGTGCCATTCAGTGTGAAGCACCTTGATTGCCCATAGCCGGCTGGGTTTCTTTCTTTCCAGCAACATGCTTCACTCACAGAATCGTGGCCTCCACGATTATCACTTGGGCTTAAGGAAACACACCCGTGCCCATCTGGTCCGAGGTCCAATCTGCACAGAGAAGTTTCTGGTTCTCGTGTCGTGGATTGTACGTGTCAAAGGTATTGCTCCTCAAGCAAACGTGTTGCAAGGCTACAAAGGGACAGTTGCAGCTTTTCCCATAGGGAGTATTTAAAACGTTGAGTTCTGTCAGCTGTTGTGATGGAGCTTAAATACCCCTGCAGGATCAGGGACAAACCAGCTTTCCCACAAGTCGTTGTGAACGCTTGGGAAGTCCCAGGGTTTGTGCCTTCCATTCCAGTGCAGCAGTTTAGCTTCCTGCAGGAAGTGCTCTGAATATCTGGCATCCGGATTCCAGCCTTCGTTGTGTGCAGAGGGAAATAGTAGACTTGTTAGAGAATGAAACCTGCCTCGTAACATTGGATATAAATTCATGATTTAAAAGACAATTAAAGGATCAAGCTGTGAAGAATTTCCCACCCTCCCCAAACCTCTAAAACAGCCACTGTGACCTTAGTGATGTCCGTGCACACCTGAACATACAAGCCCATTCCAAACTGCATGGAAAATGGGATTAGAAGATAAGCGGATTGTGGTGCAAAAAGTTTTGAAAGTCATGCAGTTTTTTTCATGATACACATCTGCATGAAAAGGAATGTGATGTCTTATTTTTTTTAACATTTATTTGAAAGCCACAATGGCAGAGAGAGACCAATTGCCCATGTGCTGGTTCACTCCCCACATGGCCGCAACAGCTGGTGTGAGGCCAGGAGACCAGAACTCCACCCAGGTCTCCCACTTGGGTAACAGGGCTCCAGGTACTTGGGCCATCTGCTGCCTTCTCAGGTGCCTTCAGCAGGGAGCTGGATCAGACATGTAGCAATCAGGACTTGAACTGGCGCTCCAGTATGGGATGCCAATAACGCAAGCAGCCGCGTAGCCTGCTGCACCACAGCGCCAGCCCCTCAATATTTTAAAGCAACTCCGAGTCTCCTGAGTAGAGAAGATGATTACTGGAGCATGCTACACTGCTTTATGGGGTCAACAACAAAGTCTGGCTTCTGTGATTCACAGTACAGCTGGGGACGCCGCTGCAGAAGAGGCGCTAGTTGTTTCCAGCTACGGTGGCAGAACTCGAGTGATTTCAGGTCCAGGAAATCTGCACAAAGGAAGAGCTCAACTGGGTAGAGCCTCTTCATCTCCGCTCTGCGACTGAGACTGTGGACACCTCAAAGGGGCTTGCAATGTGGGGGTGAAACTTGGCTGAATGCGGTCCATCAATTTTAAAAGCCTGAAGCTGGGGCCGGCGCTGTGGCGCAGCGGGTTAATGCCTTGGCTGAAGCACCAGCATCCCATATGGGCGCTGGTTGGAGCCTGGGCTGCCCCACTTCCAATCCAGCTCTCTGCTGTGGCCTGGGAAAGCAGTGGAAGATGGCCCAAGTCCTTGGGCCCCTGCACCCAAGTGGGAGACCCAGAAGAAGCTCCTGGCTCCTGGCTTCGGATCAGTACAGCTCCAGCCGTTGTGGCCAACTGGGGAGTGAACCAGCAGATGGAAGACCTCTCTCTCTCTCTCTCTCTCTCTGCTTCTCCTCTCTCTGTGTAACTCTGACTTTCAAATAAATAAATAAATCTTAAAAAAAAAAAAAAGCCTGAAGCTTACCTATTTGGACCCACATGTAATACCTATTAATGTTACATTGCTTTCTGCATTCAAAATACTATAAAACCAGATCATCTTTCAAATTCTTTCTGGGTAGATGTACTTTGTAAATCCCTGATTCTAAAACCTTCCAAGGAAAAGTGACGACTTTCTGAATATGCCCCTCCCTACTTGTCAGTAAGATAAGGTAAGGTAAGGTCCCTCATAAAGTACAGTTCTCAGTGGCTGGTCCAAGACCATAAAATGCTGGAACTCTAAGCTCCACCAAGCGGTTCCAACACAACACTTTTTATAGATTCTACTTTAATGGAACTTTCTGGACATGGAGATGTTGCTATTTGATCTGACAGTGAGTCCAACATAATTATAAACTAAGAATGACAGAATGCTAGTGCCCCTGACTTCCTGTGTCACTCTTGGGTGCGTGCATGTGGTCGGGAAAATCAAGGAGAATTTTGGTAATGGTGTGTGAGTATACACGGGATTGCTAGGAGGAGACATAGCATCCATAGTTATGTCTGTCCTTTGGTTTCAGGAGAAGGGATGTGACACCTTGTACAGTTTTAAGAATTGGAAATAATATCTTTTTCAAGAGAACCTAGCCCAGTTCTTACCCATTACACTAACAGGCACTTGGTAAATAAGTTCATCTGCATTGTCAGTAATTCTTAAACAATCCCCACGGTGTGCAAACAGAGTCGTTTTATTGACTCCTTGGCAGTGGAGTGTAAATCACATGCAGTGCCACATTCCCGTTTTTAAAAATGCAAAGTATTGGCCGGCGCTGCGGCTCACTAGGCTAATCCTCCGCCTTGCGGTGCTGGCACACTGGGTTCTAGTCCTGGTCGGGGTGCCGGATTCTGTCCCGGTTGCCCCTCTTCCAGGCCAGCTCTCTGCTGTGGCCAGGGAGTGCAGTGGAGGATGGCCCAAGTGCTTGGGCCCTGCACCCCATGGGAGACCAGGATAAGTACCTGGCTCCTGCCATCAGATCAGCGCAGTGTGCTGGCCACAGCGCACCAGCCGCGGCGGCCATTGGAGGGTGAACCAACGGCAAAGGAAGACCTTTCTCTCTGTCTCTCTCACTGTCCACTCTGCCTGTCAAAAAAAAAAAAAAAAATGCAAAGTATTTGCAAATTTCTAAACCGTGCTGGCCCAGTGGTTTTGGATAGGGGATCGTGGCACTGTGTTAGAACGAATGTGAGGGGTTAGCTACCACCTTGCAACATCAGCATCTCATGGGTACCTGTTTGTGTCCTGGCTACTCCACTTCCTATCCAGCTCCCTGCTAATGGCCTGGGAAAAGCAGCAGAGGATGAGACAAGTGATTGGGCCCCCACCACCTACATGACAGACAAGAAGAAGCTCCTGACTCCTGGCTTCGGTCTGGCCCAGCCCTGGCTGTTGTGGCCATCTGGGGAGTGAACCAACAAATGGGAGATTGTTTTATATATATATATATGTCTCTCCTTCTCTATAACTATCTGAAATAAATAAAACCTTAAAAAAAAAAAAAAAAAACTGGGACTGTGGTGTAGTGGGAAAAGTCGTTGCCTACAGCCCTGGCATCCTACATGGTAGCTGGTTCAAGGCCCAAATGCTCTACTTCCAATCCAGCTCCCTGCTCCTTTACCTGTAGGTCCCTTACACGCATGTGGGAGACCTAAATGAAGCTCCTGGCTCCTGGCTTTGTCCTGGTACAGCCCTAGCCTTTGCAGCCATTTGGAGAATGAACCAGCAGGTGGAAGATCAATCTATCTCTGCCTCTACCTCTTCCTCTCTGTAACTCTGCCTTTCAAATAAATAAATCTTTAAGAAAAAAAAAAAAAGAATGTGAATATGTCTCAGTATCAAGCTGTGTTCTAAACAGTTGACTTGTATTTGAAGTTAAAAGTAATCACATAATGGCCTAGCTGGGACTCCACACGCAAACCCTGGCGGCTGCACTCCTGTATGGAATAAGGCTGGTAGAGGACTCACACAGGACACAGTAAGCAGCTGCTTTGACTTGCAATGCCAGCCATCTCGGTTCATCACGGGCCATTATGCAACTTTGGTTTTGTCCACAGTAGCAATACAGGCATGTGAAAAAGTTGTGACAGAGTTATATGAGCATATACTATATGCTAAGCTGTCATGCAGTAACTTTTCATGAATTCCTAGAAACCTCCATAGTAGCTAAGGAGAGAAGCTGCCCCTGCAGAATCTGAGCACTGAGGGTTAAGATACTCACCCAGGTCACGTGGAGCAGTTGCACCTGGTGCTGGAACACTCTCCCCTCACTGGGTGGTGCTCCCTGGGTCTACCATGGACATTTGCATAGTTTTGTGGAACACTTACCCAGGTGCCTTATGTGCCACAGGGGGTTGATTGTGGAGTGTTTCCCGTGAAACACAATCAGCATGGGGGAAGTGGCCACCCCTCCGCCCAGGGAGCTGCTGTAGAGGTTTTCCCTAAAAAGCCGAATAGAAAGGCGTCATTTGGCCTAGGGCCTCCCCAAGCTCAAAGTAAAATTAAATACTTTCAAGAAATGTCACATTTTCATTTTGCGAAGTGTCAAGCATACACAAAACTGTTAGAATGCCACATCACCCACATTCACGGAGTGTTCATGTTTTAATAGTAGATATAGATCAAGTTCTGATCTTGTATTAGTTAAATATTCACAGTTATGATGGTATTAAAATAAACAGGTAAAGACTGACATGGGGCCAGCTTTGTGGCATAGTGGGTTAAGCTGCCACCTGTGATGCCAGCATCCCAAATGGGTGCTGCTCCACTTTTGATTCAGCTCCCTGCAAATGAGCCTGGGAAAGCAGCAGAAGGTGGCCCAAGTATTTGGGCCTCTGCCACCTATGTGGAAGACCCAGAAGAAGCTCCTGGCTCCTGACTTTGGGTTGGCCCAGCCCCAGCCACTGCAGCCTTTTGGGAAGTGAACCAATGGATGGAAGATCTTTCTCCTTCTTTCCCTTCATCTCTCTGTAACTGCCTTTCAAATAAATAAAATAAATAAAAAAAAAACACTTGAAATACAATGACATGATAATAGTGGTTGGGTTACAGTTATTTTTCTCTATTTTAAAACTTTGATAATGAAAAATTATCATTTAAAAATCAGCCTTAAAATGTAAAAGTGACTTTATAAAATAATCCTTAGAGACAAATTTTTCTAAGAAGGACAAATGACTAGGATAAATGTAGGTTTTCAATGGAAAATATTCAAGTCACTATAGGAAAATGCACGAGACTCCTCATTTCATGGCATCTTGGTTCCTCTGATGTCATTTGAGGAGAGATTCTTATCTACTGCCCCCATTTTCTTTCTCAACAGTGTTTCTGTAAGAAAGTGTGAAATGTTTCTAACCCCTGAGCTATGCATAAAAAATTAATGGAATCATTTGGTGCCCAAACATGGGAAAAATGGTGGGTCAACACATACTCCACATTTTTCTGCATCCATTTCTCCAGCTGTTTGGTGATACGCTGGTGCTTCCATTCCGTCATGTTGGCTACAATCACGCCGGGATTGAACGAGCAGGTGCTGGGGCTGATGCCAAGGTCCTTTATGGTCTTCTTCCGATAGTCCAGATAGCCCATGTATGTGTTCTAGGAAGAAATGAGACATGTGTGCTTTGAACTGACAAGTCTTTCTGGAAAATGAACATTTTTGGAAACCACTGTGCTGTGTCTCTGAAGTTTCTTCCTTTCTCACTGGCCACTTCCTAGTCCTCCTTGCTGGTTTTCCCTCATTTCTCTGAATGCCAAGTGTCCCAGATCTCAATCCCAGCACCTGTTCCTTCCCGAGTGCTAACGGCAGACAGCCTCCTCCCGGCTCTTGGCTCTAAACCCTGTCTGCTGGCAGCCTTGCCCTCTGTCTGGGTTCCAACTCCTGCTGCCTCTGCCAACTCCCTGTCTCCTTTTGGATGCCGACCAGGGCAGCTCCAGCTGACATGTAAAAATCGATCCTAATCCTATCCCAAACCTGCTTTCCTAATACCTGCCCCACCTCAGTGAGTGACAGGTCTGTCCTGGTTCCTTGGACGAAAGGCCGGGGGAGTTAGGTTATCCTCGACTTCTTCTCACTTGCCTCTGATCTAAACCTAGCAAATCCTGTTGCTCACACCTGCAAAATATGTCCGAAGTAACCACCACTTCTCTTGCCTCTCGTGCCGGTTCCATCACTGGCTTTCTGCAAGTTCCTCCTAACCAGTGTCCCTGCTTCCACCCTTAGTAACCCTACTCTGTCTCTGTGTCACTCACTTCCTCCAAGCCCCTTCTATGACTTTCCATCTCATTCACAGTAAAAGCCAGAGTTCCCCAAATGCCTGCCATGCCCTGTGCTGTCCAGCCACCATGACCCCTCCAATTTCTATCATTTACCCCCAGTCTCTCTGCTACAGCTACATGGGACACCTTTCACACACCAGGCATACCTCTGCCTCAGGACCTTTGCACTTCCTGTTGCTTATTCCTAGAACGTCTGCCCCCTCAATATCTGCAAAGGTGGTTCCCTCAACTCTTCCAGATGTGGGCACAAACCACCCCATCTCTGTCTACAGTCCCGCCTCCACTGTGATCCTTTGTTAAATAATTTACTTGTTTACTGTTTATCTTCCCACTGGCATGTAGGCTACACAAAGGCAGGAGCTCTGGCTTTGTTCACTATATTACCAGTACCGAAAACAGTGTCAGGCATTATTAAGCGCAGATAAGTAGTTGAATGAATGTAGGAGGAGGCCGGATGTACACTTTCATGCAAACGGACTGCCATGACCCACTTCAATACGGTGTTCTCAAATATGATTCGGGGTGCTGGGAATACTTGAGTACTTCCCATGTGCCAGGCGCTGCCCTCAGAGAGTCCCGCGCGTAACCTCGGTTCCTGCGTGCCTTCACTAATGTAATCCCCATACTAACCGTGCAAGGGAAGCACTGTTAGCACTTCTGTTTGACAAATGGTGGCAGGAAGAGGGGACGATTGCCTAAGCAATTTGCCTGCGGCCATGAAGATGGTAAGTGATGACAGCACCAAGATTTTCACAGAGTTGGATCCAGCCTTGGAACCCATACCCTGAGATGCCTTAAGTGTCACAACAATACATTTTGCTAGAAATTCTTTTGAAGGACAGCATTCAACTCCTAACACCTCACATTTCAAAGCTATTCCTTGGGTTTCAGCATTAGACATAAGTTCAGCTTCCCTTATTTCCACTAGGGTAACGGTGTCTATATCTTTGAATAAAGTCAACCCTTTCCCCTACTGAAAGGGGGTGGGGGGAGCAATGGGCAGAAATCTGCAAATAGCGATGTTTGGCAAGTCTCTCTTAGAGAACACATCTCTGACAGAGCGTGGCTAGGAGCAACCTAAATAAGTCTCATTTCTGGAGGATCTGCCCTACGCTACGCATTGGACATCACACTACTTCATCACAGCTCACAAAAACACAGCAAACCACTTCTTACCATTACCGTGGGACTTTGCAGGGTTAGAGTAACTCGCCCCAGAGTTGGTAAGGGATGGAGCTGGGGTAGGAACGAGAAGGCCAAACCGCAGCCCTGTTCTGGCCCCCTGCCCCCAGCAGCCCAGAAGGTGGGGCTTTCCAGGTGTACTCGGCACCCATTTCAAATTGCAGAGGAGCAGGCAGGGCCAAAGCAGCAGGGAGCCGGGTCTCCCAGGCCATGCCCCTACCTGGAGCCCAACCAGTCTGCTTATGTCCTGGGCAGAGGGCAAATCGCAGTCATCGGAGAAAGCTGCCGCGTGTCCCAGGGCCAAGGTGGTGTCGTACAGCTCTTGGATATCACCTGAGTTTAGAAATGTCAGCAGTTAAAATGCTTAGGCTGGACAGAGTCTCAGAATGTAAACAGTCCCTGGTGTTTCTACAGCGAAGACCACAAGATCTCGGACTTGGAGTGGTTCGGCGATTTGCTTAATAGCTTGCACCAGTGGGGAAAAAGACACTTGATAAGTCCAAATCTACACTCAGCGGGTTTGGCTTCTGTTGCTGTGCAGGCAGCACGCGCACGCTGCTTGTGTCTGCAGGTGGAAGCCAGAGGAAGCACCATGTAAACCATCAGAACTCAGAGCGTTCCTAAGCACACCGTCACCGTGCAGTGTAGGCACGTGGGGAAGGAAGGACAGAAATGCAACTAGATTGTCTAGGAAAGTACTAACGCCTGTTTGCAAAATATTTCCCACTTTGCAATCGTGCTGTGCCCCAAATTTAGTAAGCAAAATCGCTGGGGAACTAGCTGTAGGCAAAGCGAGCGCGCCTTCTCCAAGGGCTCTCGGCGCTCAGCGAGTGTACCTTGTACGATGACATCATCGTCCAGGTAGATGACTTTCTCGTGCTGCTGGATCAGCAGAGGGAGGTAAAATCGAACGAAGTTCAGCTGTCAAAACAAGAAAAGAAACCAGGCAGGTGGCTCAATGCCTTGTGGAGCCTCGGCCCAGACCACAGCCTCAGCTCAGCTCCAGGTTTGGAACAAAGAGCTGCAAAGATGCCTCTCCCGAGCCTCCCAGCGTCCCCGTGTTAGCCCCGGGGTTGAATCCAGCGCTGGCAGATCAGGGATTCCCTGGCCCTGAGCCCTCTATCACAGAGACTGCTGCTGCTCTCATCCCTGTGCGCTGTTGCGGCCGGGTCACGGGGGCCACCTGGGCGACCTTCGCGGGCACAATTTGCCTGCCTTCCCCCGTGTTCATTAATTTTGATAGCTGTCAACTAAATCGGCCGCAGACACGCAGGCACATGTGTCATTCCTCTGAGAAGTTCCAATGCTCTAGCGCCTTAACCACAAAAAGGTCGGAGACTGCGTTGCGGGAAGAGTTGTAAAGTTTTGTTTGGTGACGCCCTGGCTTCATCACCCCAGCCCAGCTCACACTCGGACAAATACCTGGAACCAGGGAAAGCGTGCGTGAGACACAGGGTGCTTCGAATGCAGTACATTTGCAAGGATGGATTGAAGGTGGGCGCGGTTTCTGTACAACTGCCACAGTGCCCCTCTTCTGGTCCCTTCTGTAAGAAGTCTTACAGTGAAATACCTTAAAATTTCCAATCCAAGAAAATACATTGCGTCTCCAGAAACGATGACCCTGCTCAATATGAGAAGGACATACTGCATCATGCCGTTTGTCCGCAGCTGCTAGGATACTCAGAGCTAGGACTGATGTGCAATCGTGCAATCGCAGTGCATACGCCAGGCTACGGGTCTGGGGTATTGTTTCTGGCCTCAGTACCTGGCCCACTTCCAGCTCCACCCCCACAGACACAATCACACACATAAATGCACCTTACGTGTTTAATGCTGCATTTTTTCTTTAGGAGCTTTATTATGCTTATGTATATGGTCTTAAATCCTTTCTGGAACAGGCGGTTTATAAATTACAAAGCGCAGAGGGGCAGGCGTTCGCTGTAGCAGTTAAGCTGGCAGTTCAGATGCCCGCATCCCATCAAAGTGCCTAGGTTCCAGTCCTGGCCCCACTCCCAGGTCCAGCTTCCTGCTAATGCACACTCCAGGAGGTGGCAGGCCACGCCTCAAGTTCTTGGGTCTCTGCCACCCACATGGGAGACCCAGATGGAGCTCCTGGCTCCTGGTTCTGCCTGACCCAGCACTGGATATCATGGGCGTTTGGGGATTGAACAGAAGGTAGACACCTCTGTTTCTCTCTTTCTACTTCAAAAATAATAAAAATAAAATAAGCAGAGTTTGGTGGAGAACTAACATTGTGAGGGTTCAAAATCCTTCCAGTTTCATGCTGGCAGTTACTGTTCCCCGTCGAACAAGGGCCTCCCCCAGGCCCGTCCCAGCACCTGCAGGATTCACACTCACAGGCTGCAGCAATTCCGGTCTTGAGGAGTCTGGTCTGATCTTCCCTTTGAGCACCATAGGGTTGAATTCCACGATCTTAAAGTTGATTTCTCTCAGTTTCGAATGTTCGATCCATTTCCTAGAGAGATGACAAAAAGCCCTCTAGTATACACTTCAGGTTCTTGGTTCTCTTCCTTGGGCCTATTGCTTCGGGATCCATCTATCACTTTTTTTTTTTTTTTTTAAGGTGTACTTATTTATTTGAAAGGCAGAGTTATGGAGAGGCAGTGGCAGAAAGAGAGAGAGAGAGAGATCTTCCATCCACTCCCTAAATGGCTGCAACAGCCAGGGCTGGGCCAGGACAAAGCCAGGAATCAGGAGCTTTTTCTGGGTCTTCCGCATGGGCACAGGGTCTCAAGGACTTGGGCCATCTTATACTGCTTTCCCAGGCACATTAGCAAAAAGCTGGATCAGAAGTGGAGCAGCCGGGACTTGAACCGGCACCCATGTGGGATGCCAGCACTGCAGGTGATGGCTATACCTGCTACAGCACAGCGCCAGCCCCCTCTATTGCCTCTTTAAAAAGGTAAAAATAAAATGTGTTTGGCCTATAACTCCTTCTGATTCTTTCCCCATCTGGTCTGGCTTGAATTTTTTTTTCCCCTCAGTCACATAACTCTTTCTGCAAAGGAAATGAAGCAGAATAGTAAAACCCAAATATCTCCCCAGATCCAGATAGTCTCCGCGGGACACTGGGAGAACAAAAGCATTCCTTCTTCTTCCTAAAGGAGCATCTGCAGCCCTCGGAATGATCTTGGCCACATGGTGACAGCTCTGGATCACGGGGAAGCAGGCCCCTCTGACCCCGCAACTCACACGAGAGGCATCCGCGCTCCGCTGTTTGCACTCCGCTGCCTTGAATTTGCCTTCTCCAGCCTCTGATCTTCTCCATCTGTCCTCCTTCAAAATGTTGGTCTCTTTCTCCACTTCCTCAGTCTAACAGTACATCTTTTATGCAGTCCATAATGAGTTTGTTGGTAGAAGTAATCTCAAAATGAAATTCCCAGCAATGATAGCTACATATGGTAACATCTGTTTGTTAAAATTTGACAAAAGAGGGGCTGGTATTGTGGTGCAGGGGGTTAAGTCACAGCCTGCAGCACCGGCATCCCACATGAACGACAATTCGAGCCCCAGGTACTCCACTTCTGATTCAGCTCCCTGCTAATGCACCATGGAAAGCAGCAGAAGATGGCCCAAGTACTTGGGCCCCTGCATCCACATGGGAGACCTGGATGGAGTGCCAGGCTTGTGGCTTCAGCCTGGCCCAGCCCCAGATGTTGTGGCCAGTTAGACAGTGAACCAATGGTTGGAAGATAATCTGTATGTATGTGTGTGTGTGCAACTCTGCCTACTAAATAAATAAATCTTTAATCTTATTTAATTTTTTTAACAAAAGGGGTAGGCATTGTGGCATACAGGATTAAGCTGCAGGTTAGGGTACCTGTATCCCATATCAGAATGCCTGGTTCAAGTCTGGGCTACTCCACACTTTTTTTTTTGAAAGTCAGAGAGAATTAGAGAAAGAGAGAAAGAGAGGTCATCCAAATGCTGGTTCACTCCATAAATGGCCTCAATGGCTGGAGCTGGGCCAGGCTGAAGTCAGGAGTTATCCAGGTCTCCCACATGAGTACAGGGGCCCAAGCACTTGGGCCATCTTCCACTGCGTTCCCAGGCCCTTAGCAAGGAGCTGTGTAGGAAGTAGAGCAACCAGGACAAATCCAGGGCCCATTTGGGATGCCAGCATTGCCAGCAGCAGCTTTACCCACTACACCACACACCGGCCCCTACTGCACACTTCCGATCCAGCTCTCTGTGGATGCACCTGACAGGTAGTGGATGATGGCCCACGTGTCTGAGTTCCTTCCACCTATGTGATAGACCCACATGGAGTTCCTGACTTCTGGCTTCAGCTTGGCCTGGCCCTGATTATTGAGGGATTTTGAGGAATGAACTCTCTCTCTGTCACTCTGCCTTTCAAATAAATAAATAAATCTTTTTAAAAATATAAAATCTACAAAAGAATTAAATCTGAACAAAATTCAGATCTACAAAATTTGAGCCATAAAAATTTATGGTGTAGGGGCCAGTGTGTTATAGCATTGTTGCACAGTGTATAAAGCCACTACCTGTGATGCCGGCGTCTCATATGGGTGCCAGTTCATGTCCTGGCTGTCCACTTCCAATCTAACTCCCTGTTAATGCACCTCAAAAAGCAGCAGAAGATGGCGTAAGTGCTTGTGCCTCTGCCACCCACATGGGACACCTGGATGAAGCTCCTGGCTTCAGACTGGACCAACCCTGGATGTTGGGGCCATTTGGAGAGTGAACCAGTGAATGGATGATCTCCCTCTCTCTCTCTCTCTCTCTGTAATGCTGCCTTTCAAATAAGTAAGTACGTAAGTAAGTAAGTGTTGCTGTGGATTGGTTCTGAGAGGAGGAGCATGGTGGGGACAAGAGACACAGAGTCACCACACAGACCCCAGGAGACTCATTTATTTCGGTTGGTACAGCAGCTTAAATAGCCAAGGCAGCCAATGTGGTCAAAGGGCAGTTTATGCCCTAACCAATCACAGCCTGTTGCCAGGCAGTATCCAAAGCCATCCAATCACAGCCTGTTGCCAGGCAGGCTCCGTTGCCAGGTGGGTTTCAAAGCCGTTCCTGAGTAGCTGATGCTCACTTCCCAGTGGCCATCTTGGCATGGCCTTCTCATTCCACCACAAGTAAGTAAGTAAGCAAGTAAATATTTATTTATTTATTTGAAAGAGTTACACAGAGAGAGAGAGGAGAGGCAGAGAGAGAGAGGTCTTCCATCCACTGGTTCACTCCCCAATTGCCGCAAAAGCCGGAGCTGGGCTGATCTGAAGCCAGGAATCAGGAGCTTCCTCCAGGCCTCCCATGCCAGTGCAGGGGCCCAAGGACTTGAGCCATCTTTTACTGCTTTCCCAGGCCATAGCAGAGAGCTGGATCAGAAGCAGAGCAGCTGAGCAGCCAGGACTCAAACTAGCGCTTATATAGGATGCCGGCACTGCAGGTGGTGGCTTTACCCACTACACCACAGCACCAGCCCCAATAAATAAATCTTAAAAACTATGGTAGTGTCAGCCGGCGCCGTGGCTCAATAGGCTAATCCTCCACCTTGCGGCGCCGGCACACCGGGTTCTAGTCCCGGTCGGGGCACCGGATTCTGTCCCGGTTGCCCCTCTTCCAGGCCAGCTCTCTGCTATGGCCAGGGAGTGCAGTGGAGGATGGCCCAGGTGCTTGGGCCCTGCACTCCATGGGAGACCAGGAAAAGCACCTGGATCCTGGCTCCTGCCATCGGATCAGCGCAGTGCGCCGGCTGCAGCGGCGGCCATTGGAGGGTGAACCAACGGCAAAGGAGGACCTTTCTCTCTCTGTCTCTCTCTCTCACTGTCCACTCTGTCTATCAAAAATTAAAAATAAATAAATAAAAAGGAAGACCTTTCTCTCTGTCTCTCTCACTGTCCACTCTGCCTGTCAAAAAAAAAAAAAAAAAAACCTATGGTAGTGTCAATTAGGAAAAGATAGACAACCCAACAGAAAAATAGGCAAGAGATTTGAAAATGTACTTCTAAATAGCCAAACTAAGCAGGAAGAGAGCTCAACCACATTTACATAAAGAAACTTCAGATTTAAACCACAATGAGATACCACCTGGAACCCATCTGAATAGCGAAGTTAAAAACACTGATGACACTAACTGTCAGTGAGGATGTGCTAGTTGTTCTGTGAGTGTGCTTCTTTTGTGATGACTCACTAAACTGTACTCTGGATTGATGATTTTTTTTCCTTAGCCTGTGCTAAGCACAGGCTTAGCTAAGCACAGGCCTGTGCTAAGGCACCTCTTCTTCTTCTTTTTTTTTTTTTTTTATTATTTATTTTAAAGGCATAATGATGGAGGAAGGGAGGGAGAGAGGAAGGGAGAGTGGGAGGGAGAGGGAGAGAGAGAGGGAGAGAGGGAGAGAGGGAGAGAGAGAGAGAGAGAGAGAGGGAGAGAGGGACAGAGGGACAGAGGGACAGAGGGACAGAGAGAGAGGGATGTTACATCCACTGTTTCACTCCCCAAATGAGTGCAAGAGCTAGTGCTGCACCAAGCCAAAGCCGGGAGCCTGGAAGCCCAGCCAGGTCTCCCACATGGGTGGCAGGAACTCAGGTACTTGAGCCATCGTGCACTGCTTCCCAGGCGCATGAACCGGGAGCTGGACCGAAAGTGGAGTAGCACGCACTCCGATGTGGTACACACCACATTAGTGTCACACACCAGCCCCTAAACACTGGATTTATATAATTTTGTTTTTGTGTCCTACTTCAATGAAAATAGCTTTTAAATTATGTAAAAGTGGGGAGAGGGACTAGAAAGCCAAGAACCAGGCAACAGCCCCACCCAGAACTCATGCGTTTTGTTAAGTACACAGCCTTGCTTGGAACTTGCTTCTCATGCATCCTTTTGGGTTCGGTCATCTGGTTTTCACACTCACAGAGATTTAAAGGACACTGACATCTAGTTACGTGGATCACCAGCAGCAATAACTGATAAGGAGAGTAAGAAGTGAGACAGAAAACCTAGAAAACACACACAAGCCCTCAAAGGCCACAGCCACCACGGCCGTGCTGCTCTCCCAGAAGGCTGCATTCACCAAGTTGTGAACATCTTTGTGTGTATAGTGTCAGCAAGGAACCATCAGGAACATTTCCCTGCAACAGATGGAGTGGTTCTGTTTAATCTGTGGCAGCCTGATGAGTGAAAACTATGTCATTGTTGTTTTAATTCTCATTTCCCTTACTTATCACATAGAACATCTTTCCATGTTTGTTGATCGTTTATATTTTTTCCTGCAGGTTATCTATTCATATTCTATGCCCATTTTCTACTAAATGCTTATATTTCATAATCCTTTGTCTATAATACATGTTGAAACTATCTTTCCTAATAGATTAAGTGCTCAATTTTAAATAGCATTTTTCATAATTTAAAAGTCTAAAATGCTGTACAATCAAATCTGTTCTTTTTTTCTTATGATTTTTGAGCTCAAGATACTTGCCAAACTAAGATTATATAATTATCCTTTAAGATTGCATTTAAAATTCAATTTTCTGCTTATTCCTCTTTAATCCAACTCCAGTTTTTAGTGTAGTTTGTGGTAGAAAAAAAGATCACTTTGCTGTTCAGAAGTTATAATTAATGACAATTCTGAGCCATATTAAAATGGTTAAGTAGGAGAGGGCATTGGGCTCAGTGCTTAAGACATTGTGTGGGGCCGGCGCCGCGGCTCACTAGGCTAATCCTCCGCCTTGCAGCGCCGGCACACCGGGTTCTAGTTCCAGTCAGGGCACCAGATTCTGTCCCGGTTGCCCCTCTTCCAGGCCAGCTCTCTGCTGTGGCCAGGGAGTGCAGTGGAGGATGGCCGAAGTGCTTGGGTCCTGCACCCCATGGGAGACCAGGAGAAGCACCTGGCTCCTGCCATCAGATCAGTGCGGTGCGCTGGCCGCGGCAGCCATTGGAGGGTGAACCAACAGCAAAGGAAGACCTTTCTCTCTGTCTCTCTCTCTCACTATCCACTCTGCCTGTCAAAAAAAAAAAAAAAAAAGACACTGTGTGGGATGTTTGAGTCCTGGCTCCTCCCTTCCACCCAGCTTCCTGCTAATGTGCTTGGGGGAGGCAGCAGTGATGGTTCAAGTATTTGGGTCCCTGCCACCCACATCCTGGTCCCTGGCTTCAGCCTAGCCCAGACCTGGCTGTGGTGGGTATCTGTGAAGTGGACCAGAAAATTGGAGATATCGCTCTGCTTTTCAAATAAAATTAAACAAAACATTTTAATGGCTAAATGGTATAAATATTCTGCCCAGTAAGAAACAGAGAAGAGAGAACCCATTTTTGAAAGAGAAGCTCCTACAAGCTGCAGACGGCCTGGGATCCTCCGTGCGTTCACCAGCCTCCTCTGTAGCAACACAGCACCCTGCCAGACAGGGACTCCTTGGGTCAGTGGGCAAACCTCAAGACATCCCCCTATTAATTTAAGTTTGTTTCATTTATTTGACATGAAGAGTTACAGAGAGAGAGAGACAAAGAAAGACTTTTCATCCTCTGGTTCACCTCCTAATTTGCTGCAATGGCCAGGGCTGGGCCAAGCCCAAGTCAGGACCCAGGAATTCCATCCAGGTCTCCTATGTGGGTAGCAGAGGCACAAGGACTTGGGCCATCATCCGCTGCCTTCCCAGCTGCATTAGTGGGGAGCCGGACCAGAAACAGAGCAGCAGGACTCGCCCTGGCACTCGGATATGGGATGCCAGCGTTGCAGGTGGCAGCTTAACTCACTGTGCCATGGCCCTGGCCCCTGCCCTTGTTAATTCTAGCAATTATCAATCTGAAAAAAAAAAAAAGGAAGTGGTGCACTTAAGGAAAGATACGAAAGATTCACAGACAGTAGAAAGCCCCCCAACCTGTCACACAAATTACCGAATGCGAGTCAGCGTGTTCCGGAGTCCAACTACGTAGAACAGAATGTTGGCGTCGGTGTTGCTGTAGATGCTGTTGATGGCGGCCATGGCAGCACCCATCCTCCCTGCTGCCGCGCAGATCACCACAGGGATCTCCTCCTCCACTTCCTCAGGCGTCTCCGAGTCGTCGTCTGGAAGACAAATCGGGGGCTTAGAGCAGCAAGGATCCCACAGTGCAGTCTCCCATGCGCCTGTGGTTGGACAGCACAGTGTGGAAGGGATTGCTGATTTTTCTCCAATATCCAGTTTCTCCTTCTTCCCTTAGAAAAAAATGTTGGCCAGCCATCATTGTGGCGCAGTGGATTAAGTCGCCGCCCGCAACATTGGCGTCCCATGCAGGCACCAGTTCGACTCCCAGCTGCGCTGCTTCTGATCCAGCGTC